>NC_090026.1:128575584-128936417 GCF_037176765.1 Anolis sagrei | reverse complement strand
AGGTCAGTCCAGTCACTTCAAGGATGCCATCCATCCATCTTGCCCTTGGTCGGCCCCTCTTCCTTTTGCCTTCCACTTTCCCCAGCATCATTGTCTTCTCTAGGCTTTGCTGTCTCCTCATGATGTGGCCAAAGTACTTCCGCTTTCCCTCTAGTCTCCTTCCCTCCAGTGAGCAGTCGGGCTTTCTTTCCTGGAGGATGGACTGGTTGGATCTTCTCGCAGTCCAAGGCACTCTCAGCACTTTCCTCCAACACCACAGCTCAAAAGCATCTCTCTTCCTTCGCTCAGCCTTCTCTCCATAGCCATACAATAATCTTTGGTTGGCTCTCCGTATCCACAAATTCAATGAATACAGTTCAAAAAATAACTTGCCATTTTATAGAAGGGACACCATTCCCCCTGTCATTGCATATCATTGGACTTCAGGATTCATGGATGTTTGTATCCATGGTCAAATTTCACCAGACATCGAAGGACGTAACAAGGCTTAGGAGAAGTGTCTTCTCTCGGCATTTCAAGGCTATCCAGTGTATTTCTATAGTCAACATCCAATGGAAGTTGACCATAGGATTATACGGTGGGACCTTAAAATGCCGAGAAAGAACATACATTTGTTTGTTTGCATAGAATACAGTTCCTCATGTTGTGGTGACCCCCAACCATCACATTATTTTCGTTGCTACTTCATAACTGTAATTACTGTTAGGAATCGTAATGTGAATCCTGAGTCCCTCTGCGGAGGTTGAGATAGGACGGGATATAAAAGCTAAAAATAAATAAATAAATAATGTAAATAACTGACATGCAGGATGTATTTTCATCCACTGGACCAAATTTGGCACAAATACCTGATACACCCAAATTTGAAGACTGCTGGGATTGGGGAGCGGGGGGGATTCATTATGTCATTTGGGAGTTGTAGTTGCTGGGATTTATAGTTCACCTACAATCGAAGAGCATTCAGAACTCCACCGATGGAATTGAACCAATGTTGGTACACAAGACTCCCATGACCAACAGAAAATACTGGAAGGGTTTGGTGGGCATTGACCATGAGTTTTGGAGTTGTAGTTCACCTACATCCGGAGAGCACTGTGGATTCAAACTATGATGGGTCTGGAACAAACTTGGCACAAATACTCAAGATGCCCAAATGTGAAAATAGACCTTGATGTTTGGGAGTTGTAGTTGCTGGGATTAGAGCATTCTGAACCCCACCAACAATAGAATTGGGACAAAATTCCCCCTCAGACTCTCCCCCCCCCCCCCCCAATGCCTTGAAATGCAAAGAGAGCAGTACGTGTGAAAAAGATCTTGGAGTCCTCGTGGACAACAAGTTAAACATGAGCCAACAATGTGATGTGGCGGCAAAAAAAGCCAATGGGATTGTGGCCTGCATCAATAGGAGCATAGTGTCTAGATCTAGGGAAGTAATGCTACCCCTCTATGCTGCTCTGGTTAGACCACACCTGGAATACTGTGTCCAATTCTGGGCACCACAATTGAAGAGAGATATTGACAAGCTGGAACGTGTCCAGAGGAGGGCGACTCAAATGATCCAGGGTCTGGAGAACAAGCCCTATGAGGAACGGCTTAAGGAGCTAGGCATGTTTAGCCTGAAGAAGAGAAGGCTGAGAGGGGATATGATAGCCATGTATAAATATGTGAGAGGAAGCCGCAGGGAGGAGGGAGCAAGCTTTTTTTCTGCTTCCCTGGAGACTAGGACGCAAAATAATGGCTTCAAACTATAAGAGAGGAGATTCCATCTGAACACGAGGAAGACCTTCCTGACTGTGAGAGCCGTTCAGCAGTGGAACTCCCTGCCCCGGAGTGTGGTGGAGACTCCTTCTTTGGAAGCTTTTAAACAGAGGCTGGATGGCCATCTGTCAGGGGTGATTTGAATGCAATATTCCTGCTTCTTGGCAGAATGGGGTTGGACTGGATGGCCCATGAGGTCTCTTCCAACTCTTGGATTCTATGATTCTATGATTTGATTGTTTGTCTTCCTGCCTGACAGAATGGGGTTGAACTGGGTGGCTCTGGGAACCAATTCCAAACCTATGATCCTAATCTATGATGTTGGGGTCTTCCCCCTTCTGCCTCCTCCTTTCTTGTGCTCAGGCTGTGTGGCAATGGAAACTGAGTCAAGCAGTGTGCCAAGCCTTGAACGGGAAGAGAGACTTTCCCTTGTGGAGCCACGCAGGAGAAGGGAGGGACCCACCTCGGTGCCGCTTCTCTGCCTTCACGTTCCGGGCCGAAGGAAGGCTCAAGGGGGCCGCCTACGAAGGGGAATGGCGCTTGGGGAAGCCCCACGGCAAGTAAGTCCTCAGCCTGGTTTGAAGCTTTGGCAGATCTTGGAGCAACAGGAAATCCACTTTGGGCTCTACACCAAATTGTAAACAACAACAGCAATAACAACAACAACAATTCTCTAAGGCTTTCATGGCCAAAATCATTGGGTTGCTGTGAGTTTTTTGGACAAGTTCCAGTAACACTCTCTGATGTTTTTGTTGCAACCCAGATCAGGAAACGAGACTATAAGATTAAATCTACCACACTTGACTGTGGGAAAAAACAATCCTTTTTTATTGATGAAAAATGGTTACAAAATAGAGGAAAATACAAAGTCAAAAAGCCACAGTAAAACTCAGCAGTCAGGAATATCTCTGAACTAGATATTCCAAAAGCAACACTATAAAAACCTGGAACTTGTTAGCATTTCACTAACCGTACTTGGAAACTAGAAGCCTCTGGGAATGCAGGCCATGGGAAACGGGAAATCTGCCAAGCTAATGCCTCAGTCTAAACGATGCTTGATCTAACAAGACAGCCCGGGGAGAGACACTTAAAACTAAAGAAACTGTTTCGGGACACGCCTCCAGGCTTTGAAGCCTGTGCCTCCTTTTCCTTTAATCTGCTTGATCTTCGCAGACTCTGCGATTCACTCCTGTTTTTCCAAATCTGTCCTTTTCTATCCTTATTAAAAAAGGCAGGTGCTAGCTCCTCTGGAGAGTTATCACCGCTTGATTCTGAAACATTCTCACCAAGA
This sequence comes from Anolis sagrei, assembly GCF_037176765.1. Taxonomy (NCBI): domain Eukaryota; kingdom Metazoa; phylum Chordata; class Lepidosauria; order Squamata; family Anolidae; genus Anolis; species Anolis sagrei. The sequence goes on along the minus strand of NC_090026.1, from coordinate 128,933,368 downwards.
TGTGTAGTTTCACTTTCCAAGCCACTGACCTCAGAATCAACAGTTTCCAAACCATCAGGGAAAAATACATGTTCAGTAGCCTGTTCAGTTGCTTCAGGAAATACAATCAGAGAATCAGGTTCAGGTTCACACGCAGGCTGAACCCCAACAGTTTTGCCTGCATCTGTGGGTGGCATCTTCCTGTGTTTTGGTTGTGGGTGGATTCTGCTCTGGAAGAGGGAGAGAAGCCCAGGTTTTCTTTGTCTCACCTAAAAGGGCAATAGTGACAGCTCCCCTTTTTTGGCAAACTATCACATTTACCACAATGCTGTCTTGTTGCAAAATAAAGTTGCTGTTGTGGATGCTTCTTGCAACCAGTCTTTGCTCTTTGCAGGGGAAAACTGACGTGGCCAGATGGCCGGAACTACGTGGGAGACTTCAAAGACGGCTTGGAACATGGGTGAGGAGGCTTCTGGTGTGGCTGTTTCTTCTAAGGGTTGGCCCATAGGCTGGCCAGACAATTGAGCTCAGGGTGCCCTCATCTTGCATGTCATGGAAGGGACTATGGATGGACCCATTGGATGGACACTCAGTAGAGAGTCCGTCACCCTCCAAGGTAATCTATTCCACTGCCAATCAATTCATCTAGTCAAGAAGTTCTTCTTGAGTTTAAGTCAGGCATGAGTAAACTCCTGTTTAAGGAGCTCCACTGGCTGCCATTTATCTTCCGAGCCCAATTTAAGGTGCACAGTGCTCACCTACAAAGCCCTGAATGGTTTGGGACCACCCTACCTGCGTGACCGCATCTCCATCTATGAGCCCACACGCTCACTCCGGTCATCTGGAGAGGCCCTGCTCGTGATCCCACCTGCGTCGCTAGCGCGCTTGGTGGGGACGCGAGACAGAGCCTTTTCTGTAGTGGCCCCCCGACTTTGAAATGCCCTCCCGAAAGATCTTAGACAGGCCCCCACACTGGCAGTCTTCAGGAAGAACCTGAAAACCTGGCTGTTCCGATGTGCCTTTCCAGATTAGGAACCTCAACACCAAGTCCCAGATGCACTTTAGTAGAACCACGATCACTGCACACCGCACACTGCACTTATGTTATAACCCTATATTCCTCCCGCAATATCAGCACTTTTAATCCTGTACCCACTACTCTGGCCGGCCCAGTTTTAATAACTGTCTGATGTATTGTTACTGTTTTGTTTACTTGCTTAACTGTTTTAATTTGCTTTGTATTGTTTTGCTGTATTGTTGTTCTGTGGCTTCGGCCTGTTGTAAGCCGCATCGAGTCCCTTGGGAGATGCTAGCGGGGTACAAATAAAGTAATAATAATAATAATAATAATAATAATAATAATAATAATAATCTTTGGCCCTCCCTCCAGGTATTTTGGACTTCAACACAAATAGTAGACTGTTAGGAATTGTGGGAGTTGAAGTCCAAAACACCTGGAGGGTCCAAGTTGGCCCATGCCTGGTTGAAGTGGCATATCTTCTGAGCAAAATGTCATGGAAGTGGTTGGATGTCCTAAATGATGTTTTGGCTTTGACCCCAACTGTCACCACCCAGTTCTTGTTTCAAACCTCTCTCCTTTTGGGGTTTCAGGTTCGGGATCTACCTTGTCCCCCATGCGTCCGAGGACCACTATGACTGTTACAAGTGCCACTGGCGGGAAGGAAGGATGAATGGCTACGGGATCTGCGAGTGAGTCAAACTCTTCCAAAAGAGCTGCTTTTGAGCAATCTTCTATTCTAGTTTATCTATAACTTCCATGTAAAAATCAGCTCAATTGGCTACTGGTTCATTTCGGAGCCCAATTCAAAATGCTTGTCATGGCCTACAAATTATTTATGCACTGGGATTGTGACACAACTGACTGAGTGTCAGCAGCATTAAGATCACTTCTGACCAAAATGTCATGAGTTCGAAGCCAGCCTGGTTTGGAGTGGGTTTCCAACCAATTGTGTGTAGCCTGTTGTCGACCTTTGCAACCCGAAAGACAGTTGCATCTGTCAAGTAGGAAAATTAGGTACCACCTTGTGTGGGGAGGCTAAATTAACTAATTTATGAGGCCATAAAAAAGACTCCAGCAAAGCATGCGGGGAATGCGGAAGTACTTCATCAGTGTCGCAGATGGACGATGAAAGCAACAGCTTCCCTGGCGGCCAGAAAAAGTTAAATAGCCTCTGTGTATGTCTGTATACATTGTATGTCAAATTGGCATTGAATGCTTGCCATATATGTGTACATTGTAATCCGCCCTGAGTTCCCTGCGGGGTGAGAAGGGCGGAATATAAATACTGTAAATAAATAAATAAATAAATTTGCATTATTTATATTCCGCCCTTCTCACCCCGCAGGGGACTCAGGGCAGATTATAATCTACATATACATGGCAAGCATTCAACACCATAGACACACAATATATATAGACAGACAGTCAGAGGCTATTTAATATTCCAACTTTTTCTGGCCACCAGAGGAGCTGTCGCTTCACCGTCCATCCCCGACACTGATGCAGTACTTCCTCATTGGGTTGTTGTAGGTTTTTCTGGGCTATATGGCCATGTTCTGGAGGCAATTTTTCTCCTGACGTTTCGCCTGCATCTATGGCAAGCATCCTCAGAGGTAGTGAGGTCTGTTGGAAGTAGGAAAAATCGGTTTATATATCTGTGGAATGGCTGGGGTGGGGCAAAGAGCTATTCCCTGCTGCAGTTAGGTGTGAATGTTTCAACTGACCACCTTCATTAGCATTTGAAGGCCTGGCTGAGCCTGGGAAAATCTCTTGCTGAGAGGTGTTAAGATGTGCCTGGTTGTTTCCTCTCTGCTGTTTTGCTGTTGTAATTTTAGAGTTTTTTAAATACTGGTAGCCAGATTTTGTTCATTTTCATGGTCTCTTCCTTTCTGTTGAAATTGTCCACATGCTTGTGGATTTCAATGGCTTCTCTGTGTAGTCTGACATGGTGGTTGTTGGTGTGGTCCAGCATTTCTGTGTTCTCAAATAATATGCTGTGTCCAGGTTGGTTCATCAGGTGCTCTGCTATGGCTGACTTCTCTGGTTGAAGTAGTCTGCAGTGCCTTTCATGTTCCTTGATGCGTGTCTGGGCGCTGCGTTTGGTGGTCCCTATGGAGACTTGTCCACAGCTGCATGGTACACGGTAGACTCCTGCAAATGCTAATGAAGGTGGTCAGTTGAAACATTCACACCTAACTCCAGCAGAGAAGAGCTCTTTGCCCCACCCCAGCCATTCCACAGATATATAAACCCATTGTCCTAATTCCAACAGACCTCACTACCTCTGAGGATGCTTGCCATAGATGCAGGCAAAACGTCAGGAGAAATGCCTCTAGAACATGGCCTTATAGCCTGAAAAACCCCACAAGAACCTAGTGATTCCAGCCATGAAAGCCTTCAACAATACAAAGGACTTTTGTCTGCTGGGGCTAGCTGTGTATGTTTCAGCTGATCACCTTGATTAGCATTCAATGGCTTGGAAGGGCCTGGGGGGAATCTTCTGTTGAGAGTGATTTTATGTGCCTGTTTGTTTCCCCTCTGTTGTTTTGCTGTTGTCATTTTTGAGTTTTTTAATTTTCATATTGTGTCAGTTTTTCCAATTGCTTCTTGTCAATCCTGCTGTCGCCTGGGATTGCAACATCAACAATCCATACTTTGTTTTTTAACACGATCGTGAGGTCAGGAGTATTGTGCTCCAAAACTGTCAGTCTGAAAATTATTATTATTATTAACCCTCCTCCTCCGCTTCTACTTCTTATATCTTATTGTTTTTTATTTGAATTGTTTTTTTAATTGTGATTTTTTTTATTGTTTGGCTCCTGCTCTGGGAGAAATGCAACACAGAATTGCAGCAAATAAATACATGAATAGTCGTAAATTGCATAAAAATCTGGTAATGAGGCCGAAAGCACAATCAATTGGTTGTGCATTACATGGAGCACCCAATGCAGTCAAGTTTCCAATGTGAAGATGTATATTATACATGCATGATGTATGATTTTACCTATAACACAGGTACGGCAACGAGATGGTCTACAAAGGGTACTTCAAGGACAACCTCCGCCAAGGGTTTGGCATCTTGGACAACACTTCTTCGGCCGAAAACCCCATTAAATACACTGGACACTGGGAGAACGACAAGAAGAGTGGATACGGGGTGTGGGATGACAAGGAGGGGTATGTTGGTGGCCAACGGATTAAAGCTACGGCAGTGCCAGGAGATTTGATTCCTTTTCTTGCGCTGCTAGTTTGCATGAATCTATTTAAGCCATGAATTTGGGAATCAGGTAGCTTCCCCAGGTTGCAGTCATAGGCCCAGTAACCTGTCAATCACTGTTAGAGCCTTTAGGCCCGCCCCTTTCCCCAGGGTTTTGGAGCGAAAGGAGGGCTTTTGTTCAGTCTCACTGTTTTGGAGCCTAACAGCAGGATGTGTGGGCCTCTCTCCCCCACCTGCACTTCTCACAGCTTTGCTGGGGAGTAAAGGAATAGTTCTACAGCTTTGCTGGGGGGGGGGGGGGGAGAAGGAAAGGTTCCACAGCTTTTGCTGGGGGTTAAAGAAAGATCCACAGCTCTGCTGGGGAGCAAAGAAATAGTTCCTACAGCCTTCATGGAGAAACTAAAGGACACCTTTCATTTGGCAGATCTACAGGAACCTTGCCTGGTAAGGGACCACTCTTTTGTTCAGTCTCACTGTTTTGGAACCTAACAGCAGGACATGTGGGTCTCTCTCTCCCACCTGCACAAAGGCTTCACTTCTCACAGCTTTTGCTGGGGAGTAAAGGAATAGTTCCACAGCTTTGCTGGGGGAAAAAGGAAAGGTTCCAGAGCTTTTGCTGGGGGTTAAAGAAATAGATCCACAGCTCTGCTGGGGAGTAAAGAAATAGTTCCTACAGCCTTCGTGGAGAAACTAAAGGATACCTTTCAGCTTGGCAGATCTACAGGAACCTTGCCTGGTAAGGGACCACTCGGGCTATCCATAAAACAGCTTGGAGCCAGGAGTAGGGACCTCACGCCAGCAAGGTAAAGAGAGATTGTCAAAGGATTTCCCTAAGGAAGAAAGGAACAGTTTACCACCAGTTGCCTGCCTCCTTGTTGGCAGATTGAGGAAGCTACCGGTTTTCCAAAGTTATAAAGTGTTTAATTCATTTGTTTGAAGATTTAAGCCCAAATAAAGAACTTTGCTGAATGATCAATGATCAAGGGTCTGGAGAACAAGCCCTATGAGGAGCGGCTTAAGGAGCTGGGCATGTTTAGCCTAAAGAAGAGAAGGCTGAGAGGAGATATGATAGCGATGTATAAATATGTGAGAGGAAGCCACAGGGAGGAGGGAGCAAGCTTGTTTTCTGCTTCTCTGGAGACTAGGATGCAATGAAGCCATGGCTTCAAACTACAAGAAAGGAGATTCCCTCTGAACATGAGGAAGAACTTCCCGACTGTGAGAGCTGTTCAGCAGTGGAACCCTCTGCCCTGGAGTGTGGTGGAGGCTCCTTCTTTGGAAGCTTTTAAACAGAGGCTGGATGGCCATCTGTCAGGGGTGATTTGAATGCAATATTCCTTATGGGTTGGACTGGGTGGCCCATAAGGTCTCTTCCAACTCTTTGATTCTATGAATCTATCTTGAGCCTCAGTAGAACTTTGTGTTGGGAAGTCTAAAGGGCCCTTCAGCTGAGGCACCCCGGCGTCCCGTTGGGCATACAGAGAGCACGTCCTGTAAACAGACATTATTACAGGCTCAGCGTGCGACAACACATATGGCTTTGTAAATATCATTTCTGTGGCTCAGATCATTCAGTCAATTGAACTTCCTGCTATATGGCATTCACATCAGCCATGCTTAGGATGTATCCATGTCCTTCTTTCTTCTTGGTATCTAGATACCAAGCAAAGTTTTTGGATGAGTCATAAAAAAGATCAGGATGAAATCCACTTAAAACTTTTCTAGTTATTACAACTGTAATTTAAGTCCTGTCCACATAGAATCATAGAATCAAAGAGTTGGAAGAGACCTCCTGGGCCATCCAGTCCAACCCCATTCTGCCAAGAAGCAGGAATATTGCATTCAAAGCACCCCTGACAGATGGCCATCCAGCCTCTGTTTAAAAGCTTCCAAAGAAGGAGCCTCCACCACACTCCGGGGCAGAGAGTTCCACTGCTGAACGGCTCTCACAGTCAGGAAGTTCTTCCTCATGTTCAGATGGAATCTCCTCTCTTGTAGTTTGAAGCCATTGTTCCGCGTCCTAGTCTCCAAGGAAGCAGAAAACAAGCTTGCTCCCTCCTCAGTGTGGCTTCCTCTCACATATTTATACATGGCTCTCATAATATCTCCTCTCATCCTTGTCTTCTTCAGGCTAAACATGCCCAGCTCCTTAAGCCGCTCCTCATAGGGCTTGTTCTCCACACCCTTGATCATTTTAGTGGCCCTCCTCTGGACACATTCCAGCTTGTCAATCTCTCTCTTCAATTGTGGTGCCCAGCTCCACATCTGGAGGTGGAGTCAATGAAACCCGAGCTCCGGCGTTCTTGTATGGACCTTGCTTCTGTCTTGCATCCTCTTTTGCCTTATTATTGTTTCCTATCATGAAGGGATCTCAGAGTCTTAGCAAAGCACAAGCTGAACACGAGTCAGCACTGCAAGGCTATTAGGCATTGTGAGAGTTGGAGTCCAAAATACCTGGAGAGCCAAAGTTTGCCCATGCCTGCTGTAGAAGGACTGAGTGTTTCTTCTGCTTTGGCTGTTTCAGAGGGGAGCGGTATATCGGGATGTGGCATGAAGACCAGAGACACGGCACGGGGATTGTGGTCATGCAGTCCGGAGTGTGCTATCGGAGGGTCTTCCATCTGGATAAGATGGTGGTAAGTGGAGAGAAGAATGGACGTTGGGAGACGTTTCTTCAGTCTCCTGCAGGTTGTTTGTGTCTTCCTGCGTGTGGAAGCCATGTTCTTTTACACAAAACATGTTTTATTTTATTTATCATGTCAGGAGCAAACCAAACAGTTTTATTGCATTTTTTTAAACAAATAAGCAAACAAACAAAACACAAAGTTTTCAGGCTTGGTAGTTGATTAAATGTCCTTTGACCAGTATCTGGCCACTTGAAGTGCCTCTGGTGTTGGTGCAAGAAGGTCCTCCATTGTGCATGTGGCAGGGCTCAGGTTGCATTGTAGCAGGTGGTCAGTGGTTTGCTCTTCTCCACACTCGCATGTCGTGGATTCCACTTTGTGGCCCCATTTCTGAAGGTTGGCTCTCCATCTCGTGGTGCCAGACCGCAGTCTGTTCAGTGCCTTCCAAGTTGCCCAGTTTTCTGTGTACTCAAGGGGGAGTCTCTCATCTGGTATCACCCACGGATTGAAGTTCTGGGTTTGAGCCTGCCACTTTTGGACTCTCGCTTGCTGAGGTGTTCCAGCGAGTGTCTCTGTAGATCTTAGAAAACTATTTCTTGATTTAAGTTGTTGACGTGCTGGCTGATACCCAAACAAGGGATGAGCTGGAGATGTCTCTGCCTTGGTCCTTTCACTATTGGCTGCTCCTTCCCAGCGGATGTCAGGTGGTGCAATACCAGCTAAGCAGTGTAATTTCTCCAGTGGTGTAGGGCGCAGACACCCCGTGATAATGTGGCATGTTTTTATGAGTGATGGTCACTCGTTGGCCTGATAGGTGTCTTGTGTCCACATTTGGTGTCAGTTCATCCTTTGGTTTTTGAGTTATGTCAATCCCACAAACGAACATTACATTTTTTATTTATATAGATTTATTTATTACATACATTTCTGTCCCACCCTTCTCTCCACAAGGGGACTTTGTGCTTAATACACAAAATTATTTAAAAATATTATGGATGGATAGACTCTATCAAGGAAAGCAAGATTGTTCTGAGCTTGCAAGTCTTGAGTAGGGTTGTTGAGCAGTTGGTGACTTAGAGGTCTCCCATTTTGCCATCCATTGATGTTGACTTCTGGCCATTAACAATAACAACACTGCTTCTTCTTTTTTAGCATTCAGCCCTAAGTCTTTCTGAAATTTTGTGAAAAGCAGAATGAGCTGAAGAGAGAGTTTATTAATTCCCTTTGCTGCCCCTTCTAGGGATCCGGTATTCTTCTCCTTGAAGATGACTCCATCTATGAAGGAAACTTCACCAGAGACCTGATGTTTGTTGGAAAGGTGAGCGAAGCTTTGGTACATCCAGTGCTCTTGGTGAATTTAGGATTCTAAGATGGAGTTTGTCAAAATGTATTCAGGCCTGGTGTTGTAGTTGAGATGTTCTGTGATGATGAGGATGATGGGATTCAGATTCCTGGCTCTTTTTCTGTGCCTCAGGTCTCTGGGCCTACGGCTCCTACAGACAGCACAGACAATGCAGAGTCAGACAGTGCACAGTCAATATCAACACAGTGGTTCCCAAGAGAAAGGAATTTTAACGAAGGAGATAGCGAACAGGTGGGGAGGCATTTGCCTCCTTCCCATGTTGATACTGAAAGTACTGAAAGCCTTGACAGTAACCTGACCCAGCAAGCTCGTCTTGATCTCCGGGTCAGGCGGAGTTCTCGCCTGGCCGGCAGACGAGAGGCCAGCTCGGTGAAAGGTCATCGCAATGATTTCATGTAATGTTTTCATGTTAGAAAGGTATTTAGGCTACTTGCAAACCAAGGGAAAGTGTCAGTTCAACGTAGCTTATTAGCCTGAAAGCTTCATAGAATAATCTTAGCCTGGAAAGCAGTACGCTTGAGATTCCTTGCATTGTGATTCATGGGGCAATTGTTTCATTGCTTGTACCTGGGACTCTGGTTTGAACTTTGCCAATAGGATTGTGTCTCCTGCTTTTACCTGAAGATCTTTGGAACTATATTCTGCATTTAACCTTAATCTTTGGAACTTTGCAATGCTTATTCTTTATTTTGACTTGGATTTTTTCCTCAATAAACTGTAAAACTACGGCTCTTGTGTGGTGGTGTTTGGAAGCAAGGTGAAGCTTACTCTGAGTTACAACACCTGGGGTGCTTTTTGTTGCTTCTAAATAGGGATGGAAATGATAAGCAGCTTACAAAGATAGATGAAAAATGGGTATCACGTGTGTTGGAAACTCCCACAAGGAGAGGGAATGAGAATGTCTGCAGTTCAGCAAATTCTTGGCAGAAAAGTGTTGGTTTTTTTGTGCAGAAAAGAACAATGTTGGCTGTATTTATTGAACTGGGCAGAAAGTGAGTGACATTTCATTTAAATTTTCTTTCATTAAACTTTGACAAGTCTCACAAATTTCTCAAGAGTATGGACAGAAAGAGGTTAAGATTGAAAACAATGTGGATGCCTGAAAGCAAATGGAGCAGGTTGAGTTATCTATGTTGTGTGGATGCTTTTAGGGCAAACTGACCTTCCCCAACGGCTTCACTCTGGAAGGGACCTTCACCAACAAGTCCAGCCAAGGACTCCATACCGAAGGAATCCTCAACACCTCCGGAGAAGAGCCAGATGATACAATAACCAAAATGTAAGTAGAAGGCATTCTTTGCTTCATATCTAATGCTTCTTTCCAAAGAAAAAAAGATTAGACAACTGTACAATGGCTTTTGGGGAAGGGATGTGCCTTCAAATGGGTAGCTTCTCACTCAAGCTGTTGTTGTTGGTGGACTTTATCAAATTGGTTTTGAGTTATGCTGACCTATGAACTGGAGATCTTCAATATATCCTTTTTTCTCTCCTTCAAGGAGTGGTAGAAAAAGAAATTCAGCAAACATAGGTTCATGAGAAAACTTTGCTTAAGCAGGTACATCTTAATGTGTGTGGTCCTCCAATCCTCATCCTCTTGCTTGTTTGTGAAAGATGCATGGGAAACACAGCCCCATAGAGGCCTAACCTGAGGAAGGGAAACTCTCTCTTTGTCCAGACAGCTTGGTCAGCGAGAATTCCCAGTGGAGCAAAGGTGGGAAGGTCTCTTCAGCCAATTTCTGGAGTTCGTCTCTTCTGGTGGTCAAGGAGAAACGGAGGAGTCCTTCATGGGCTTCCACATCCAGACCAGCAAGGAGCTGCGCAAGTCCCAGGAGTACCTCTACTGTGACAGGTAAGGGTTTGAGATGCACCATGAATCTGAATGTGAATCAATGAACATGATTTTTGGAACTGTTTAGAGCAATGGTCTCAAATGTTGTGTTGGACTTCCGCTCCTAGAATTTCTGAACATTGAATAAGCTAGCTAGTGTTGTACCCTGGTCAAATTCTGAGTATTTGGATAAGGAGGAAGGGGATGCTGGGAGAGACTCAGAGGGCGTAGAGGAGATTGGAAGTGGCCCTTACAGAGATGTTCCCAAGGGAATGGCGATATCTGTTCCCATGGGAACTTGCCAGAAGTGCAGGCTGAGAAAAATGGGGGAGACAAATGTTTGTTGAGTTCAAGGTGATTTGAACCAAGATGTCAGGGCATGCAATTAAGACAGAATTAGAGATAAGGAGGGGGAAGGCAGGTGCAGGAGACATGATATCATGGGAGGAATTCTGACTTTTTAAAAGTGGTTCATTCTGGTACAATCTTTGTGAGAGCAACACTGCATTCAGTTTCTTGGGGCCTATGTTCTTGGAATTCATGTATTCAAGTTTCAAGCTGTTCCTGTTTTTCCTGGCGGGAATGAGAGACAGGGCCATCTCAGTGGTGGCCTCTTGGCCAAGGGGCCACCACTGAGAAGGCCCTGTCTCTCATTCCCGCCAATAGCATCTGCGAAGGGGGCGGGACCGAGAGCAGGGCCTCTCTAGACGATCTAATGTGCCTAGATGGTTCATAGGGCGAGATGAGTTCGGACAGGTAAACTGGGCCGGAACTGTTTAGGGCTTGACCTGAATATTAGGAAAACTTGACTTGAATATTAGGAAAAAATCTTCTGCACAGTTGGAGCCAAAATCAGGAGATTCCTAGAGAAAACATTTTAATTAAATCCACCAAAGTTGACCAACATTGGTTGACCACGGCATTGTGTTGGAAGAGAGATTCTTCAAGAGGTGTTCTCTTATGTTAAAAAATAGCAGTTTTTTAAAATTTATGGTTTTTCCATTTTTATAAGGGCCAAATACCAGCAAATGTGAAGGGCTGATGGTAGGTGTAGATACAAACTCGATAGTCATATTCTGTCCATTGTTGTTCTGCAGGGAAACTGAAGAGGCTCCCAAGAACCTCCTTGAGGAACTACTTGAACACCAGGAGACAGAAGCCCTGCAAAGCTACTTGGAAGAGGTATGGTGATCAATCGTGAGAGTTGTAGTTTTCAAGGTCTTTAGGCTTTTCTGGAAAAGAATGCTGGTGCCTCACCAAACTACAAATCCCAGGATACTTTAGCATTGAGCCATGGCTGTTAAAGTGGTGTCAAATTGCACTAATTTCTCTATGTACATACACCCAAGATGTAAAAAAAGTAAATACTTAAGTGTCTTTCTTCACAGAAAAGTTCATCTCCAACACTTTGAATCATTTGAATGCCAGACCAGAGTTCTGTCAAAGTCTTGCTGGTCTGTTACTTTTCTCAATGGGTTTTCCCAATTTTTCAGAAACCTGGGAAAGAATAGTTATGATTTTTCTCTCTCCATCCCTGTTTTGTATGATAAGAAGCCTTTTTTTCTCCTTCTTCACAGGCTCTGAAGTCTTCTTTGCATCCTTTAGGGAAACTCCTGAAGGCTCTGACCTCAGCATTCCAGGCGACCTATGGCGGGATCGGAGCAAACAAGCACCTCCTGGCGATGGCGCAAGAGGAAGTCAAGCATTACGCAAAGGAAGTGTGGGAATTCTACCAGTAAGTTTATTGTATGCTGGAATGCTCTTGAAGGCAGCCGATTCCTTAGATTTAGAGATCATTAAATCATGTAGCATAGAATCATAGAATCATCGAATCAAGGAGTTGGAAGAGAGCTCCTGGGCCATCCAGTCCAACTCCATTCTGCCAAGAAGCAGGAATATTGCATTTAAATCACCCCTGACAGATGGTCATCCAGCCTCTGTTTAAAAGCTTCCAAAGAAGGAGCCTCCACCACACTCCGGGGCAGAGAGTTCCACTGCTGAACGGCTCTCACAGTCAGGAAGTTCTTCCTCATGTTCAGATGGAATCTCCTCTCTTATAGTTTGAAGCCATTGCTCCGCGTCCTAGTCTCCAAGACAGCAGAAAACAAGCTTGCTCCCTCCTCCCTGTGGCTTCTTCTCACATATTTATACATGGCTATCATATCTCCTCTCAGCCTTCTCTTCTTCAGGCTAAACATGCCCAGCTCCTTAAGCTGCTCCTCATAGGGCTTGTTCTCCAGACCCTTGATCATTTTAGTCACCCACCGCTGGCCACATTCCAGCTTAGAGTCAATGTCTCTCTTGAATTGTGGTGCCCAGAATTGGACACAATATTCCAGGTGTGGTCTAACCAAAGCAGAATAGAGGGGTAGCATTACTTCCCTAGATCTAGACACTATGCTCCTATTGATGCAGGCCAAAATCCCATTGGCCTTTTTTTGCCGCCACATCACGTTGTTGGCTCATGTTTAACTTGTTGTCCACGAGGACCCCAAGATCTTTTTCACACGTACTGCTCTCGAGCCAGGCATTGTCCCCCATTCTGTATCTTTGCATTTCGTTTTTTTCTGCCTAAGTCACTGTTGAACTTCATTTTGTTAGCTTTGGCCCATCATCTCTCTCATCAGTCAAGATCGTTTTGAATCCTGCTCCTGTCCTCTGGAGTATTGGCTATCCCTCCCAATTTGGTGTCGTCTGCAAACTTGATGATCCTGCCTTCTAACCCTTCATCTCAGTCATTAAGATTAACTTGATGTCTTGCATAATTTGGTTGATAACAAATTCTGCTATGGAGAAGCAGTTGAGCATCTACTAGTTCAAGGGTAGGAGAACTGCGTAGAGACCAGGGGAAGTGTTTGCAGGACTTTCTAGTCCTCCAGTATGATTCTACATGGTACGCTTCCAGTGAAAGCGTAATGTTACACTCCAGGACAGGAAAAGCCCTCTGACTGTAAACACTACACCGTGGATTGGAAAACAATCCTTTTATTAAAGATAATTAAAAAGCAGAAAGTAAAAAAGCACTTTAAAGAAATAGGTAAATCCAATTAGGTTTGAAGATAAGCAAGAGCAAAAATAGTCCAGGGTAAAATTCAGCAGAGTCCATAAAAGCAAAGTCCATACTAATATAATTCAGGAAAAACAGGAAACATTAATCCAAGGCATGACTAGGCATTCATACATTCCAAGAATCCAAACCATGAACAAGAAATACTTAGACAAGTGTCTTCCAAGCAAAGCTTCCATGAAACAAAGGACGGGAACTACACTTGATTCCAACGATGCTTCATCTGACTATATTTCCCATACTTGGAACTTTTTATCCCCTCATTAAGCTATTCCACACACTCAGGACGTGGTTTCGTTTTACTTGAGATCCCCTTATCTTTTTCTGTTGAAGCCTGACACAACGCCGAAGGCACTGTTCGGCCTGTCTGTTTTGACTAATTTCCTCTCGCTTATCAATTTGCTCATTAAGTCTCACAGCTGGGCCAGGTGCCTAGTTGTTTTCAAGCCCCAAATCCTGGGAACTTTCTGGTAACAATTCAGGGAGTACACTATCATCCCCACACCCTTCAGGGACATTCTCATGGGAAACTACACATTGCACAGGGGTCTCCTGGTCCTTCTCTGCATCAGTATCATTGACCAAACCATAGCCATCTTGAAATTCATTGGTATCACTTCCCACATCCAAAGCACCCTGAGCCTGAAACACAATCACAGGCTGAACTCCAACACATAACAAAGTATATGTTATACTGATGGACCTAAAGGTGTCCACAAATAGAAGTGTTTGAGGGTCTCTCTAGGTCAAGTATGGGCCAACTTCGGCCCTCCAGGCGTATTGGACTTCATCTCCCACAATTCGTAACAGCTAGTAGGCTGTTAGGAATTGTGGGAGTTGAAGTCCAATACGCCTGGAGGGCCGAAGTTGGCCCATACTTGATCTGCGTCCTCCAGGGCAATTATATGATATGCTTCCAACCCAAGTATAGTCAACATATAGGGTTCACTATTATCCATGGTTTCCAGTATTCATTGGAACGTATCCCCCATAGATACGGGGATGGTAGTGATTTTCACCTTTCCTCACAAGGTTCTTTCAGTAATCTACTTGGTTTTCTGAGACCATGGACATCATTGGGAGGGTATGTATATACTAGTGAAAAGAGGAAAAGTCACTTAGACTTGTTCCCTCTTATTGGGGAAGGGTTGAACATGGGGAAAGTGAACAGCAATTTTCTGCAGGCCAGAGGTTCAGCATAATATTCTCTGTTGATATGTTTTAGAGGCTTACGGGATCTGGCTTTGAAGGTCAACGGTCAACCATCACTTGAAGACACGGAGCAGAGGTAATGGCACATGAGGTAGATCCATTGGCTCAGGAACAAGACATCATGATGTGTGACCCTGGCCCCATGTTTGGGGTCTCTGGAATACCCCCACCCATAACTCAATCCCTTTGGAGTCCAATCTCTGTTCAATGCAGGATCTCCAACTAGAGTATCCCAGCAGAGACCTGTCCATGCTCTTTTTGGAGACATCCCGAGAAGAAGTCTCCACCACCACTCTCCCCATCAAGAAGCTGATTTTCATGTTCAATCAAAATCTGTCCTCCTGTAACCTAGAACCATATAGGTGTGGTCCTGCCACTTTGGGGTTGGCATCCACACTCTTTTCTGGGTCAACTCTTGAGATGTTTCAAGTGGACAACCACGTCTTCTTTTTGCCAAGCTGAACCACCTCAGGTCTTTCAACCTTTCCTAATGGGTGTTGCCCTCCATGCTTCTTCATTCTTGTTGCCCTTCTCTGGAACGGTACCAACTTGTCTATATCCTGCTCAAAATGAAGCTTCTAGAAGGGATGAAGGTCTACACATGGCCAGCGCAGAATGCAACTTTCCCAGAAACATGCAGTGGATTTTCTTGGCAGAAATGGGATTTGAGCCTTTGTCTCCTGTGTGTTGTAGTGAGCTACTATGAGGATCTGGGCATTGGGAGATGATTCTGTAGACCAAAATCCAATTCCCCTCTTGGCCATGGAAACCCATTGGGTGAACCTTGGGTGGGTCCCACTCTCCCAGCCTCAGAGGAAGGCAAGGGTCAACTCTTCTTCCAAAAACTCTTGCTAAAGTCAATATAAGTAAAAAATGACTTGAAGGAACATAATAGCAACCTTCTTCAGGAGGTCTTAGATATGTGCCCCAAAGATGGGGCAAGTTGTTATCTGCGTTGAGGTTGAGTCTAACTTATGGCAACCTTCTTCTATAGCAGAGGTTCTCAACCTGGGGTCCCCAGATGTTTTTCGCCTACAACTCCCAGAAATCCCAGCCAGTTTACTAGTTGTTAGGATTTCTGGGAGTTGAAGGCCAAAACCATCTGAGGACCCCAGGCTGAGAACCACTGTTCTATTGTGTTCTTGGCAAGATTTATTGAGAGAGGACTTGCTGCTGCCCGTCTCTGAGGCTGAGAGAGTGGGGCTTGTCAGAAATATTAATATTTAACTAGGTATTTTTAATTACAAAAATGTGAGTCAAGCACTGGAGGGATTAAATGGATACAATGACTCAGAAAAAGCTGCAGTTCAACATTAGCAGGTGTGTCTATAGCTTAGTAACCCTCAATGTTAAAGAAGCTTCAAGTAGGAGAAGGCCTTAGTGCTAGTTCATCTCAGTGTGAGGGAGGCCTCAGTTTGAGGTAGCCTTCAGTGTGAGAGGGGCCTCGGTGTGATAGTATTGGTACAACTCATTTGGTGCTAGAAACAATATCATACGAAAGCTGACTGGCACAAACTGGGGATCACAACCAGACACAGTGAGGACATCTGCCCTTGCGCTATGCTACTCTGCTGCTGAGTATGCATGCCCAGTGTGGAACATATCTCACCATGCTAAAACAGTAGATGTGGCTCTTAATGAGACATGCCACATTATCACGGGATGTCTGCTCCCCACACCACTGGAGAAATTACACTGCTTAGCTGGTATTGCACCACCTGACATCCGCCAGGAAGTAGCAGCCAATAGTGAAAGGACCAATGCAGTGACATGTCCAGCTCATCCCCTGTTTGGTTATCAGTCAGCACATCAATGACTTAAATCAAGACATAGTTTTCTAAGATCTACAGAGACACTCGCTGGAACATCTCAGCAAGCAAGAGTCCAAAAGTAGCAGGCTCAAACCCAGAACCTCAACCAATGGCTGATACCAAATGAGAGACTCCCCCCCCCCCCCCCCAGGCACACAGAAGACTGGGCGGCTTGGAAGACGCTGAACAGACTGCGCTCTGGCACCACGAGATGCAGAGCCAACCTCAAGAAATGGGGCCACAAAGTGGAATCCACGACATGCGAGTGTGGAGAAGAGCAAACCACTGACCACCTGCTGCAATGCAACCTGAGCCCTGCCACATGCACCATGGAGGACCTTCTTGCGGCAACACCAGAAGCACTCCAAGTGGCTAGATACTGGTCAAAGGACATTGAATCAACTACCAAACTTGCAAATGTTGTGTTTTGTTCTGTTAGAAATGTAATACAATGGACTGGTTGCCTTGACACGACAAATAAAATAAATTTGGTGCTCTGTCTTGGCTTTCCTTCCCATTTAGTGACCTGAATGGACCGGCCCTGATCCTGCCGCTCATCCTGCCGTGTTTCTACCCAGAGCTCCTGATGCTGTACATGCTTTACCACGAAAAGGAGGATGACCTTTACTGCCAGGGGATTGTCGACCTGAGTCTCTTTCCGGATGTGAAACTGCTAGAGTTCCTCGATGTCCAAAAGTATGCTATTTCAGCAAGGCAGATGGCTCTATCTCAGTGGTTCTCAACCTGGGGGTCGGGACCCCTGGGGGGGGTCACAAGGGGGTTTCAGAGGGGTCGCCAAAGACCATCCAAAAACATATTTTCTGTTGGTGATAGGGGTTCCATGTGGCCCAGTTCTATCATTGGTAGGGATCAGAATGATCTTTTATTGTAGGTGAACTATAAATCCCAGCAACTAAAACTCTCAAATGCCAAGGTCTATTTTTCCCAAACTCCACCAGTGTTCATACACATTGGGCATGTTGAGTCTTCATGGCAAGTTTGGTCCAGATCCATCATTGTTTGAGTCCACAGTGCTCTCTCGATCTAGGTGAACTACAACTCCAAAACTCAAGTTCAATGCCCACCAAGCCCTTCCAGTATTTTCTGCTGGTCACGGGAGTTCTGTGTGGCAAGATTGGTTCAATTCCATTATTGGAGTTCATAATGCTCTTTAATTGTAGGTAAATTATAAATCCCAGCAACTTCAACTCCCAAATGACAACATCAACGCCCTGCCAACCCCACCAGTATTCAAATCGGGGCATATCACGTATTTGTGCCAAATTTGGTCCAGTGAATGAAAATACATCCTGCATTAATCTATATTATGATTAATAACAGTAGCAAAATTGTAGTTGTGAAGTAGCAACAAAAACAATATCATTGTTGGTGGTCACCACAACATGAGGAACTGTATTAAGGGGTCGCAGCATTAGAAAGGTTGAGAACCACTGGTCTATCTTATATCACATGTATATGGTTGTTGTGCACCTTAAAACCGTTTCTACCTAATGATGGCCCTAAGGGGATCCAATAATGGGAATTTCTAGCACTGAGAGTCACCCATTTGGTGATTCATGGTCACCAAATGGGTTTCCATGACCAAGTGGGGATTCAAACCTAGGTATCCAGGATCTGAGACCATTGCTTAAGCCATTCAGCCATGCTGGGACCAATTTGCAATAGCTTAGAAGGTATGACAGTACTCATTCAGTAGCATCTAAATTGCTTTGTAAACACAGATTATAACATTTCTACAATTTGGATGATCAATATATATCATGCTATTCCTTGCAAGTCATAGAATCATAGAATAGAATCATAGAATCAAAGAGTTGGAAGAGACCTCATGGGCCATCCAGTCCAACCCCATTCTGCCAAGAAGCAGGAATATTGCATTCAAATCACCCCTGACAGATGGCCATCCAGCCTCTGTTTAAAAGCTTCCAAAGAAGGAGCCTCCACCACACTCCGGGGCAGAGAGTTCCACTGCTGAAGCTAGCTCTGGGAAGCTAGCAGTCTTCCCTAGAAGCACACAATTTGAATCGCAAATTGTGTACCCAAGTCACAGAATTAAATTTTTAAAATTATAATCAATCTGATATAATAACATATTTTATTATTATATTACTAGCCGCCCTCTGCCACGTGTTGCTGTGACCCACATGGGGGTTCTGTGTGGGAGGTTTGGCCCAATTCTATCGTTGGTGGGATTCAGAATGCTCTGTGATTGTAGGTGAACTATAAATCCCAGCAACTACAACTCCCAAATGTCAAGATTCTATTTTCCCCAAATTCCATCAGTGTTCACATTTGGGCATATTGAGTCTTCATGTAGAGTTTGGTCCAGATCCATCATTGCTTGAGTCCACAGTGATCTCTGGATGCAGGTGAACTACAATTCCCAAACTCAAGGTCAATCAATGCCCACCAAACCCTTCCAGTATTTTCTGTTGGTCACGGGAGAACTGTGTGCCAAGTTTGGTTCAATTCCATCATTGGTGGGGTTCAGAATGCTCTTTGATTGTAGGTGAACTATAAATCCCAGCAACTACAACTCCCAAACGTCAAAATTCTATTTTCCCCGAATTCCACCAGTGTTCACATTTGGGCATATTGAGTATTCTTGTAGAGTTTGGTCCAGATCCATCATTGCTTGAGTCCACAGTGATCTCTGGATGTAGGTGAACTACAACTCCAAATCCAAAGGACACTGCCCACCAAATACTTCCAGTATTTTCTGTTGGTCACGGGAGAACTGTGTGCCAAGTTTGGTTCAATTCCATCGTTGGTGGAGTTCAGAATATTCTTTGATTGTAGGTGAACTATAAATCCCAGCAACTACAACTCCCAAATGACAAAATCATTTTTCAGAGTGAAGGACATACATTGGGTTGTTAGGTGTCTTGTGTCCAAATTTGGTGTCAATTCCTCCAGTGGTTTTTGAGTTCTGTTAATCCCACAAACTAACATTACATTTTTATTTATATAGATAATAATATGAGAATAAAAGGTCTAAAAACCCAATCTTTAGTGAGCTGGGTGTGTTTAGCCCAGCGAAGAGGGGACATATTGTTGTGTGCCTTCAAGCCATTTCTGACTTTTGACACATTGTAGTTTGGCAAGACACTCACTCTCTTTGACATAAGACCTTGTAAAACTACAACTCCCATGACTGTGTAGCATTGTGTCATGGCATTTAATATGGTGCCAAACTGCATTCATTCTACAGTGTAAATGCACCCTAAGTGTGAATATATTCTTTTCCATTTCTTTGGAAAAACTTTACTCTCCTCCTTCTTTGTTTCAGACACTTTTGGCCCCTGAAAGATCTCACACTGACAACTAACCAGGTGAGTTACAGTCATTTCTTACTGCGAGTCATGTTGACATAATGGTGGCACAATGGGTTAAACTCTTGTGCTGGAAGGACTGCTGACCAAAAGGTCGGCGGTTCGAATCTGGGGAGCGGGATGAGCTCCCTCTGTCAGCTCCAGCTCCCCATGTGCAGATGACACCAAATTGGGAGGGATAGCCAACACTCCAGAGGACAGGAGCAGGATTCAAAACGATCTTGACAGATTAGAGAAATGATGGGCCAAAACTAACAAAATGAAGTTCAACAGTGACAAATGCAAGATACTCCACTTTGGCAGGAAAAACGAAATGCAAAGATACAGAATGGGGGACGATGCCTGGCTCGAGAGCAGTAGGTGTGAAAAAGATCTTGGAGTCCCTATCGACAACAAGTTAAACATGACCCAACAATGTGATGTGGTGGCAAAAAAAGCCAATGGGATTTTGGCCTGCATCAATAGGAGCATAGTGTCTAGATCTAGGGAAGTCATGCTCCCCATGCTCTATTCTGCTCAGGTTAGACCACACCTGGAATATTGTGTCCAATTCTGGGCACCACAATTCAAGAGAGATATTGACAAGCTGGAATGTGTCCAGAGGAGGGCGACTCAAATGATCAAGGGTCTGGAGAACAAGCCCTATGAGGAGCGGCTTAAGGAGCTGGGCATGTTTAGCCTGAAGAAGAGAAGGCTGAGAGGAGATATGATGGCCATGTATAAATATGTGAGAGGAAGCCACAGGGAGGAGGGAGCAAGCTTGTTTTCTGCTTCCCTGGAGACTAGGACGCAAAATAATGACTTCAAACTATAAGAGAGGAGATTCCATCTGAAGAACTTCCTGACTGTGAGAGCCGTTCAGCAGTGGAACTCTCTGCCCCGGAGTGTGGTGGAGGCTCCTTCTTTGGAAGCTTTTAACGGGCTGGATGGCCATCTGTCAGGGGTGATTTGAATGCAATATTCCTGCTTCTTGGCAGAATGGGGTTGGACTGGATGGCCCAAGAGGTCTCTTCCAACTCTTTGATTCTATGATTCTATGATTCTGTGTGGGAACATGAGAAAAGCTTCTCAGGATGGTAAAACATCCGGGCATCCCTTGGGAAATATCCTCACAGATGGCCAATTCTCTCACACCAGAAGCAACTTGCAGTTTCTCAAGTCGCTCCTGACACGAAAAAATAATCGACATAATTGTTAGAATCAAATAATGCTGTTTCAGATTTTCACTGATGCTATTTTTGAAGACTGCAGAAGGAAACAGCTAGGAACAGTCTTTTTAAAGTGTATGTCAAATTGTGTATACTGGATTAACATTTGTTGTTGGCTTTATTTACCTTTTAGAGACGCTCCCTTATCAAAGACCGGTGCTTCCTTTCCGCAACTGAATGTCTACAGAAATTGATGTAAGTCTGTGGTATCTCTAGCAGATGGAAATACTTTCCCAGTTGCTTTTAATCCTTTCTTTGTTAAGATGAACACAAATGGAATAGTGCTTTCGCCTCCTTTCCTGTACAACTACTTTCCAAGGTTGGCTGGATGGAGAAATATTGACTCCCTGGGATAATGCAAGGCTTGGAGGACCATCATCTTCAGACTACGATGGATTGCCTAAGTAAGTAAGCATGGCTTTACAGAAACCCCAATCCTTCTCTTTGCAGCACTACTGTTGACCCACGGGAGAAGCTGGACATTCTCCAAAAGACGTACGAGGAGATTGAAAAGACCACCAACCGAGTTCTGGAGAGAGAATATAGCCTAACGATGGACGATCTCTTGCCAATGCTGATGTATGTCGTGACGCGGGCAAGGTAGGCTCCCAGCCTCTCTTTCTGCATTCTTTGGGATGATGGATATAGGAACGATTTGGCTTCCTGGCCCATACTTTCATAAGTTTAGAGTTGCCAAGTCAGGACTGTTGCTGGTTCTGATGTATCCAAAAACGATACCTAGCAATGATCCAACATCTAAAGATGATGGCATGAAACGTGAAACATTAAGCATCAACTACAGTAGTAAGTCGTTCGAATCAAGCACACTAAATCTACCAAATAAAGGAAGCATATCTAAATACAGTTCCATTTCAAGACACCCTGAGATTCCTCTTTTGCCCTGAGAACCAGCGTAGTCGTTCAGTGCCCTGTGAAGCTTTTGTAAATTCTGTTGATTCTATGCATCTTGCTACTTGATTTTGGCTATGATATCTGCATGATGAGCCAGCAATGGTGCAAGTCAGAGAATCATAGAATCATAGAATCAAAGAGTTGGAAGAGACCTCATGGGCCAACTAGAAAAAAACTGAGGGAATACCTCTCTAAGAACCTTTAGGTCCTTTAGTGAGATTCTAGGGTCAACTTCTAAGTCCTCCAGGCTGACTATATGGGAAGTTGCGGGACGATGTAGTTGATCTTTAAGGTTCACAAGAGTATTATGTCGTAACAAAATGGCCTTGTCTTCTCCTTCTAGCATACAGCATCTAGGAGCAGAGATCCACTTGATCAGAGATCTGATGGATCCAGCCAACGAAGGGGGCAAGCATGATTTCCTGCTTACCGCACTGGAGGTGAGAAGCTAGAAGATGCATGATGATTGTTGTGATCAGAAAATAGGCAAATTGTGTGTTTCGTTTCAGAGAGTGCATCTAAATCAGGCATGGGCAAACGGGCCCTTCAGATGTTTTGGACTTCAACTCCCACCATTCCTAACAGCCTCAGTCCCTTTCCTTTTCCCCCTCGGCAGCCTCAGTCCCTTTCCTTTTCCCTCTTGGCAGCCTCAGTCCCTTTCCTTTTCCCTCTTGGCAGCCTCAGTCCCTTTCCTTTCCCCTCTCAACAGCCTCAGTCCCTTTCATTTCCCCTCTCAACAGCCTCAGTCCCTTTCCTTTCCCCTCTCAACAGCCTCAATCCCTTTCCTTTCCCCTCTCAACAGCCTCAATCCCTTTCCTTTTCCCTCACAACATGCTGGTCGCTTCTGTGGCGAGAGAATCAGCCGTCTACGAAGACGTTGCCCAGGGGATGCCCGGATGTCTTGCAATCCTGCGAGGAGGCTTCTCTCATGTCCCCTTAACAAGCTACCAAACTCACAAATTGTGTATTTTTCTGTTTGTTTGCTTTGTTCTGTTAGAAATGTAATATAATGGACTGGTTGCTCTGACACGAGAAATAAATCCCTCACAACAGTTTCAGGCCCTTTCCTTTCCCCCCTCAACATCCTCAGTCCATTTCCCTTTCACCCTCAACGGCCTCAGTCCCTTTCCTTTCCCCTCTCTGCAGCCTCAGTCCCTTTCCTTTTCCCCCTCGGCAGCCTCAGTCCCTTTCCTTTCCCCTCTCTGCAGCCTCAGTCCCTTTCCTTTTCCCTCTCAACAGCCTCAGTCCCTTTCCTTTCCCCTCTCAACAGCCTCAGTCCCTTTCCTTTCCCCTCTCAACAGCCTCGGTCCCTTTCCTTTTCCCTCTTGGCAGCCTCAGTCCCTTTCCTTTCCCCTCTCTGCAGCCTCAGTCCCTTTCCTTTTCCCTCTCAACAGCCTCAGTCCCTTTCCTTTCCCCTCTCAACAGCCTCAGTCCCTTTCCTTTCCCCTCTCAACAGCCTCAGTCCCTTTCCTTTTCCCTCTTGGCAGCCTCAGTCCCTTTCCTTTCCCCCCTCAACATCCTCAGTCCATTTCCCTTTCACCCTCAACGGCCTCAGTCCCTTTCCTTTCCCCTCTCTGCAGCCTCAGTCCCTTTCCTTTTCCCCCTCGGCAGCCTCAGTCCCTTTCCTTTCCCCTCTCTGCAGCCTCAGTCCCTTTCCTTTTCCCTCTTGGCAGCCTCAGTCCCTTTCCTTTCCCCTCTCAACAGCCTCAGTCCCTTTCCTTTTCCCCCTCGGCAGCCTCAGTCCCTTTCCTTTCCCCTCTCTGCAGCCTCAGTCCCTTTCCTTTCCCCTCTCTGCAGCCTCAGTCCCTTTCCTTTCCCCTCTCAACAGCCTCAGTCCCTTTCCCCTCTCAACAGCCTCAGTCCCTTTCCTTTTCCCTCTTGGCAGCCTCAGTCCCTTTCCTTTCCCCTCTCTGCAGCCTCAGTCCCTTTCCTTTTCCCTCTTGGCAGCCTCAGTCCCTTTCCTTTCCCCTCTCAACAGCCTCAGTCCCTTTCCTTTCCCCTCTCAACAGCCTCAGTCCCTTTCCTTTTCCCTCTTGGCAGCCTCAGTCCCTTTCCTTTCCCCTCTCAACAGCCTCAGTCCCTTTCCTTTCCCCTCTCAACAGCCTCAATCCCTTCCCTTTTCCCTCACAACATGCTGGTCGCTTCTGTGGCGAGAGAATCAGCCGTCTACGAAGACGTTGCCCAGGGGATGCCCGGATGTCTTGCAATCCTGCGAGGAGGCTTCTCTCATGTCCCCTTAACAAGCTACCAAACTCACAAATTGTGTATTTTTCTGTTTGTTTGCTTTGTTCTGTTAGAAATGTAATATAATGGACTGGTTGCTCTGACACGAGAAATAAATCCCTCACAACAGTTTCAGGCCCTTTCCTTTCCCCCCTCAACATCCTCAGTCCATTTCCCTTTCACCCTCAACGGCCTCAGTCCCTTTCCTTTCCCCTCTCTGCAGCCTCAGTCCCTTTCCTTTTCCCCCTCGGCAGCCTCAGTCCCTTTCCTTTCCCCTCTCTGCAGCCTCAGTCCCTTTCCTTTTCCCTCTCAACAGCCTCAGTCCCTTTCCTTTCCCCTCTCAACAGCCTCAGTCCCTTTCCTTTCCCCTCTCAACAGCCTCGGTCCCTTTCCTTTTCCCTCTTGGCAGCCTCAGTCCCTTTCCTTTCCCCTCTCTGCAGCCTCAGTCCCTTTCCTTTTCCCTCTCAACAGCCTCAGTCCCTTTCCTTTCCCCTCTCAACAGCCTCAGTCCCTTTCCTTTCCCCTCTCAACAGCCTCAGTCCCTTTCCTTTTCCCTCTTGGCAGCCTCAGTCCCTTTCCTTTCCCCCCTCAACATCCTCAGTCCATTTCCCTTTCACCCTCAACGGCCTCAGTCCCTTTCCTTTCCCCTCTCTGCAGCCTCAGTCCCTTTCCTTTTCCCCCTCGGCAGCCTCAGTCCCTTTCCTTTCCCCTCTCTGCAGCCTCAGTCCCTTTCCTTTTCCCTCTTGGCAGCCTCAGTCCCTTTCCTTTCCCCTCTCAACAGCCTCAGTCCCTTTCCTTTTCCCCCTCGGCAGCCTCAGTCCCTTTCCTTTCCCCTCTCTGCAGCCTCAGTCCCTTTCCTTTCCCCTCTCTGCAGCCTCAGTCCCTTTCCTTTCCCCTCTCAACAGCCTCAGTCCCTTTCCCCTCTCAACAGCCTCAGTCCCTTTCCTTTTCCCTCTTGGCAGCCTCAGTCCCTTTCCTTTCCCCTCTCTGCAGCCTCAGTCCCTTTCCTTTTCCCTCTTGGCAGCCTCAGTCCCTTTCCTTTCCCCTCTCAACAGCCTCAGTCCCTTTCCTTTCCCCTCTCAACAGCCTCAGTCCCTTTCCTTTTCCCTCTTGGCAGCCTCAGTCCCTTTCCTTTCCCCTCTCAACAGCCTCAGTCCCTTTCCTTTCCCCTCTCAACAGCCTCAATCCCTTTCCTTTTCCCTCACAACATGCTGGTCGCTTCTGTGGCGAGAGAATCAGCCGTCTACGAAGACGTTGCCCAGGGGATGCCCGGATGTCTTGCAATCCTGCGAGGAGGCTTCTCTCATGTCCCCTTAACAAGCTACCAAACTCACAAATTGTGTATTTTTCTGTTTGTTTGCTTTGTTCTGTTAGAAATGTAATATAATGGACTGGTTGCTCTGACACGAGAAATAAATCCCTCACAACAGTTTCAGGCCCTTTCCTTTCCCCCCTCAACATCCTCAGTCCATTTCCCTTTCACCCTCAACGGCCTCAGTCCCTTTCCTTTCCCCTCTCTGCAGCCTCAGTCCCTTTCCTTTTCCCCCTCGGCAGCCTCAGTCCCTTTCCTTTCCCCTCTCTGCAGCCTCAGTCCCTTTCCTTTTCCCTCTTGGCAGCCTCAGTCCCTTTCCTTTCCCCTCTCAACAGCCTCAGTCCCTTTCCTTTCCCCTCTCAACAGCCTCAGTCCCTTTCCTTTCCCCTCTCAACAGCCTCAGTCCCTTTCCTTTTCCCCCTCGGCAGCCTCAGTCCCTTTCCTTTCCCCTCTCTGCAGCCTCAGTCCCTTTCCTTTTCCCTCTTGGCAGCCTCAGTCCCTTTCCTTTCCCCTCTCAACAGCCTCAGTCCCTTTCCTTTCCCCTCTCAACAGCCTCAGTCCCTTTCCTTTCCCCTCTCAACAGCCTCAGTCCCTTTCCTTTCCCCTCTCTGCAGCCTCAGTCCCTTTCCTTTCCCCTCTCAACAGCCTCAGTCCTTTTCCTTTCCCCTCTCAACAGTCTCAGTCCCTTTCCTTTCCCCTCTCAACAGCCTCAGTCCCTTTCCTTTCCCCTCTCTGCAGCCTCAGTCCCTTTCCTTTCCCCTCTCTGCAGCCTCAGTCCCTTTCCTTTCCCCTCTCAACAGCCTCAGTCCCTTTCCTTTCCCCTCTCTGCAGCCTCAGTCCCTTTCCTTTCCCCTCTCAACAGCCTCAGTCCCTTTCCTTTCCCCTCTCAACAGCCTCAGTCCCTTTCCTTTCCCCTCTCTGCAGCCTCAGTCCCTTTCCTTTCCCCTCTCAACAGCCTCAGTCCTTTTCCTTTCCCCTCTCAACAGCCTCAGTCCCTTTCCTTTCCCCTCTCAACAGCCTCAGTCCCTTTCCTTTCCCCTCTCTGCAGCCTCAGTCCCTTTCCTTTCCCCTCTCAACAGCCTCAGTCCTTTTCCTTTCCCCTCTCAACAGCCTCAGTCCCTTTCCTTTCCCCTCTCAACAGCCTCAGTCCCTTTCCTTTCCCCTCTCAACAGCCTCAGTCCCTTTCCTTTCCCCTCTCTGCAGCCTCAGTCCCTTTCCTTTTCCCTCTTGGCAGCCTCAGTCCCTTTCCTTTCCCCTCTCAACAGCCTCAGTCCCTTTCCTTTCCCCTCTCAACAGCCTCAGTCCCTTTCCTTTCCCCTCTCAACAGCCTCAGTCCCTTTCCTTTCCCCTCTCAACAGCCTCAGTCCCTTTCCTTTCCCCTCTCAACAGCCTCAGTCCCTTTCCTTTCCCCTCTCTGCAGCCTCAGTCCCTTTCCTTTTCTCTCTCAACAGCCTCAGTCCCTTTCCTTTCCCCTCTCAACAGCCTCAGTCCCTTTCCTTTCCCCTCTCAACAGCCTCAATCCCTTTCCTTTCCCCTCTCAACAGCCTCAATCCCTTTCCTTTTCCCTCACAACATGCTGGTCGCTTCTGTGGCGAGAGAATCAGCCGTCTACGAAGACGTTGCCCAGGGGATGCCCGGATGTCTTGCAATCCTGCGAGGAGGCTTCGCTCATGTCCCCTTAACAAGCTACCAAACTCACAAATTGTGTATTTTTCTGTTTGTTTGCTTTGTTCTGTTAGAAATGTAATATAATGGACTGGTTGCTCTGACACGAGAAATAAATCCCTCACAACAGTTTCAGGCCCTTTCCTTTCCCCCCTCAACATCCTCAGTCCATTTCCCTTTCACCCTCAACGGCCTCAGTCCCTTTCCTTTCCCCTCTCTGCAGCCTCAGGCCCTTTCCTTTTCCCCCTCGGCAGCCTCAGTCCCTTTCCTTTCCCCTCTCTGCAGCCTCAGTCCCTTTCCTTTTCCCTCTTGGCAGCCTCAGTCCCTTTCCTTTCCCCTCTCAACAGCCTCAGTCCCTTTCCTTTCCCCTCTCAACAGCCTCAGTCCCTTTCCTTTCCCCTCTCAACAGCCTCAGTCCCTTTCCTTTTCCCCCTCGGCAGCCTCAGTCCCTTTCCTTTCCCCTCTCTGCAGCCTCAGTCCCTTTCCTTTTCCCTCTTGGCAGCCTCAGTCCCTTTCCTTTCCCCTCTCAACAGCCTCAGTCCCTTTCCTTTCCCCTCTCAACAGCCTCAGTCCCTTTCCTTTCCCCTCTCAACAGCCTCAGTCCCTTTCCTTTCCCCTCTCTGCAGCCTCAGTCCCTTTCCTTTCCCCTCTCTGCAGCCTCAGTCCCTTTCCTTTTCTCTCTCAACAGCCTCAGTCCCTTTCCTTTCCCCTCTCAACAGCCTCAGTCCCTTTCCTTTCCCCTCTCAACAGCCTCAGTCCCTTTCCTTTCCCCTCTCAACAGCCTCAGTCCCTTTCCTTTCCCCTCTCAACAGCCTCAGTCCCTTTCCTTTCCCCTCTCAACAGCCTCAGTCCTTTTCCTTTCCCCTCTCAACAGCCTCAGTCCCTTTCCTTTCCCCTCTCAACAGCCTCAGTCCCTTTCCTTTTCCCCCTCGGCAGCCTCAGTCCCTTTCCTTTCCCCTCTCAGTAGCCTCAGTCCCTCTCCTTTTCCCTCTCAACAGCCTCAGTCCCTTTCCTTTTCCCTCTTGGCAGCCTCAGGCCCTTTCCTTTTCCCCTCAACATATATTAGACATGGGCAAACCTTGGCCCTCCAGGTGTTTTGGACTCCAACTCCCACCATTCCTACCAGCCTACTGGCTGTTAGGAATGGTGGGAGTTGAAGTCCAAAACACCTGGAGGGCCCAAGTTTGCCCATGCCTGATCTAAATGATAATGCGAATGCAGTTTGGTGCAGTTTGATGATGAAATCCTGCTAGTTTTAGTTTTGCAAAATTTCAAACCTTCTTGGCCAAGGAGTGCTGGTGCCTCTCCAAACTAAACACTCATAGTTGGTCTAAATTGATCTTGAAATTGTTTTATTTATTTGAATATTGTTTTTAGCATTCTCATGGGTGCTCTACTTAACCGTACACTCTTTCCTCTTCCTCCTCGTGCTTTTCCATCGCCAGTCCTGCTACGAACTGATCCAGAAGGAATTCAGACTCCACCAGAACTGGGAGGCCTTGCAATCTTCCTGAAGAAGTCACACTGCAATTGCCCGTATCCTCGCTCAATTCCGCCAGCCCCGGAGCTGGAGGTTTCCGTTAACAAGAAGGACCTTGCCTTGTTGCTGCTGTTTGTATTGGTCTTTCCTATGGGAAGCTCGCTTGGTTTTTAATTCCACGATTTCTTTGAAATTGACGTGATGGGATGGACACAAAGGGACTCGGTTGTGTGCAGTAGTCCATTTCTGTATCTCACGGCTTTGCCAAAGCATCTTTTCCTTTCCAAAAAGGGAACATACCATTTAATACTTGGGAGAGGAGTAACTTGAGCTCTGCAGTAGTTTCCTGCAACTGACACCAGAAGCAGTCGCTCTGATTTTAATCCAGTGCATAGAATACCATTTTTATTTCCAATTCTGCTCTCCGCAGTTTGCCATTAGCTTCCCCCATTGTTTTGATTTCCTTAGATTATACTTGCAGCATGGCTTGAAGATAAGTTGATTTAATTACATTATGTCAAGTTTTTGATGATATTGGTGAAGATTTTTCTTCTCATGTAACCCAAGTTGTCATCTCAGGCCTAAACCCTATTGGTCCGACTCCAAACTTGGGTAGACTTACTGGAACAATGGCAACACAGTCATCCAACGCAATGCAAGCTGTATTGTCAAAGGCTTTCATGGCCAGAATCACTAGTCTGTTGTGAGTTTTCTGGGCTGTATGGCCACGTTCCAGAAGCATTCTCTCCTGATGTTTCAACTACATCTATGACAGGCATCCTCAAAGTTTGTGAGGTGTGTGAGACCTCACAACCTCTGAGGATGCCTGCCATAGATGCAGGTGAAACGTCAGGAGAGAATGCTTCTGCAACGTGGCCATCCAGCCCAGAAAACTCACAATAAACACAATGGATCTGGGTTGTTGTAGGATTTTTTGGGCTATATGGCCATGTTCTAGAGGCATTCTCTCCTGACATTTCACCTACATCTATGACAGGCATCCTCAAAGGTTGTGAGGTGTGTGAGACCTCACAACCTCTGAGGATGCCTGCCATAGGTGCAGGTGAAACATCAGAAGAGAATGCTTCTGGAACGTGGCCATACAGCCCAGAAAACTCACAATAAACACAATTAAACTGTATTGTTGTAGGTTTTTTTCAGGCTATATGGCCATGTTCTAGAGGCATTCTCTCCTGTCGTTTCACCTGCATCTATGGCAAGCATCCTCAGAGGTAGTGAGGTTTCTTCCCTGACATTTCGCCTACATCTATGGCAGGTATCCTCAAAGGTTGTGAGGTCTGTGAGACCTCACTACCTCTGAGGATGCTTGCCATAGGTGCAGGCGAAACGTTAGGAGATAATGCCTCTAGAGCATGGCCATATAGCCTGAAAAAACCTACAACAATCCAGTGATTCTGGCCATGAAAGCCTTCGACAATACACTAAACCCAACGAAAGTTCTCTTGCTTCATTGGGTTTACTTTACTTAGGAATAACCATTGTATTCAAGCCTGAACATTTTAATGTATATCTTTGCTGTTGACAAACTTACTCTGCCTAGATTGAAATCCACTTGTTTCAGAATATCGGCTCCTTGACTGACATGAGTACAATGCCAACTCAATTAATGCCATAGCCACATTCACAAGGCAGGCTCACCTTTGACAAACACATGCACTTCTGTATTGTTGAAGGCTTTCATGGCCGGAATCACTGAGTTGTAGGCTTTTTCAGGCTGTATGGCCATGGTCTAGAGGCATTCTCTCCTGACGTTTCGCCTGCATCTATGGCAAGCATCCTCAGAGGTAGTGAGGTCTATTGGAACTAGGAAAAAGGGGTTTATATATTGGTGGAATGACCAGGGTGAGACAAAGGACTCTTGTCTGCTGGAGCTAGGTGTGAATGTTTCAACTGACCACCTTGATTAGTATACAATGGGCTGACTGTGCCTGGAGCAAACTTTTGTTGAGAGGTAATTAGATGTCCCTGCCTGCTTCCTCTCTGTTGTTGTGCTGTTGCAATATTAGAGTTTTTTTAATCTGGCTACCAGTATTAAAAAAAACTCTAAAATTAAAAAGACTCTAAATTTAAAATTAAAATTAAAAAAACTAAAATAAAAATTACAAAAACTCTAAAATTAAAACACTCTAAAATTGCATCAGCACAACAACAGAGAGGAAGCTGGCAGGGACATCTAATTACCTCTCAACAAAGTTTGCTCCAGGCACAGTCAGCCCATTGTATGCTAATCAAGGTGGTCAGTTGAAACATTCACACCTAGCTCCAGCAGACAAGAGTCCTTTGTCCCACCTTGGTCATTCCACAGATATATAAACCCTTTTTCCTAGTTCCAACAGACCTCACTACCTCTGAGGATGCTTGCCATAGATGCAGGTGAAATGTCAGGAGAGAATGCCTCTAGACCATGGCCATACAGCCCGAAAAAACCTACAACCCACATGCACTTCTCTCTGCTACAGCCAAGCAAGAAACACATTCAGTAGCAAAACAGATTCAAGTATTACTTTTAACCTTCTCTCTTTTATGGATTCCATTTTTAAAATAGCTGCTACTTTCCTGTTTTTACACCCCTTACTTAAAGAATAATCTCTGTGGTGAGATTTAAATACAATCCCTTCCTGGAAATGCAGCTCAGAGCCTGACTTTTGGGGACGGACCCTTTCTGATGGCTGCATTGCACAAAATAGACACTTTTTTGACCCTGTTTCCCCCTATGAGCCATTTCTGACCCTCTTTGCGGGATGCAGACAGGTTCCAAAAAGCTGCATCCAAGTGTTGAAATGTAAGGTCATCTTTGGATGAGACTGTAAACACAATCCAAGTATTGCATGAGAATTTTTCAGGATTCTCACTGCATCTAGTTTTTTTAAGCACAGTAGAGTCTCGCTTATCCGACATATATGGGCTGCAATAACATTGAGCTGCATCCAAGTGTTGAAATGTAAGGTCATCTTTGGATGAGACTGTAAACACAATCCAACTATTGCATGAGAATTTTTCAGGATTCTCACTGCATCTAGTTTTTTTAAGCACAGTAGAGTCTCGCTTATCTGACATATATGGGCTGCAATAACATTGAGCTGCATCCAAGTGTTGAAATGTAAGGTCATCTTTGGATGAGACTATAAACACAATCCAACTATTGCATGAGAATTTTTCAGGATTCTCACTGCATCTAGTTCTTTTAAGTAGAGTCTCGCTTATCCGACATATATGGTCTGGAAGAACATCGAGCTGCATCCAAGTGTTGAAATGTAAGGTCATCTTTGGATGAGATTGTAAACACAATCCAAGTATTGCATGAGAATTTTTCAGGATTCTCACTGCATCTAGTTTTTTTCAGCACAGTAGTCTCGCTTATCCAACATATATGGTCTGGAAGAACATCGGATAAACAAAAATGTCAGATAATACGGAATCTCCTACATCCGACATGGTGCTAGACATCTAGAATACTAACAAGGACTCAAATGTCTCGGGGATAATGCCTTGGGGCTAAAGCAGCCCAGCAGGAAGTGGCCGGATGCGGAAGAGGAGCATGGATATCAGAGGGAAGGAGGGAGGACGCTTCCGCTTCCGGTCCTGCCTCTTTCCCCTATTTCCTCCCTCCTCTTGCTTTTTTCACTAATTGGGAATGAAGAGAGTTGGGGAGCATTCCTTTAATTGAAGGAGAAATGCTGGAGGAAAAAGGGGGCGTTGGGTAAGACGGAATGTCGGATAAGCGAGACTCTACTGTACCTCCATCACACCTGAATAGGCAAACCCTTTATTCAACCCCACATTCTGCACCCAAATTGTGTCTGAGCAACCTGTTTTCTGAAAGAAACACCCATGATAAGGGAACTGACAAGTTTAATGTAAATGCAAATTGATGTTTTATCGGATCACGGATGTACCGGCAAGAGGCTGGTTTTGGACTCAGTCGGCACTGGCTCCTTCGGAGTCTTTCCTGACAGCCGAAAACAATGGTTTCTTTGAAAGCGACTGGAAGAGAAAACACTAATTTGATTTGAAATGGCAAAAGAGTGGAAGCTTTATGGACCCTTTTAGACTTGACTGAACAATGCCTTTTTTATATTAAAAAAAAGAGAAAAGCACAGACTGCTGAAACACCTGCAATATTGCCTCCTTCATGGTATGAATACACTGGGTAAACTGTTTATTATGCTAATTTGAGATTATTGTAAACGACTTTGTACTAAATAAATCCTTGCTGGAGTGTCCTGGAGATAATTTTCTGAGATGTGAGTAAATCTTCCTCGACTTAGAATCATAGAATCAAAGAGTTGGAAGAGACCTCATGGGCCATCCAGTCCAACCCCCTGCCAAAAAGCAGGAATATTGCATTCAAATCACCCCTGACAGATGGACATCCAGCCTCTGTTTAAAAGCCTTCAAAGAAGGAGCCTACACCACATTTCAGGGCAGAGAGTTCCACTGCTGAACAGCTCTCACAATCAGGAAATTCTTCCTCATGTTCAGGTAGAATCTCCTCCTGTAGTTTGAAGCCATTGTTTTGCATCCTAGTCTCCAGGGCAGCAGAAAACAAGTTTGCTCCCTCTATGACTTCCCCTCACATATTTATATATGGCTATCATGTTCCACTGCTGAACAGCTCTCATAGTCAGGAAGTTCTTCCTAATGTTCAGATGGAATCTCCTTTCTTGGAGTTTGAAGCCATTATTCTGCGTCCTAGTCTCCAGGGAAGCAGAAAACAAGCTTGCTCCCTCCTCCCTGTGACTTCCTCTCACATATCTATACATGGCTATAAAATCTCTCATCCTTCTCTTCTTCAGGCTAAACATGCCCAGCTCCTTAAGCCGCTCCTCATATGGCTTGTTCTCCAGACCCTTGATCATTTTAGTCACCCTCCTCTGGACACATTCCAGCTTGTCAATATCTCTCTTCAATTGTGGTGCCCAGAATTGGACACAATATTCCAGGTGTGGTCTAACCAAAGCAGAATAGAGCATGGGGAGCATGACTTCCCTGGATCTAGACACTATGCTCCTATTGATGCAGGCCAAAATCCCATTGGCTTTTTTTGCTGCCACATCACATTGTTGGCTCATGTTTAACTTGTTGTCCACGAGGACTCCAAGATCTTTTTCACACGTACTGCTCTCGAGCTAGGCATTGTCCCCCATTCTGTATCTTTGCATTTCATTTTTTCTGCCTAAGTGGAGTATCTTGCATTTGTCATTGTTGAACTTCAGTCAGAACACGGTCCTACCGAGCATCTGTCTCCATGACATGTATTGATCCGCATACATGTCTTTGCACGAATATCATTGTCCACACGCTGCCTGAAAGAAAAAGAGAGAAGCCAGCAACACTTAAATATCTGTTTTAATGTGCAGTTTCAGAAAGGTCTCAGGGCAACTTGGCAGAACAGTCGAGGGTTGAGTAAACTTGGGCTCAGTGCTTAAAATGGCCCCCGGCAAAAGGGGGCCAAGTGGAAATCTAGCAGGCTTAGATAGTGGAGGGGAACAAAAGCAATCCGGTCCCCATTTAGAAGGAAGCCTCCTGACAAAAGCCACAGGAAAGGGGTTCTTGTACAAACTGGTTTCGAGCCCTTAGCTACGGGTATTTGTGCTCAGTGACACGACTGAGAGCGTTGGCGAATTGGAACCGCTGCACTCAACCCAAGATATACACAACTCAGCTCTTCATGTGCCAACTTCACTTTGTGCCATACCACACCTTTCCAGAGCGGAGCGTGATTTCTTGAGGGGCAGGCTCGCCTTTTTCAACACCATCTGTTTCTTTAAGGCAAGGCAAAATCAAGACATAGGGTTACATTTCCTGTGGCCCTCAACCCTGATCTTTTTTGTGTCCTGTCTCAATGAAGGTGATCTGGAAAGTAAGGTTACAAGGCACGTAGCTCTCGCAGGGAAATGGGAGACTTAGATTTCATTGCCGTACAGCGGGAAGCCTGGAGAAGTGAACGAGCAGAGCCAGTCGTCAGTAGCTCATCGACTGGCATTGTCTTAAAAGTTAGAGATGAGCGGCCTCATTCCATTTTCCTCCAAGTGAGAAGTTTGCACTGTAATACGCTACCTAAACACTGAGGGCATGAATGCCGCTGCGATTCATCACAAAATTGTTGCACTTTATGGAGGGGGCGTAATGTTATGACAGAATGTGACAAAATAGGTACAGAATATATTGTGAAACCACAAAGAAAATTCGCAGAGCCATCCAAAACAAATGATGTGGAATGCTGATGGTGGGAGTCTGTCTCCTTTGTGACAATGCGCGTCTGCACACCACTCATGCAACACAAGAGCGGTTGACTTCATTTGGTTGGGATGTTTTAAGCCACCCCTCTCACAGCCCCGATCTCACAACCAGTGACTATAATCTGTTCACTAAATTGAAGGAATACCTTGGTGGAAAACACTTTTCCGACAACGACGAGGTGAAAATTGAAATGATGAACTGGCTGAAAAAGGCGGAGGGAAACTTCTTACTTGTCCGAACGCATCCACCCCTACGTCCCATCTCGTAATCTAAGATCATCCGGGGAGGCCCTGCTCTCGCTCCCGTCAATTGCGCAAATGCGTCTGGTGGGGATGAGAGACAGGGCCTTCTCGGCTGTGGCCCCTCGCCTATGGAACACACTCCCAAATGAGGTAAGATCTGCTCCCTCCCTCCTGGTTTTTAGAAAGAAATTAAAATCCTGGCTTTGGGATCAGGCCTTCGGACAGTAGATGTTTGTAGAGTTTAAAGGACATGGACTAGAATGACAATACGACTGGCGAGACTGTTTTTATTATTTGTTTTAATGATTGCTTACGTACTGTCTAATTATGATTTATGTTTAATTGTGGTTTTATTATTGTGGTTGTTATAGTTGGCATCGTGTCAGTGTCCAATGTATGGCACTGAAGTTTTGTCAGTTATGTGTAAACCGCTTTGAATCCCCTGAGGGGTGAGAAAAGCGGTATAGAAATACTGTAAATAAATAAACTTCTATGACGCAGGCTTCAAAAAACACGTCCCACAGGTGACAAAATGTATGGTAAACTGAATGGTGATTATATGGGAAAATAATGCAATACCTATGCTACAATCAATGTAAATTTTATTTTCAAATATTGTCTTTGTATTTTAAAACAATCTTGTAACCTTACTTTCTGGATATCCCTCGTAGTGCGCGAATTTCATACTTGGAGGGAAATAGAATGAGGATGCTCATCTCTAACCTTCACCAAAATGCCAGTTGATGAGCTACTAACGACTGGCTCTGCTCGTTCACTTCCGCTGGCTTCCCGCTACACGGCAACTTCTCCTGTGAAAATTCCCTGTGAGAGCTATGTGCCTTGTAACCTTACTTTCCAGATGACCCCTGTACATTGATTCATAGGATAGCCTCCAGAAGGCTGCCTTGCAAAACTGCCTGCAGCTCCATTATCCCCAGTTATTTAACCATAAAATGCTCCTTTTCGAAACCAGGAGCAGAGTTTCGACCACTTCTGTTTCTTTTGTGCATTTTTAGGCAGACCGTGCAGTCCCCAAAGTGTCACAGAAGTAAAAAATTGGCCCCTGGACCAGTCAG
Source organism: Anolis sagrei (assembly GCF_037176765.1). Lineage (NCBI taxonomy): Eukaryota > Metazoa > Chordata > Lepidosauria > Squamata > Anolidae > Anolis > Anolis sagrei. Next base: position 128,897,511 of record NC_090026.1, on the reverse strand, counting down.
CCCTGCTTTAAGAGCCTCTGCCTCTCCATCCCCAGATCACTCAGAGCATTTTCGAACAACGTCTCACACTTTCTCCCTCGTTCCCTGCCAACCCTGCTGACCTTCAGTGGCTCTGGTTTCTGGTGTTTCCTTGCAATTCTTTGCAGAGGCACAGAAATAATTCAAGGAGAAAGAGGAGGAGGAGGACAGGCTCTAGAAAAACAATGCAGGTCTGAACCAGGATCTTCTACAATTGACACTGGATTATATGTAGGCGATTAGATATGCCAAGAAGCCTTGAAGGGTATTCCTCGCCCCCGCTTTAAATTCTATAGGGAGCATTGTGCTACAAATGTCGAGGCACTAAGAATGTAAAACTATTTTCAGAAATCGAAGCCAGCCATTTTTAGCCCACCTTGTTCTGGCTGTTATCGAATACGAGAAGGCAGCTGAAGGGAGCGATTCCCAACAGCGCTTGCAGTTCGCAATTGGCACAGTTTGTCCGCGGTAAAAAGGTGTCCTTGTTTCAGCTGCCATGTTTCAGAGTCCCTGAAAAGTGTGATGCCACGCCTGAGGCGGAAGGAGTCTCCTCCCGGCGTGTCTCTCTTACGCTGCAAGGAAGGGACTGACTGGGGAGGCAAACGGGGCGCTATGGACGGGTGAGTCGAACATGCCAACTGCTACGGGGCACACACTTTTCGTTCTCCAGCCATACAATCACACTCAAAATGTCAATTAAGGTGTCTTTCCGTGGGTCAAAAGGCAACCACAAACCCACCCCAAAGTAATAGATAGACACATTCACTCAAAAACAAGTCCTATTGCCTTTGGATGCAGCTTACTTCTTGAGCACACAGTAAGACTCCCTTTTCTACAGGAGATCCATTCCAAGACCTTTCCTTGGACATAAATAAAGATATTAGTATCTGAACCAGCAGATGTTTTCAGATCACAGTTGCTTACTCAAACCACCGAATCTAAGTAGTCAACGGCCATCTGAAAATATAAGGTTTGACACATAGTTAAAGGGGGCTTGGTAACAATGCTTCCCATGGTCATCTGCTGCTGATCTCCTCCAAACGTTCCTCTTGTCCAGATGATTGAAAGCAGAAGGTCAACTTCTGGCCCAAGCATATCACAGAGTCACAGTAGAGAGCCAAGAGATGGTCACACTTCAGGTTTGTGGTTAAGTGAAACCATGGAAGACCAATTCTTGGATAAGGTGGTCTTACTTTACAGCAGTGGTCCTCAACCTGTGGGTCCCCAGGTGTTTTGGCCTACAACTCCCAGAAATCCCAGCCAGTTTACCTGCTGTTAGGATTTCTTGGAGTTGAAGGCCAAAACACCTGGGGCCCACAGGTTGAGAACAATTGCTCTACAGCAGAGGTTCTCAATCTGGAAGGCCCAAAACATCTGGGGACCCCAGATTGAGAACCTCTGCTGTAGAGCAATTGTTCTCAACCTGTGGGCCCCAGGTGTTTTTGGCCTACAACTCCCAGAAATCCTAGCCAATTTACCAGCTGTTGGGATTTCTGGGAGTTGAAGGCCAAAAACATCTGGGGACCCAACTCCCAGAAATCCTAACAGCTGGTAAATTGACTGGGATTTCTGGGAGTTGTAGGCCAAAAACATCTGGGGACCCCAGGTTGAGAACCACTGCTCTACAGGATCCCAATATAAATGGGTTTAATTTAGAGTGAAGAATGCAACTAGTAGGCATGGGCAATCCATGCTTCTAAATGCTTCTAAAGTACTTACAAAACTAAGGTTCTCGTGGTCAAAACTAGAGGGCACTGGTGCTTTGCTTCTACAGTGTTACTAAAGTTCTGGTGGTGAAAATTTCAGAACTCTAAGAAAACTTTCAAAATGTCATTATTATTTATTTATTATTTGGACTTCTATGCCGCCATTCCCCTGGGGCTTGGAGCAGCTTACAAGAATGGCTAAAATCTAACACAATTTAAAAACAATTTAAAACAATTTAAAAACAGCAATATCAAACATTAAAAGCCTGTCGAAACAGGTATGTCTTACATGCCCTGCGGAAAGCTGATAAGTCCCGCAAGGCACGGACTTCAGGTGGCAGAGTGTTCCAGAGTGATGGTGCCACTACTGTAAAGGCTCTGCGTCTCGTTGCTGTTAGATGCAAGGTCTTGACGCTGGGAATTTCCAATAGATCTCGGTCCTCAGAACAGAGGGATCTCTGGGATTGGTAGGGAGTGAGGCGGTCCCTCAGGTACATCGGCCCCAGACCATGCAAGGCCTTAAAGGTGAGTACCATCACTTTGAAAGTGATCTGGTGCTCAATTGGTAACCAATGCAGCTGTAGTAAGATTGGGGTGATGTGGCATCTCATCGGAATTCCCGCAAGAAGCCGAGCAGCTGCATTTTGTACCAACTTGAGCTTCCGGGTCACCGACAGAGGAAGGCCAATGTAGAGGGCGTTACAGTAGTCCAGTCTTGAGATGACCGTGGCCTGGATCACCATAGCTAGGTCGTCCCTGGACAGGGAGGGGGCCAGCCGTCTAGCCTGCCGCAGGTGAAAGAAGGCGGTTCTGCTCACGGCAGAGACCTGGGCCTCCATCATCAGCAGAGGGTCCAAAAGGACTCCCAGACTCTTGACCAATGATGACGGGCATAGCGCCTCGCCATCCAGGGTAGGCAGCTGGATATCCCCACTGCCCGGTCGACCCAGCCATAGGATCCTCGTCTTTGCTGGATTCACCCTCAACCTGCTGGCACGCAGCCATCCATTATTATTTCATTATTGGTGATTTTTATGACAGATCCAATTAGGAACTGCCATTTATAACAAAATTTTGAAAGTTTTGTTTGAGTTCTGAAATTTTCACCACCAGAAATTTAGCAACACTGAAGAAGCAAAGCACCAGCACCCCCTAGTTTTCACCACCAGAACCATGGATTGCTCATGCCTAGCAACGAATACATTTGTCACATGGCTAGTTCTCAGTGAGCAAACAGAGGGCCCTCCCCAAATCTTAGGAAGGGGCTGCTTTCATCTCTCAGCCTGCCACTTTCCTACACACTTGAATTCCTGAACATTCGGCCTCTGTATTCCCCATTCACCCACAAATTCACTGTGCTTAAGACTTCTAAATGGGGTGATTGAACTAATGTTTTCAGCATGCAACCCAGCTTGCAAATGAAGCTTCTCAATTTTTTTTGCAAGTGGTCAAAATCAATTGGGGAGCTAAAGGAGGGCTGTGTCTATTGCTGCTTTCAGGCGGTGGAGGAGTGCCTGAGGAGGAGGGACAAGTTTCTCGGGGTTCAGTTTCTTGAATTCCTCGTTGGCGTTCAGAGAGGTCAAGACCTTGGCAGTCCTCTTCAAGTCGAAGACGGCATGCAGCATGCCCAAGCCAGAGATGGCCGCGCGGTAGCAATGCCTGGAGGCGCCTTCCTCAGGATGGTGGTTTTCCAGGACGTAGATCCGGTTTTCCGCGATAATCTTCAGTAAGTTGTAGAACTCCTTGTAGTCGATGCCTGTGTAAGACTTCATCAAGACCTGGGGAGGAAAGAAGGATTCAAGACGTGAACACCAATGTATCTGAGTCCACCTCAAACTATGCTGAAATTACTGTTAATGGGGATTCTGGGACTGAAATTTTCAGTCCTGAAACCGAGCAGTCAGTGTCTCCAACTAGTCAAGGCCACATTCTAGAAGATGCAGTGGAGCTGATCTGTAGGGAAAGGAGTTCAGAGGCTGAAACTCCAGGAACTGAGAATCATGAGCTTCAATATAATGGTAATGAGTTTGTTGATAGGAGACTTAGTTTTCGTAGACTTAGAGATGATCAACAAAGAATACGAAGGTCACAGTGCTTATTAGAAAAGAGGCCCATATCTGAATTTCACGTGAAAAGACATGATTTTTTGGGTATATTAGAGAGGCCGGGAGTTTTGCCCAGCAGTCTCGTCAATGTTGATAATGGAGACAAGAGCTCTTGTCAAGCCATGCCTGCTTAGAGACTTCTAGTTTCATGCCTTTGTTCCTGTTCTTGTTTTCAAGTAACAGGGCCAGAGGTTTAGCACAGCTGTTAAATCACCAGCAACTAGAAGATTTGTCAACTGAAGGTTGCAAGATCTTTAGCTGTTCTTTCTTCTCTTTTTTTCTTTCTTTTCCCTGCTTTTTATTCGCACCATTTATCTCTTTTTTCTCTATCTATCTATCTATTGCAAGCTGTAAATACTCAATAAAGATTATTTTAAAAAAACAGCTTTAGCTGTATTTATTTATTTATTTATTTCAAAGATTTCTATACCGAGTTTCTCGACCTCATTGAGGGACTCAGCCCGGTTTCCAACCATAAAAACATATACACTCGTTAAAATATCATCTATCACAATTACAAAAACAGCTTTAAAATAACACTATGTATAAAACTACAGTGGTCAGTCGTCATATTAAACCAGATCTACATCATCTTCCAACCAGAGTCCTAGGGTGTTGTCTCATTCATCGAAGGCCTGACTCCACAGCCACGTCTTCACCCGTTTCCTAAATGTTAGGATGGATGGGGCGGTTCTGGCCTCCAGTGGGAGAGAGTTCCAGAGTCGTGGGGCCACCACCGAGAAGGTCCCTCGTCCCCACCAGGCGCGCTTGCGAGGCTGGTGGGACCGAGAGCAGGGCCTCTCCAGATGATCTTAATAATCTTGATGGTTCGTAGGGGAGAATACGTTCGGAGAGGTAAACAGGGCCGGTACTGCTAAAAGCAGGGGAGGTGTTTTACGACACCATAAAGAAAGAAGATCAGAAAATGCTGGGTGACCAAAAAGGAAGGAGGAAGTCCCGATGGCTCTTTTTTATAGAGAATGGAGCAACAGCACCCCCTGTGGCTGGACTCACCTTCCTTGGCACACCCCCACCCCCAAATAAACAAAACAAAACAGCTGGACACTGAGTCAACAACACCTCCTTTCTCCTCTGTGTATTGTCTGTTTTAAACTTATGTAGTCCCTCTGCTGTTGGTGCTGCTGTGCCTGCCTGCTAATGGGTGCCTCCTTTCTCGGTGGGCATTTCTCAGATGGCCAGCTCTGCTACCTGGCATTGCAGGTGCCAGTCCTCCATGCTGTCTTTCCATTCTCTGATCTCCCGCTGGACCGCAGCCAGCTCGTCCTGGAGAAAGCTCCACATGATGGCCACATTACACCCGTTGACCCAGTTGTGGTTGATGGAGATGGTGTCCTCCTGCAAGAACCAAGGACAAGGACAGGCTCAGTATCTCTTATCTGAAATTCCAAAATCACATGAAGCCAGATAGGAAGTGGGGCTTGTCAGATGGAGTGCATATTGCTCTGCAAGTTCCCATACTAGTTGTGTTTTGAGGGGCTCTAAAAGAGTGGTTCCCAACCTTTGGTCCTCCAGTGTTTTGGACTTCAACTCCCAGAAATCCCAGGCAATTTACCAGCTGTTAGGAATTGTGGGAACTGAAGTCCAAAACATCTGGAGGGCCAAAGCTTGGGAACCACTGGTCTAAGCCATCAACATTTCCTATAACTTCTGGAAGAATAGCTTGAGCATTCTTTATCTGGAATTCCAAAATTATTTATTTATTATTTATTTATTTAGAACTTTTATAACCCAGTCTTCTCGACCTCCGAAGAGGGACTCAGGCCGGTTCACAACAAGAGATTCATAAACAATAGTATAAAAACATCACACCTCATAATACACTAATCCATAAAATACATTAAAATACAAACATATAATTACATAAGGCCAAGTCGTCAGAATGAAATCACAATTCATCACCATCCGTCCATGTGGTCAAGAGTTATTGACTCACTCATCAAATGCTATATTCCAAAGCCAAGATTTCACCAGCTTTCTAAAAGTCAGGAGAGAAGGGGAAGTTCTAATCTCCAGTGGGAGAGAGTTCCAGAGCCGAGGGGCCACCACCGAGAAGGCCTTGTCCCTCGTCCCCACCAGACGCGCTTGCGAGGGTGGTGGGACCGAGAGCAGGGCCCCTCCAGAAGATTTTAACAACCTTGATGGTTCATAGGGGGGAATCCGTTCGGACAGGTAAAGTGGGCTTGAGTCGTTTAGGGATTTATAAAATACTCCAAAATTGTCCACATGAGTGGCTGGGATAGGGATTCCTTTGCTTTCTGATACTTCAATGCACACAAATTTTGACACAAACACAAAATTATTAAAATATTGGATAAAATTATCTTCAGGCTATGTGTATGAAGTGCATATCAAAACCATGTTCGTTTTGTGTTTACACTTGGGTCTCATCGCCAAAATATCTCATTAAACAGAGGCTAAGATGGCCATCTGTCAAGGGTACTTGATTGTGCTTTTCCTGCATGGCAGGATGGGGTTGGACTAGATGACCCATGGGGTCGCTTCCAACTCTATTATTATTCTATGATTCTATTCTATGTGTGCATATGCAAATACAGGTGGTCTGGAAAAAAAAATCCAAAATCCTAAATATTTCTGTTCCCAAATACCTTAGATAAGGAATCATCAGCCTATATTACTCTCTGCTTTAATTTAGCAAAGGGTGGTTGGTCAATACAGCTGGATTTCTATAATGAACACAGCTATGCTTCAAAATACAAACCCTGCCATATTTACTGGGTTGCTATGAGTTTCCTGGGCTGTCTGGCGATGCTCCAGAAGCATTCTCTCCTGATGTTTTGCCTACATCTAGGGCAGGCATCTTCAGAAGTTGTGAGGTTTGTTGGAAACAAGGCAAGAGGGGTTTATATATCTGTGGAATGATGTCCAGGGTGGGAGAAAGAACTCTTGGGTGAATGCTGCAATTGATCACCTTGATTCGCATTGAACAGCCTTGCAGCTTCAAGGCTTGGCTGCTTCCTGTCTGGGGGAATCCTTTGTTGGAAGGTGATTAGCTGGTCCTGATTGTTTCTTGTCTGGAATTCTCCTGTTTTTAGTGTTGTTCTTTCTTTACTGTTCTGATTTTAGAAGTTCTTAATACTGGCAGACAGATTTTGTTCATTTTCATGGTGTCCTCTTTTCTGCTGAAAGTCTCCATTGGCCTGTAGGGCCCAACTTAGGTGGTTATTGTAAAGTAACAATACTAAAATATTATATATAATTATAATGTTGCACGGGGACTGTGGCGCAGCTGTCTGAGTGTCAGTTGCATTAAGATTACTTCTGACCACAAGGTCATGAGTTTGAAGCCAGCTCGGGTCGGAGTGAACTTCCGATCAATTGTGTAGCTTGTTGTCGACCTTTGCAACCTGAAAGACAGTTGCATCTGTCAAGTAGGAAAATTAGGTACCACCTATGTGTGGGGAGGCTAATTTAACTAATTTACGGGGCCATAAAAAAGACTCCAGCAACAGCATGCGGGGAATGCGGAAGTACTTCATTAGTGTTGCAGATGGATGATGAAAAGCGAAAGCTCCCCTGGCGGCCAGAAAAAAAGTTAAATATCCTCTGACTGTTTGTCTATATCTGTTGTGTTCTTTGGCATTGAATGTTTGCCATATATGTGTACATTGTAATCCGCCCTGAGTCCCCTGCGGCGTGAGAAAGGCAGAATATAAATACTGTAAATAAATAAATAAATATAATATATTATATACTATACATGCTACAACTTATGATATAGTACAATATATTATATAACACTAATAGTATAATATAATGGTCCCCCGGGTGGCACAGCGGGTTAAACCACTGAGATGCTGAACTTGCTAACCAAATGGTTGGCGGTTTGAATCCGGGGAGCAGGGTGAGCTCCCACTGTTAGGCCCAGCTTCTGCCAACCTAGCAGTTCGAAAACATGCCAATGTGAGTAGATCAATAGGTACTGCTCCAGTGGGAAGGTAATGGTGCTCCATGCGGTCATGCCGGCCACATGATCTTGGAGGAGTCTATGGACAATACTGGCCCTTTGGCTTAGAAATGGAGATGAGCACCACCTCCCAAAGTCAAACACAACTAGACTTAATGTCAAGGGGAAACCTTTACCTTTACCTTTAGAAGCAAGTTAAGAAATGACTGAGCAAAGGCCCTGCTAACCTGGCATCCTGAGGACTGAATTGGGGGTGCTCGATATTCAATGCATGCGCTCCAGTCAAAACCTCGATCATAAATCCATCTGTAACAACTACTTAAAAGATCCTCCTTACCAGGTTGTAAACCTGGTGGTGCCACCCACTTGGGATGAAGACGACTTCTCCGGCTTCCTGTATGATTTCGACCGGAGGGCTGCTTTGGGCGTAGCGTGGGTAAAGATGGCTCTTCTTCAGATCAGGCGCAGTGATGTCAAATGGCAAGTGGCCGTGACGGTCTCGTAGGAATTCCTCTTGTCCCGGAGGAAAGACGAGCCATTTCTTCTTCCCACAGATATTGGCAGACCAGCTGTAGGAGCGGAAGACGTCCGCGTGAAATGGAGTCCTATGAGGGGATAATAAATTCAAAGATGTGGAAGTGGCAGCCAAAAGGGATGGAAGAAATTTGAAGATGCAGAAGATGAAGAGAAAAAAAAGAGAATGGGCTCACTATCCTTTCAGTAATATCTTAGGATGTCCAACAATTTAAAAACACAACTCTCAGAAGATAGATACTTTATGCCACAGACACTCAGCTACCTAGCTAAGATCAATTTGGGATAATCTGCTTTTCATCTTTGTTAGCAAACACTCAAGAGAGTGGTGCTTAATATTTTTAAAACTGAAACACACTTTGGTGAGTACAATGATTTACAAAGGTTTCTCCTAATCTACAAATACACAGAGATGAAGGCCACATAAGACCTTAATGGGCAAGTCTCAAGAAAAGGAGATATATTCCATCAAGTGGAATCCCACTAATCAGGACTAACAATAGGATCTAGGCCATTAGACAGACATAATGTAATATTTCCTCAAACATTCTGCAAACTCAAATTAGTGTTTTTTGTGGAAAGCTTAGAACTTCTATGAATTTCCCTACTATCGCTCAAATCAAGAAATAGTTTTCTAAGATCTACGGAGACATTTGCTGGAACACCTCAGCACACAAGAGTCCAAAAGTGGCAGGCTAAAACCCAGAACCGCAAACAATGGCTGATACCAAATGAGAGACTCCCTCCTGGGTACACAGAAAACTGGGAGACTTGGAAGGTGCTGAACGCTCTGGCACCATGAGATGCAGAGCCAACGTTAAGAAATGGGGCTACAAAGTGGAATCCGCGACATGCGAGTGTGGAGAAGAGCAAACCACTGACCACCTGCTGCAATGCAACCTGAGCCCTGCCACATGCACAATGGAGGACCTTCTTATAGCAACGCCACAGGCACTCCAAGTGGCCAGCTATCGGTCAAAGGACATTTAATAGAATGCCAAGTTTGCAAACTTTGTGTGTGTGTTTTTTTTTATAAATACAATACAACTGTTTGGTTTGCTCCTGACATGACAGAGAGAGAGAGAGAGAGAGAGAGAGAGAGAATAAATCAGTGCAATTTGCTGGCCAACTTGCTTTTTATAATCCAATTAACTGACTTCAGACACAGTTGTTTCTGCTTCAGTAGCGGCTCTTATCTTTATTTATATTTCATTCATTGCAATAACACTTACTGGTTAGCATGGTCAGATGCAAGGGAGAAGAGCCAAGAGAAAGAACAAAATTGTCTCTGCTTTATTTACAACCCACTGTTATCAGCTCATTAATTCAGTGTCCAGCCTTGTAGTCTATTGCAACAGCTTCTTTGTTTGTTCCACGCATGCTTCATAATGCTCCATAACTTAACTCTTCCACGGCTAGCAGCATGGAGATTTTAAACTTGTACAATATATATACTGACACTAGCTGTGCCCTGCCACGCGTTGCTGTGGCCTATAGTAAAACTTATCAAAGTTGAGGTAGATATCTGGACTATTATGAAAGAGAGGTACCTACCTATTCCTTCCCCCTTTTCCTCCCCCTTTCTCTCCTTTCTTCCTTCTCTACCTCTTTCTTTCTTTCCTTCTTTCACTGCTTGGTTTCATCCTTCTCTCTTTCCTTCATTCCCTCCCCCTTTCTTCCTTTGCCTTTCTTCCCTCCCTGTTGGCTTCCTTCTTTCTCTTTTTATTTCCTTTTATTTCACCACCATCATAACAATAACAATAATGCAATGCATTGCCTCTGGGACCTGACACCTCTCCCATTCCCCCTAAAAGGGTCTCAGAGGAATAATAGCATCATAATAATCATAGAAATAACAACCTTTACCCGCCACGCGTTGCTGTGGCCAACCTTCCCTCTTTCTCTCCTTCTTTCCCTCCCTCCTTCCTTCCTTCCCTCCCATCTTTCCTTCTCCTCTTCCTTCTCTATCTCTTTCCTTCCTTCCCCCTTTTTCTTTCTCTTCTGGTCTCTTTTCTTCCTTCTCTCTTTCCTTCTTTCCTTCCCTCCCTCTTTCTCTACATCTTCGCCCTTCCTTCACTCCCATCTTTCCTTCCTTCATTCCCTTTTTTCTTTCCTTCTCTCCTTCCTTCCTTCCCCCTTTTTCTTTCCCTCCCTCTGTCTCTCATTTCTTCCTTCTCTACCTCTTTCCTTCCTTCCCCCTTTTTCTTTCTCTTCTGCTGTCTCTCTTTTCTTTCCTTCCATCTTTCCTTTCCTTTCCTTCTTCCTTCTTTCTCTAACTTTCCTTCCTTCCCCCTTTTTCTTTACCTCCCTTTCTGTTTCTTCCTTCTTTCCTTCCTTCCTGTCTTTCCTGGATTTTGACAGGGCGGGAAGGGGCGGGGTGGGGTTTGGAGGTGGCGTGAAGTAAAAGGAGGTAAGATTGGGGCAGGCGAGTGATGGAGCGTGGGGTTGTGTGTGTGTGTGCGGCGGCGGGGGGAGTGATGGAGTGTGGGGTTGCGTGTGTGTGTGCGGCAGCGGGGGGGAGTGGGGTTGCGCGTGTGTGTGTGGCGGTGGGGGAGTGATGGAGCGTGGGGTTGCGTGTGTGTGTGCGGCAGCGGGGGGAGTGGGGTTGCACGTGTGTGTGTGGCGGTGGGGGGAGTGATGGAGCGTGGGGTTGCGTGTGTGTGTGCGGCGGGGGGAGTGATGGAGCGTGGGGTTGTGTGTGTGCGTGCGGCAGAGGGGGTGTGCGGGAAGCGGCGCGGCGGGGCTTGGAGTGGGCATGGCTTCCACAGAGGGAACTGTGCGCGCGCGCCAGGGAACTTGCGGCTGGGCACCAATGCGCATGCTCAGTTGTTTTGCCGTTTTGTGAGTGTGTTGTTGTGTTGTTTTTCATTTTGAGTAGATATGTTTGTACCTTATGGGTTGTGTTATGGGCATGGGAATTTTGGTTAAGTTTCGTTGGGGGGTTTGTGAGTTTTGTTGTTTTGCCGTTTTGTGAGTGTGTTGTTGTGTTGTTTTTCATTTTGAGTAGATATGTTTGTACCTTGTGGGTTGTGTTATGGGTATGGCAATTTTGGTACAGTTTCGTTGGGGGGTTGTGGAGTTTTGCTGTCCGGTTGAACCAACCTAACAGATTTATATATATAGATTACAATGATAGAAAGTGCTACAGTTTACAAAATACAAAGAACTGAACGTATACTGGTCCATCATTGGAATAGAGACATCTCAACCCTTTGCTTTGATGTGAAAGAGACTTCCAGATTGTATAGATGAATATAACTTTGAATAAGTGAGCTCCTCTCTCAGTCTACCCTTAACACATTCATTTGGAAATAGGTCCCTGAAAAAAACCTGCATGTTCTACCTCTTCCCAAAGACAACACACAGAAATATTTGATTGCCTGTACCATGAGCCTTTGGGTCCCATGTAGACAAAGCGATAGTCGTCCACGGCTATGGCATCCCAGTATTCATTCAGCCAGTCAGATGAGAAATAAATGGGAGTGGTGTAAACATCTTGTTCTGGGAAAGCTCTAAAAGAGAAAAGAGTGAACAGTGGGAACTCAGAAAGAAAAATACTTCACAAGTACATAGAAAGAGATAGATCATAACTTGACAGGTAAGGCTCTAGTCTCCAACACGTCCTTTGTTGGCTTCCTCCCTTGACTGAATGATTTTGCCCTGGGTTAAATTCTAAAGTAAAGAATGCTTTTGAGAGCTCATATGATGCCTTGGGAGACCAAGAAATTCAGCTACATCAGCTCACTTGAACTTAAAGGATATCATAGAGTAGGAAGAGACCTCATGGGCCTTCCAATCCAACTCCATCCTGCCAAGAAGCAGGAAGATTGCATTCAAAGCACCCCCGACATATAGCTATCCAGCCTCTGTTTAAAAGCCTCAAAAGGAGAAGCCTGCACCACACTGCAGAGAGTTCCACTGCTGAACAGCTCTCCCAGTCAGGAAGTTCTTCCTCGTGTTCAGGTGGAATCTCCTTTCCTGTAGTTTGAAGCAATTGCTCCACATCCTAGTCTCAAGGGCAGCAGAAAACAAGCTTGCTCCCTCCTCTCCATGATTTCCCCTCACATCTTGATCCATAGCCTTCATCATGTTTCCTCTCAACATTCTCTTCTGAAGGCTAAACATGCTCAGCTCTTGAAGCTGCTCCTCATAGGGCTCGTTGGTCACTTTAGCCATCCTCCTCTGGACACATTCCAGCTTGTCAACACCTCCCTTTAATTTTGATGGCCAGAATTGGACACACCGTGATTCCAAGGTTAGTCTGACCAAGGCAGAATAGAGGCATGAGTGGCATTACTTCCCTGGATCTAAACCAGTGGTTCTCAACCTGGGGTCCCCAGATGTTTTTGGCCTACAACTCCCAGAAATCCCAGCCAGTTTACCAGCTGTTAGGATTTCTGGGAGCTGAAGGCCAAAAACATCTGGGGACCCCAGGTTGAGAACCACTGATCTAAATACTAGACTCCTATTTATGCAGGTCAAGATCCCATTGGCTTTTTTAGTTGCCACATCACATGGCTGGCTCATGTTCCCCTTCCTCCCTGCGAGGACTCCAAGATCTTTTTCCTCATGTCCTACTCTCAAGCCAGGCATCATTTCCCATTCTGTATCCTTGCATTTCATTTTTTCCTACCTAAGTGGAGTATCTTGCATTTGTTCCTGTTGAACTTCGTTTTATTATCTTTGGCCCATCATCTCTCTATTCTGTGAAGATTGTTTTGAATTCTGCTCCTGTCTTCTGAAGTATTGGCTATCACTCCCAATTTGGTCCTGCCTGCAAACTTGGTGATCATGCCTTCTAACCCTTCACCTAAGACATGAATAAAGATCCTGGAAAGGATCGGGCCCAGGACAGAACCCTGCTGATGGCACTCCACTTGTCACTTCCTTCCAGGGTGTAGAGGAAGCATTGGGGAGAATCTCCCTCTGGGTCCACTACAGATCCACCGAACCGTAGTTTTGCCTAGCCCAGAGGGAAGGCGAGGAATATATGGTCCATGGCCATAAGTGACTTGTAAAGCCCTAATTCAATGCACTTAAAAGTTGTTCTAAAAATCGATCGTTTTTCATCCTCTATGGCCTGAAATTGATAAAATTAATAGAGCAGTTTTTCCCTCCATAGTCTTCCTTATGTCTCAAAAATGAAAAACTGGGGAAAACATCATTTCCAACTGAAACCAGAGGTGACATGACATCACTTCACAAGACTGTGGGATGAGAAATGAGGCCCAACTATTTTAGAGTTTCAGAGAACACCATATTTCCAGTTCCCAAATTACGCCTTCTGAAATCAGAAAGCAGGGGGTTGAAATCCCTTCCTCTCTCTCTTATTGTGACTGCGGAGTGCTAATGGTGCCTACAATGCCCTTGTGTTCTCTTGTGCTCTGTCCTGAACAGCTTCCCTGCTGCTGCTTCTTTTTTAACTTGTTCCAAGGCAATTATGCAAATAGGCAGGAAGATTAAGATAAGGACAGTGATTCAGAGGAAAATCAGCCCCATGCAGTGCAACTCCAGCAGACGCCACATGCAAGCAAATGTGGGAGAGGGTGAAAGCTTCCTTCAAGAGCAGCCAATGCCAGGCACACATGCTAGATAGAAGACAGGCACCACACTCAATCAAAATAGACCACTTGGCCCTCCCTCCTACCACGGGGTTGTTGGAAGTGCAGAAGCATCCACACCTGTATCTAGAGCAATTAGGAACAGAGGGCGCATGCCTCCCAACTTGTTTTTCATCTCTTTCCTAGATTTTTGTAACTCAATGTGTTTTGTTTCCTGCCTGCACAAAGAGGTCACTTTCTGCTTCCTCCCAGAGCTTTTTAGTGTGTTTTATTAGCCTTGAATTTGAGAAGGGAGCATCAGGAGGCTTCTCAAGATGCCTTACACACAGACATGAGCATTATGGATGCTTGTACCAAATACAGTGTGGAAAAAAGTATTTAGTCGGATATCAATTGTACAAGTTCTCCCACTTAAAAAGATGAGAGAGGCCTGTAATTGACATCATAGGTAGACCTCAACTATGAGAGACAACATGAGAAAACACAACCAGAAAATCACAGTGTCTGATTTTTAACAAATTTATTTGCAAATTATGGTGGAAAATAAGTATTTGGTCACCTACAAACAAGCAAGATTTCTGGGTCTCACAGACCTGTAACTTCTTCTTGAAGAGGCTCCTCTTTCCACTCATTGCCATTAGTAATGGCACCTATTTGAACTAGTTATCAGAATAAAAGAAACCAGTCCACAACCTCTAGCAGTCATCCTCCAAACTCCGCTATGGTGAAGGCCAAAGAGCTGTCGACGAACACCAAAACAAAATTGTCGCCCTGCACCAGACTGGGAAGACTGAATCTGCAATAGGCAAGTAGCTTGGTGTAAAGAAATCAACTGTGGGAGCAATAATTAGAAATTGAAAGAGATAGAAGACCACTGAGAATCTCCCTCGATCTGGGGTTCCACGCAAGATCTCACCCCATGGGGTCAAAATGATCACAAGAACAGTGAGCAAAAACCACATAGGGGAACCTAATGAATGACCTGCAGAGAGCTGGGACCAACGTAATGCTACCCTCTATTCTGCCTTGGTTAGACCACACCTGGAATATTGTGTCTAATTCTGGGCACCACAATTGAAGAGAGATTTTGACAAACTGGAATGTGTCCAGAGGAGGGTGACTAAAATGATCAAGGGTCTGGAGAACAAGCCCTATGAGGAGCGGCTTAAGGAGCTGGGCATGTTTAGCCCGAAGAAGAGAAGGCTGAGAGTGACAGCGGGCGCTGCCGGGAGCCCAGCCTTTACATTGGTATGAACTGCGGCAGGGAGTTCCGCAGTTCCTGGGTCAAGCTTTGAGGCCAGCAGATGAAATGTGCCTCAGCCGCCAGCTCTAAGACCAGGAATGCCTGCAACCTCGGCTAACTTTCCCTCTCCCTTTTACTTTGTATCTTTCCCCAATAAAACACTTGAAACTTGAAACTTTTTATCCTTCCGCATGCTACTTTTGTATCCTTTCCTGGCTCAGCACTCCATGAACGTTTCCACAAACCCCTTTCTGGGCTCCGGAGGGCCGTGAGCCCACGGGGGGCGCCTCCAGGTGCCCCCCGGACCCCGAATCTGCGTTAAATCAAATCGTGGATACGGAAACCTCCATCACGAACCCCGCTATCCACTAAAAACACATAACATGGCGGATCGCCGCCGTTCCAATTTTGCTTTGTTCTATGACTAATTCTAAGCCTATCTACCATCTCCGTTTCTCTGTTTTGGACTACTCCTCCCGGGAGAAAAATTAGTTTTGTTTTGAGAGCTTCTGTCTTGCAGAGAAACAGCTGATTGTCAGTGGCTGGGTTCTTTCCCGCTTCCCCGCGGCAGCCGGCTGCAGCAGCCCCGAGGAGGAGGCCAGATGGCTCCCAGGTCTTGGCTGGGAGATGCGGTTCTCTGAAGGACATTGCTCCACTCTCCACCATTTGCGGACTCTTGGCGGACCCCTCTGCCCTCTCTGATTGACTTGATGCCCTACCATCACGGACTTCCTCCACGAACTCAAAACCAAGCCGCTTGGGGAGAAAGAGCCCCCCCGCCCGTGTGTGCGGGCCCTTGTTGGAAAGGATCATACCCCAGGAACTCTGCTGGTTATCTCTATCAATTACTGTGGTTTTCTAATAAACTTTACTGGGATGGGATGGGGATCTTTCCTATGAAATCTATGAGTTATGAAAGTCTATGAAGAATATATATATGAAGTAAATGATATGTAATGAAATGAAATGAGATGTACCCTCACCCTCCTTCCTTACTTTTCCCCTCCTGAACTTTGCCCTATTAAGGTATGTGACCTGGGGATTACAGTTAAGGAATCCAATTTCCTTAGAAGAAACTCCATTCATACCAGCATTGCATGGATCAATACTGGCAATATCTTGTGGCTTTGTTTTCAGAGTCAGACAAACAAAGCCAGAGATTTGTCAGCCAAAAACCCGGAAAAACAGACTGATTAAATCAATCATGGTGTTTGTGTACGCTCCCTTGTGGCTAAGGACCCCTTTGTCCTCAAGGTTGAGATCCAAATGCCACCCATAGCCCACCCTTTGTGCCTATACACATCTGTTATCGGAACCCAGGAAATCCCTTGTTGCCCCGTCTGCCTCCCTGCCGTGAGAAGAACAAAAGGTGATCAATCAGCTGGCGGACGCCTCCCAGGCATTCCGCCCCTCTGCGCTGTCAAAATACATCCCGCCTCCTGGCCGCTGATTGGACAATCTCCGGAGGCGCTCCGAGGGCTCTGATTGGCCCCCTGGAGGCGACAGTGGCCGGCGATTGGAGGGAAGGCGGGACCAGCGGCCAAGCCTCCTCCCAGCTGTTCCGGAGCCGGCCAATCAGGACAGAGGGGACTGACAGGAGGCGGGCGGGAGATTCAAACCAGGATTTCTTTGTTTTGCCTGTATAAATATGCCTGAAATTCACTGTACTGTATGCTTATGGAGGATTCATCCCTGTAACGCATCCTTTTCAGCTGAATCGCTAAATAAACGCCTCGGTCGCAGATCTCCTCTTCAGCCTCTGGTGAGATTGATTTTCAACGTTTTTGCGTCTTTTTGGATTGGCATCCGCTGGCCGCTCACCAAGGTCAGGACCCCATTAGAGGTCCCTAGGGACTCCCCTCGCTGGGAGAACCCCCAAAAGAGCTCGATATCAAGAGGAGATATGATAGCCATGGATAAATATGTGAGGGGAAGTCACAGGGAGGAGGGAGCAAGCTTGTTTTCTGCTTCTCTGGAGACTAGGACACGGAACAATGGCTTCAAACTACAAGAGAGGAGATTCCATCTGAACATGAGGAAGAACTTCCTGACTGTGAGAGCTGTTCAGCAGTGGAACTCTCTGCCCTGGAATGTGGAGGAGGCTCCTTCTTTGGAAGCTTTTAAAGAGAGGCTGGATGGCCATCTGTCAGGGGTGCTTTGAATGCAATTTTCCTGCTTCTTGGCAGGGGGTTGGACTGGATGGCCTATGAGGTCTCTTCCAACTCTATGATTCTATGATTCTATAAAGGCTGCCATCAGTAACACACTACGTCACCAGGGACTTAACTCCTGCAGTGCCAGACGTGTCCCCTGCTTAAGCCAGTACATGTCAGAGGCTGACTAAAGTTTGCTAGAGAGCATTTGGATGATCCAGAAGAGCATTGGGGGAATGGCATATGGTCAGATGTAACCAAAGTAGAACTGACTGGCAGAAACACAACCCGTCACCTTTGGAGGAGAAAGAATGCTCAGTTGCATCCAAAGAACACCATCCCTACTGTGAAGCATGGGGGTGGCAACATCATGCTTTGGGGCTGTTTCTCGGCAAAGGGACCGGAGCAACTGATACATGGAAGAATGACTGGGGCCATATATCGTGAGATTTTGAGTGTAAACCTCCTTCCATCAGCAAGGGCACTGAAGATGAAACATGGTTGGGACTTTCAGCATGACAATGATCCCAAGCACACCACCAGGGCAACGAAGTTGTGGCTTCATAAGAAGCATTTCAAGGTCCTGGAGTGGTCTAGCCAGTCCCCAGATCTCAACCCTATGGAAAACCTTTGGAGGGAGTTGAAAGTCCATGTTGCCCAGAGACTGCCCCAAAACATCACTGCTCTTGAGGAGATCTGTATGGAGGAATGGGCCAACAGTCCAGCAACAGTGTGTGCCAACCTTGTGAGTACTTACAGAAAACATCTGACCTCTGTCATTGTCAATAAAGGATATATAACAAAGTATTGAGATGATTTTTTGTTATGGACCAAATACTTATTTTCCACCATAATTTGCAAATAAATTCATTAAAAATCAGACAATGTGATTTTCTGGATGTGTTTTCTCATGCTGTCTCTCATAGTTGAGGCCCACCTAGGATGTCAGTTACAGGCCTCTTGTACAATTGGTATCTGACTAAATACTCCCCCCCCCCCCCCCCCACTGTATAGGCAACTTTCTTTATCTGTTCTTTTATATAGAACGTGTCATCTGGAACAATAAAAAGATGCAGTGATGCAGGTCATGAGTTCGAAGCCAGCCCGGGTTGGAGTGGGTTTCCAACCAATTGTGTAGCCTGTTGTCAACCTTTGCAACCCAAAAGACAGTTGCATCTGTCAAGTAGGAAAATTAGGTACCACCTTAAAGTGTGGGGAGGCTAAATTAACCAATTTATGAGGCCATAAAAAAGACTCCAGCAAAGCACTCCAGCAAAAAAGCATGCGGGGAATGCGGAAGTACTTCATCAGTGTCGCAGATGGACAATGAAAGCGACAGCTCCCCTGGTGACCAGAAAAAGTTAAATAGCCTTTGTCTATGTCTGTATATGTTGTATGTCAAAATTGGCATTGAATGTTTGCCATATATGTGTACACTGTAATCCGCCCTGAGTCCCCTGCGGGGTGAGGAGAAGGGTGGAATATAAATGCTGTAAATAAATAACCTCACTGACTTTGCAGCTTTATGGCTACTCAATGGTATTCAAGCTTGCTAATTGCAACATTCACACTTGCTTCAAACAGACAAGGGTTCTTTCTTCCATCCTGGACATTACTCCACAGGTATCTATACATTCCACTTGCTTCACTCCCAACAGAACCTCTGAAGATGTCAGCCACAGATGCAGGAGAAAGATCAGGAGAGAGTGCTACTGGAATGTGGCCATTCAGCCCAAAAAACTCACAGCAACCCAATAAAAAAGCTTTAACCTTTTAAAAAACTTAATAAATCATTCTGTGTATTTTCTCTCCTGTTTCCTATCATAAGCTCATATATAGCACTGGTCATGCTGCACTGCACTCTGCTACAGATACCAAATATTCCTACAACAGTCATACCTGTAACTTCTGAGGGTGCAAAGCTTTGGATCAGGTGGTTACTAGCAAAAAGCAGAATCATTTGGCAAAAGAACCAGAGTGGTGCAATGTAGCTGCATGCCAGGGGTTGCCAAAGCGCATGCAGAGGAGACCTTCTGTTCTTACCTGTGCAGGTGCCAATCCTTGAGGTAAAGGCAGCCCCGGGGCGAGCGATAGTTTTTTTTAATGTGTTCCTTCCAATAACTTATGTACTCCTTGAGTTTAAGATGTTCCTTTGGGTTAGAATTGTATTCCTTGACATCACAGTTGGCCACCGGTACTACAGCCTCCCCTGAAACATAAACTCTTTCAGCCTCTTGGAGAAAACAATGGCTGCCTTGTTGGGGTCACCAATGGAAAGAGTGGAAGGGTGCTTGCCAATCTAATCATTCAACTACAAGACTTCTAAGTGCTTTGCAAAGTCTCTGCAGAAACCATAGGAATTCCTTTCCATTACTGTGGAGTTTCCTAAGGCACTGAGAGACGTGAATCTCAAGATGCATTAACCACCACCGTGCATTACATAAAAATGCCGAAAGACACCAAACACATTATAGATTGGGTTGCTATGAATTTTCTGGGCTGCATGGCCATGTTCCAGAAGCATTCTCTCCTGACGTTTTGCCCACATCTATGGCAGGCATCCTCAGAGATTGTGAGGACACAACCTCTGAGCAGTCTGCCATAGATGTGGGTGAAACATCAGAAGAGAATGCTTCTGGAATATGGCCGTGCAGCCCAGAAAACTCACAGCAACTCAGTGATTCCTGTCATGAAAGCCTTCGACAACACATTATAGATTTATTGTTATGACTACAATATATTCATTTTGAGGTGTCCTACATATTTGTAATTGCTAGTGATAAAGACATGATGAAAATACATAATACATATTGGAAAACATATATTGGATGTAACCATATTAGAAATAGGAATTAGGATATATATATGAAATCACAAAAGGATATGTATGCATGAATTTCACTTCACTTGGGAAAATATTCTCTTCTTAAAAGCTGAAAATTAGATGCCACAAAGAGACCAGGGTCCAGGAAAGGAATGTCTAAGGCTTCTGGCAAATATCAAGAGACCCTTCCATTTCATACCAAGCAGGGCTTATAAGATTAATGATCCTTGCTATCAAGAAGCCCTCAAACCAAGAAAGGACCTATCTTAAGATGGATGGAAGTGCTTGCTATCAGTAGACACTCTGGCACGGTGGGGTACAGGATGGTCCACTAATAAGCAGCTCTTTAGATAAAGATTGCTTAATGGAAGATTAAAGGTGTTGAAGTTAAAATATGCTATTGAAGTCAATGTAAAAGTAGAATTTTGTGACGCACATTGTGATGCTTGTATGATACATGCATATTATTTTAAAGGGTATATAAACCAAGGCAATTCTTTTGTTCAGCACCCTGTTTCCTGGAATACCAGCAGGGTCCATATCCGGTTGGCGCCAACCGAGAATAAACCGTGCTTTTACAGACCTCAGGAACTCTCTTTTGTCTCTTTTCCTCAAACCTTATTGCTGCCAATTCACTAGATTTGAAGAAAAGCACTCTGGAGGAACCAAAGGTCTACATACTTTTTAAATCTTATTTTAGCTTGTGGGACTTTTCAAGAAAGAATGTATTGTCGAAGGCTTTCATGGCCGGAATCATTGGGTTGTTGTAGGTTTTTCGGGCTATATGGCCATGGTCTAGAGGCATTTTCTCCTGATGTTTCGCCTGCATCTATGGCAAGCATCCTCAGAGGTAGTGAGGACTGTTGGAAGTAGGAAAATGGGTTTATATATCTGTGGAATGACCAGAGTGGGACAAAGGACTTTTGTCTGCTGGAGCTACGTGTAAATGTTTCAACTGACCACCTTGATTAGCATTTAATGGCTTGGAAGTGCCTGGGGGAATCTTTTGTTGAGAGGTGATTTGATGTGCCAAATAATATGCTGTGTCCACTGAAAGGCACTGCAGACTACTTCAACCAGAGAGAAGTCAGCCATAGCAGAGCACCTGATGAACCAACCTGGACATAGCATATTATTTGACAACACAGAAATGCTGGACCACTCTAACAACCACCATGTCCGACTACACAGAGAGGTCATTGAAATCCACAAGCATGTGGACAATTTCAACAGAAAGGCAGAAACCATGAAAATGAACAAAATCTGGCTACCAGTATTAAAAAACTCAAAAATTACAACAGCAAAACAACAGAGAGTAAACAATCAGGCACATCAAATCACCTCTCAACAAAAGATTCCCACTTCCAAGCCATTAAATGCTAATCAAGGTGGTCAGTTGAAACATTTACACCTAGCTCCAGCAGACAAAAGTCCTTTGCCCCACTCTGGTCATTCCAGATATATAAACCCATTTTCCTACTTCCAACAGACCACACTACCTCTGAGGATGCTTGCCATAGAAGCAGGTGAAACGTCAGGAGAAAATGCCTCTAGACCATGGCCATATAGTCCGAAAAACCTACAACAACCCATTTTCAAGGAAGCTTCATAAGTAGCCAGAAATATATTTTGTGTGTTCTTGTGGAGCTTTGGATTATAAAACACCCTAGATAAGTACCAAGATGTTTTATCATTCCCTCCCTCCCATTCATAGTATGTCTACTCAAGTCCAAAGAGAAAACTGCTTCCACTTTACTTTGCACTGAGTTTCGAAGCACAAACATAAAAGTTTTAATAGCAAAGGGAGCATGAATGCACAATGTCTGCATTAAACAGTTCTAAGTTCAAGTTCTTCCCTAAGGCGCATCTTCCTGTATCTCAGACATTCTCAACCGAAGCTTGCTCAATCCCTTTCTTCAAAACCCCTGCAGAGGAATGCATGCATTAAACACTTAAACTGTGAGGAAAGGAATCCCATCTATAAAGGATGAATCTATTTTGCTACTAACATAGAGCAACATGGGTTGTTTGTGAATTTTCTGGGCTAACTGGCCATGTTCCAGAAACATTCTCTCCTGACATTTCACCTGCATCTATGGCAGGCATCCTCAGAGGTTGTGAGGTCTGTTGGAAACTTACTTACTTACTTAGGTGATCCCTCGTTGGACGAGTAAGATGGTCTTCCTTGATGACTATTTTTGTGGGTTTCTAGGTGGCTGTGAAGCCCTATTCTTGACTCGCATCTTCTCCCACAGTGAAGGCATTGGTTTCCAGGTGGAAGGAGGTCCCGGTCAGGGTTGGCTTGATGCGCCTTCCTCCTGGCACGTTTCTCTCTTTCACCCTCCACTCGTGCCTCCTCGAATTCTGCAGCACTGCTGGTCACAGCTGACCTCCAGCTGGAGCGCTCAAGGGCCAGGGCTTCCCAGTTCTCAGTGTCTATGCCAGAGTTTTTAAGGTTGGCTTTGAGACCATCTTTAAATCTCTTTTCTTGTCCACCCACATTCCGTTTTCCGTTCTTAAGTTCAGAGTAGAGCAACTGCTTTGGAAGACGGTGGTCAGGCATCCGGACAACGTGGCCGGACCAGCGGAGTTGATGGCAGAGGACCATCGCTTCAATGCTGGTGGTCTTTGCTTATTCCAGCACGCTGACATTTGTCCACTTGTCTTCCCAAGATATTTGCAGGATTTTCCGGAGGCAGCGCTGATGGAATCGTTCCAGGAGTTGCATGTGATGTCTGCAGACAGTCCACGTTTCACAGGCATAGAGCAGGGTTGGGAGGACAATAGCTTTATAGACAAGCACCTTGGTATCCCTACGGAAACTAGGGATAATTGGGAAACTAGTAACTAAGAAAATGCGGAAACCCAATTTTCCTAGTTTCCAACAGACCTCACAACCTCTGAGGATGCTTGCCATAGATGCAGGCAAAATGTCAGGAGAGAATGCTTCTAGAACATGGCCAGACAGCTCGGAAAACTCACAACAACCCTGGCCATGACAGCCTTCGACAATACTTAGAGCAACATGTTTACTGATTTTTCTCTGGAATAATGCATCCTGGGATACCAGCGTAGGATGCAACATAGGCTCCCTTCCAGGAAGAATTAAAAATATATGATTGCTACTACGGATGGATGATTAAAAATTCCAATTGAGTCTAAATATACATTTCTGCTCTCACCACCCATGGGGGGTTTCCCAGAGCTCTGTAGTAATAAATTATGGAATGTCACACTCTTTCTTTAGTCTGGAGCTGAAAAGCTTGCTTCAATTGGCAACACAGTGATAAGGAATGTTATTGTTATTATTGAAATATTTTGTACCCTACTAACATAATCCACTGTGTCACATAGTCTCAGCTCCAGAAAACCTTGTGATACATTGGCCTCAGGTCACTTTAAGTAGCAACTGATTTGAAGATACAGAATAGCAACAAAAGAGCAAAAGATCTTAGCATGGCTTACAAGCAAAATAAGTACAAACAGATTAAAGCAGAGGTTCCCAACCTTTTTTTTGACCAGGGACCACTCTGACCAGGGACCACTCTTCAATATTACTACAAAAAGGGTTACAAATCAACTTTAGATGGTCAACTTTAGATTCAGTTTGGTTATTTGGCATGCCGATTCAGAAAATTATATTGGATAGACCACATCAGCTCTAGTTTCTGATACAGAACATCTGCCATCCAGTAGTCGCCATCTGCTCGCCCACAGACAACTACATTTAACAATATAGAGCTGATGTGGTAGTAGTAGCCCCTCGCCACCCGAGATCCAAGTTGTAGTTTGATGAGGCGCCAAACCAAGAGGGTAAAAACTCTTGCAAAACTACCACTCCCAGGGACCACTTGACCAGGCACCACTTTCCAACATTAGTACCAAAAGGGTTACTAATCAGTTTTTGGTCTTTTTTTTATATAGATTCAGTTATTTGGGGTGCTGATTCAGAAAATTGCATTGGATAGACCACATCAGCTCTAGTTTCTGATACAGAACAGATGTCATCCAGTAGTCGCCATCCACTCGACTACGGAAAACCATATTTAACAATCTAGAGCTGATAATAATGATAATACTAATAATAATAAACTTTATTGATACCCTGCCACCATCTCCCCCAACGGGGATTCGGGGCGGCTTACATGAGGCTAAGCCTGAACAACAAATTACAATAAAATAAGATACAAACTGCAATAAAATAAACAACATAGCATTAAAATATAAAACATATAAGCATATAAACAATATACACAGAACACAAAGGAAAAAAAAAACCAAAAACCAATCATAATGACAGTGAGCTGATGTGGTAGGAGTAATCGTTCGTGGGTTGTCAGCCTCTCCCCTCCCAAAATCCCATAAGAGGGTTTCGTGACACAGTCACTCTTGTTGCCACATGGTTTCAACGCAACGGTGTAGTAATGGTGAGGGCGTGGACCATATTTTTGTTCTTGCAGACCACTAGTGGTTCACGGACCACAGGTTGGGAACCACTGGAGTAAAATAACAATAGTAAATGAACTAAAACATAAGTAACATGTTAAATGGGTTTAAAATTATGTGCTTTAGCACTTGGGAGAAATCAATAGGGCCCCAAGGCCTTGGTGAACAACCAGGTTTTTACTTGGTGCCAAAATACAATCATTGTCAAATGTGTGAAACTACCACATTATTTGTGCTGGTGCTCCACTCTCTTAGGTCTAGATTAGAACTTTCTAAACTGTGTGTTGTGGCACATTAGTGTGTCGATTGCAGCGTGTCTGTGTGTCACATGACCACAATGGGAAATGTCAAAAATCTATATTATTAATTTACAAATCATCAATAATTGATAGGTTTCCATAAGATATGTTGCATCTTCATACATTTCATTATTATAATTTATGTATGTGCCCATATTTCTCATAATTACCCGTTGGGTTGTTCTCCACTTTTGGTTTTGAAACCCTCCTACTAGATACATCCTTTGTTCGTGTCCAGCATTTATTTTTAAAGTTTTAACTATTACATCTGGCCCGGCCATAGGCTTTTAAATTCTTGTGTTCATTGTCTACGTGTGAGTTAATACTAATTGTATTGTTTATTTTGTTTACTGATTGTTATTTTATTGATGTGTTATTGGGCTTGGCCTCATGTAAGCCACTCTGAGTCCCTTGGGGAGATGGTGGCGAGGTATAAATAATTTATTATTATTATTATTATTATTATTATTATTAGGGGTTGGTTTAACCTCTGGTTTGCTAGTAAAACTGAATTACTGCGTTACAAAATGACTCACGAAATGTTCAGAAAGCTCTGGTCTAGATGCTTGAAGCTGGATGTAATTTGAGGACTGACTCTGATTTAATGCAGAAACAAACAGCACTGCCCTTCATCTTCATAAGGGCACAGTTTGTAATCCAAGACACTTGGGAGAAATCTTGTACATTAACCTTTATTTAGCTGCCACTGAATGGAATGAGACCTCTGAATAAATATGAACACTCTTGTATTGAAAAGCAGGGTCAAGCAGCCTCAATTTTTTTGCCCATTGGAAGTGATAGTACTGTATTTGACACTGGAAAGGATTGCTAAGACGCATAAAAATAGTTCTAGTGATTGTTGGAAATGTGGGGAAAAGGTGGGCACCTTTTATCACATGTGGCAGTCGTGTAAAAGGACCCAGAAATATTGGGCACAAATACGTATGATTTTTTAAAAAATGTTAAAGTTAAACTTGAAATGAAACCTGAATTCTTTCTGCTTGGGATGCTGAGAAAATGTGGAAGGTTACTGCTATACATGACAATGGAAGCAAGAATTCTCTATGCTCCAAGATGGAAAGACTCAATGATTCCAACACAAGACTATTTAATTTAAAACTAAATTAATTAGTTTTAATCAGTTTGTCTTTTAATCATTACACACAGCCCGCCCATTGTTATTGTGCCCGTGCTTATTGTAATTTTTTACATTGTTATGTATGCATATGTTTTATATTAATATGATGTTATTGTTAGCATTTTCGGTTTGTGTTTTGGTTTTTTCTTTATTGCAATTGTTATTTGGGCTTGGCCTCATGTAAGCTGCTCCGAGTCCCCATCGGGGAGATGGTGGCGAGGTATAAATAAAGATTATTATTATTATTATTATTATTATTATTATTATTATTATTATTTGCTTATGAAAATAAGTGAGCTCACAGAAATGGATAAGCTTACTATGGTGATTAATTTTAAGAAAGACTGGGGCCCATTCATTGTGTTCCTCATGCAAAGATAATACTAATAACTTTATTTTTATACCCTGCCTCCATCTCCCAAAGGAACTCAGGGCGGTTTACACATGGGACAAAATGTCCACAGAACATCAAAGCAAGAACATCAAAGCAAAAAAACAAAAAACAAAAAAAACAATTAAAATAAAACATAGTAAAACATACTGTAACAATCATATAAAACATAATTTAATAAAAACAGCAGGTTTAAAACTCACTCAGACAATACACAACAACAACAACAACAACAAAAAACCAATAGCCAGAAATACTAAGATGGGCATGATCAGGCTATAAAAAGGGCCAGGTATGGGATCGTGCAAAACAGTGAAATACAGGGCTTGGGGATTGGAAGAAGTGCAGAAAACAGAGTATTATCTGGTGGGCTAAGGACTGGGCATTTATAAGTAGGGAGTAGTCATTCTTCTGCTCCAGTGAGAAGGTAACGTTGCTCCATGCAGTCATGCTGGCCACATGACCTAGGAGGTGTCTACAGAAAACACAGGCTCTTCAGCTTAGAAATGGAGATGAGCACCAACCCCCAGAGTTGGACACAACTGGACTTAATGTCACGGGAAAAGCCTTACCTTTACCTACTAGCCATTCTCAAATGCTTGTTGGATCAAACCTCCATCACTGTTTTTTTGGACTAAAAGAGTATTATGTGGGGAAAGGATGTATCAATAGTTCTTTTTCATTTCATGGGTGTAGAAAATTGAGAGAATATAACCATCAGACAGAGAATGTAAAGCTCCTAGATTAGATAATTCAGACTGTGAGTAATTAATGTTTTCTGATGTATAGGATATATTTCCTTTTATTCTAGAAAAAAGTATTTTTAACTTGTTTTAGTTTGTTTGTTTGTTTCTACATTGGTATATAGGCTTTGTATTAATGTATCTAAATAAAATTAATTAAAATCTATACACAAAATAAAAGTGAAAAAAGTGTATGTATGTAATGTGGCGGAGGTGTCCACTTACACAGGCAGCCTCCACAAACAGGCTATAGTGCTGAGAGGCCCACAAATGCGCTCTCTCCACAGACATTGCAGGTTATAGCAAGCATCTAAACACTACGGTCCACCACCCATGAAATGCTTTCATTTGGGGAGAATTTCATCCTAGATTTGTTGCATTACTTCCACCACAGGCAGGCATCCCAGGGTTCCTTATGTGGAATTTGCATGACCCGCCCACTTCCTCTCCCTTAACCCTTTCCTACCCTTTCCTATAGCACACGGAGGGATTGATCAGCAACTGAACACACTGGTGGGATTTGGGGGACTGGGAGTTGTAGTTCACCCTTACCCAGAGAACACTGAACCCAGCCAATGGCGTATCTGGACCAAATTTGGCACACAGACCCAACATGGCCAACTTTGAATAACGGCAGGGTTTGGGAAGGATTGACGCACGATTCTGGGAATTGTAGTTTACCCACATTGTTAAGCATTTTCTAATGGGAGCATTCATAAAAAAACAAAAGGAAAGATTGGCTTTTTTTCTAATGAATACTGTTACACATTACCAAACTGATATTACCAAACTTCTCAAAACAAACAATGCATTTCTCAAATAACGTGGGCACCGCTGGGTCCCCAAGTTAATAAATAAGTAAATAGGAAGTGATAGAAATAGAAAAGGCCAAAGTGGCCCTTTAGTGCCCACCAGAAAAACAACAATATCTAGGTTCTTGTGGGGTTTTTTTCGGACTATAGGGCCATGTTCTAGAGGCATTTCTCCTGACGTTTCGCCTGCATCCATAGCAAGCTTCCTCAGAGGTAGTGAGGTCTGTTGGAATTAGGACAATGGGTTTATATATCTGTGGAATGGCTGGGGTGGGGCAAAGAGTTTTTCTCTGCTGGAGCTAGGTGTGAATGTTTCAACTGACCACCTTCATTAGCATTTGAAGGCCTGGCTGTGCCTGGGAAAATCTTTTTGTTGAGAGGTGTTAAGATGAGATAACACCTCTCAACAAAAGATTTTCCTAGGCTCAACCAGGCCTTCAAATGCTAATCAAGGTGGTCAATTGAAACATTCACACCTAGCTCCAACAGACAAGAGTCCTTTGTCCCACCCTGGTCATTCCACAGACATATAAACCAATTTTCCTACTTCCAACAGACCTCACTACCTCTGAAGATGCTTGCCATAGATGCAGGCGAAACGTCAGGAAAAATGCCTCTAGAACATGGCCCTATAGCCCGAAAAAGCCCACAAGAACCTAGTGATTCCAGCCATGAAAGCCTTCGACAATACAACAACAATATCTTTCAGTTGAAAAGTACTTACCAAATGTGCGCAGAAGATACTCAAAATTAGGCTTCCCGTCGGGCGTCACCCAGTTCCTCCTGCTACCCCAGCCCTCCGTGAACTTTGCTGAGAAAACACAGGGGTCATTGGGGATCAAGTAATCCTTGAAAAAGTCTGCATACGTGAAAATTTCTGGCTTTTCGATGTAGTCCACATGTTCGTGGAGCTGGCCGCTGGCGCCCCGAGGCAGGCCGCTATAATCGCGGAAAAACTTGGTGGCGTGAGAAAAGGTGTCCCTGTCCATTCAGGCGACTAAAAGTGTCCCGAAACAGATCAAAATTAAGTTATTCTAAAATAAATAGCTGGACTGCAAGACCAGTAAATATATATATTATATATATATTAAAAAGAGCAAACAGCAAAGGAGGGATCAGGAAAGACAGAGGGTATAGCATAAAAAAGTCCAGTTCCAAATCTTGCTGGAAAACCTTGCCATTTGGCTATATCTAGAGATATGGCTGATTGTTTTCTTTGCTGTTGTTTGTTCTTGAAGACAAAACTGTTGGAAGGCTAGACTGAGTTGCAGCTGCTAAAGCCTATTTACCCACACAGAGCTGTTTCTCTTCAACACTACAGCATTTGCAAGCAGCACCGTGCTAATTTGGTTCTTTGGCATTTCCCACAGAATGGCACTCACAGGCAGGCTCCTCTTGATCTCTGGAAACAAACAGCAACACATCCACTATTAAAAAAAACCACAACCTACACATCTGTCAAAAAGCAGCTCCCAGATCTCTAACATTCAATGAAGATAATTAGTATTTCACTTGTTCGATATAACACAAGGCATCTATGGCAGCAAGACTTGCAATAGGGATTAAAAAAATCAACGACTGCATAGAGGACACAGCACAGTTGAACAAGAGGAGGAGAGGCAGGGCAAACCCTTCACTTTGCATGCCCAGATGAGGAAGATGCCAACAGACACTCCGAAGAACAAAGCAGAAGCAATGGGGGGAAGATCCTTAATTAGATGTCACATCATTTTATTCTGGATCAAAGCAGCTGCAGGAAAACCACGAATCAAAATCTCATGGGAGGGGAGGGTGGTTCATTGAAAGGGCTTGAAATATACAGAAGGGAGGTTTCAAGTTCAATCCCCTGAATCTTCAGGAAGGGAACAGAGAGCAGCGAATTTGCCTTCGTAAAAACCCCCGAGAGTTAGACAAGGCTAAAAACAGTCATCCCTCCATATTCATAGAAGTTAGGGGCAAATGGCA
Organism: Anolis sagrei; assembly: GCF_037176765.1. Lineage (NCBI taxonomy): Eukaryota > Metazoa > Chordata > Lepidosauria > Squamata > Anolidae > Anolis > Anolis sagrei. The sequence goes on along the minus strand of NC_090026.1, from coordinate 128,867,627 downwards.
TCCACAAAAGTGAAAAACCACAAAGAAAGACATTGCTTTTTTTAAAAAATGGAAAGATAATTTCTCTAGGAATGTTTAGGTCCTCCAAAACAATTCTATGATCAACTTTTGCAAGAATCTGAACACAGAATAGCATTACAGGAGCTAGAAATTCCAAAAAGAGATGTTCTTTCTAGAAATCTCAAGGTCTGTGTTTCTCAGCCTTCTTAATGTCACAACCCCTTAATAGTTCCTCATTAGGGGTTTGACCCTGCCAAAAGTGGCAGGTTCAAACCTAGAACCTCAATCCATGGCTGATACCAAATGAGAGACTCCCTCCTGGGTACACAGCGACTCGGAAGGCGCTGAACAGACTGCACTCTGGCACCACGAGATGCAGAGCCAATCTTAAGAAATGGGGCCACAAAGTGGAATCCACGACATGCGAGTGGGGAGAAGAGCAAACCATTGACCACCTGCTGCAATGCAACCTGAGCCCTGCTACATACACAATGGAGGACCTCCTTGCAGCAACACCAGAGGCACTCCAAGTGGCCAGATACTGGTCAAAGGACATTTAATCAACTACCAAGCTTGCAAACTTTGTGTTTTGTCTGTTTGTTTGTTTGTTTGCTTGTTTTGTTAAAAATGTAATACAACTGTCTGGTTGCTCCTGACACGATAAAATAAATAAATAAATAAATAAATAAATAGTTCCTCATGTTGTGGTGACCCCCAACCATAAAATTATTTTTGTTGCTACTTCATAACTGTCATTTTGCTACTATTATGAATTGTCATGTAAATATCTGATATGCAGAATGTATTTGTATTCACTGGACCAAATTTGGCACAAATATCCAATGCGCACAAATTTGAATACTGATGGGGTTGGGGAGGGGGCTGATTTTGTCATTTGGGAATTGTAGTTGCTGGGATGTATATTTCACTTACAATCAAAGAGCATTCTGAACTCCAACGAAGGAATTGAACTAAACTTGGCACACAGGACTCCCATGGCCACAGAAAATATTGGAATGGTTTGGTGGGCATTGACCTTGAGTTTGGAGTTGTAGTTCACCTACACCCAGAGAGCACTGTGGATTCAAACAATGATAGATCTGAACCAAACTTGGCACAAATACTCATTATGGCCAAATGTGAACACTGGTGGAGTTTGGGGGAAACAGACCTTGAGATTGGGAGTTGTAGTTGCTGGGATTTATAGTTCACCTACAATTAAAGAGCATTCTGAACGCCACCAATGATAGAATTGGGACAAATTTCCCAGAGAATCGCCATGCCTTGAAGGGACTCACTGGTGTGAACCTTCCTCCAGCCTTACATGCTCTCCGTTACCTGTAACATGCTGAACATGTGCTGAGCATGCCTGTTCTCACCTCCCTTCTTGGAGTCTCAGAAACAGCCCTCCCCTTGATTGAGAGGACAGTCAATCACAGCGGAGGAGGGGTTTTTGGTGGGAGGATTTGCTGTCTGTTTCCAAAAAGGAAAAGGACAGATGGAGAGATCTTCAGACTTCTCTGCCAAAGGGGTTCCTAAGACCACCAGAAATATGTGTTTTCTGGTCGTTTTGGTGACCTTCTGGAACCCCCTCAGGACCCTCTAGGGGTCCCGACCCCCAGACTGAGAAACACTGCTCTAGGTCCTTCAGCAGGACTGGAGGAAGTTGACTATAGAGTCACACTAGAAGACTTTGAGAGAGCTTTTAAATCAAATGTGCAAATAATAAAATCCACCAAAGCCAATTGTGGAGGAACCAGAACAAATATACCATTGGTTACAATGTTACAACAGTTTGTTTGGTATAAAGAAGCATCTAATATTCAAATATTACTTATTTCCTCTGCCCACATTCCATGAAGTAGCTGCTATTTGGGGATAACAGAGAAGACTATTAAACAGAGACTAGATGACTATCTGTCATGGGTATTTTGATGTTCTTTTTCTGCATGGAAGTGGGTTGGACTAGATGGCCCATGTAGTCTCTTCCAACTCTATTATTCTATGATTCTAAGTATATAGCTGTGCATTACACTCCTGAAGCAAATAGCTGCATCTGAGATGTAAATGTTGCTGCTTCTCCCTCCCCTTGTTTGGGAGCAAAATCTGCAGCCTTCCCAATTTGCTCCATTCATACACTTTCCAAAGAACAAATTAAGATCCCTTCACAGATACATACTATGGCTGCTTTGGCTGAAGATTGCCTCCCTCGCCTGGCAGCTGCCTGTGTCTCACACTGTGCAAAGCAATGGCCTCAAACTATCAATCACAAGAGACCAAGCTTGCTACAGACCGGCAGGCAGAGTAGACTTGTTTTGAAATGGAGAGCAAATGTTAGCAACACCAGAAGGAGAAGGATGAGCAAGACAGAAAGCTGGCACAATGCCCTCTTGTCCAAATCCTGCGCTTTTACAACCCGGATGAGGCTCATGCCGTTTATAGTTTCTACAACTGCAGCCTTCTAAGCCATCCACAATTTTAGTGAATAGCTTGAAGGCAAGATCTCTCTCTCCTCCCTAGGTACATTTTTCCAGCCCTCTCTTTTTGATACAGGAGAGCGATCACGACCTACATTTATTGTGAAGAACCCTGGGATAATATAAGAGAAATTGACTCAGTGCCATTAATCTGATCCTGTGCATTTCTCTGAAAATAAAAAAAACCCTAGTAAATATTATAGCACTTTATGAATACTACATTATATACCACACCAGAGTTTGCAGGAAATAGAAGAGAAGAGCTCCAGATTTTGCCAGACTGTGAAGGACGATGGATGTGTAATCCAACAACATGTGGAGAGACATATTTTCCAGTTTTATGATATCTAGTGGCGATTGATGGTTTCCGTATCGTAGGTGCTGTGAATCATTTCTGAATATCATTGTAAATGACACTAAAAGCTCTCCAAGGTGCTGAATCTAGTTTGGGAATCCATCTATTACTTTACTAGCTGTACCAGCCACGCATTGCCATGGCCAACCTTCCTTCCCTCTTTCTCTCCCTCCTTCCTTCCTTCCCTTTCCTTCTCTCCTTCCTTCCTTCTCTACCTCTTTCCTGCCTTTTCCCCCTTGTTCTTTTCCCCCCTCTTTCTCTCCTTTCTTCCTTCTCTTAACTCCTTCCTTCCTTACTTCACTTTTTGCTTCCATCCTTCCTTCTCTTTCCTTCTTTCCTTCCCTCTCTCTTTCTATCCTTCTTTCCCTCCTTCCTTCACTTTTTTCTTTCTCTCCTTCCTTCTCTGCCTCTTTCCTTTTTTCCTTTGCTTCCATGCTTCCTTCTCTTTCCTTCTTTCTTGCCCTCCTTATCTCTCTCTCTTTCTTTCTCTCCTTTCTTCCTTCTCTAGCTCTTTCCTTCCTTCCTTCCTTCTTTGCTTCCATGCTTCCTTCTCTTTCCTTCTTTCTTGCCCTCCCTCTTTCTCTCCTTCTTTCTTTCTTTCTTTCTTTCTCTACTTTCTTCTCTACCTCTTTCCTTCCTTCCTTCACTCTTTGCTTCCATGCTTCCTTCTCTCTTTCCTTCTTTCTTTCCCTCCCCCTTTCTATCCTTTCTTGCTCCCCTTCCTTCCCTTTTTTCTGTATTGCCATTTAGCCTTTTTGGGTTTTTAAGTCCTTTCTGCCGGTTTTTTTGGGGTGGGGTGGGTGGGTTATGAGTGATAGTCACTCACTGGTCTGTTAGGAGTATAGTATCCAAATTTGGTGTCTATTTGTCCAGTGGTTTTTGACTTATGTTAATCCCACAAAAGAACATTACATTTTAATTTATATACATTTCTTTCTTGCATTATTGAGGGGTGGGACTTTATACAGCTTATAACTACAATCGTAATTTTAACAAATAAAGTTAAAATTACAGTACAGATCCCATACCCGCAGTTTAACCTATATATCTGACAAAATAGGTTATTTATATGAATTTGCTAGGGCTGCCAGACAATTCTATGGCGTGCTTCCACCAGATGTTACCACAGAGTCACGTTGGAGGATCTAGCTAATTCCTAAAGAGATTAACTCTCTAGGAATGGTCTAGGACTTCTGTGACTCTTTTAAAAGAGTCCATTCCTTTTTAAAATACATTTTAATTTTTTAAAATAATTTCCATTAAATTCCCACAACATATACAATATCACCGCACAGCAACAAATCACAATCTAAATTCTTGGTTTATCCCAACCTCCCTCCTTCACTACCTCTGAGGTTGCTTGCCATTGATGTAGGAGAAATGTCAGGAGAGAATGCCTCTGGAATATGGCCATATAGCTCAAAAAACCTACAACAACCCACCCTCCCTCTCTTTTCCAAGTGATAATGGCTTATAAACTGCTTCTCTCTCAGTTCTCTTACTAATACATTATCATCTACGCTGCTGTCTAATTTTCTTAATAATAGTCATATCTTCCCTTGTTCTCTATCCAAAATCTAATGTGATTTAAGGCTTTATAACTACTATTGCTACGACACATCTAGCTGATGAATGGTTTCCTTATAACATCAAATAAATTCTCTTTTATTTCTCCCTTCTCTTGTCCTAGTTGGAATGTTAATTTTTCAGATATACTGGCTCAATGGCAATTTCCAGCAGAAATAATTTATTTTCACTAGTCTCCATGGTTTCCTGTTCCCACAGTAAATTCAGCGTACAGGGTTTGTATTGTGTGCAGAAGCAGAGAGTAAACTGACAAGAAAAGTAAAATCATTTCTGATTTTAGTTTTAAAACAAAGATTGAAAACAATGAACCACAATAAAAGTCTTTCTCTTGTTAAAAGGGACTTGTTAGAATAAGGTCTTCACAAATAGCAAAAAGATAGCAAAGCAGCCATTCTAACCTCTCCGGGGAGTACAATTCAGCACCATGGATAACTCCTGTGACATTTTTGATAAATCCTTGCACAGATTCCCCACAAATCTAACACAGAAGCCACCATACAGCATAATAAATTCTATGCTCAGGGAAATTTACATCAAGAGTAAAATCCTTCATTAAAAAATGCTGTGGGTGCAACGCATACCTCTTCTAGCTTTCGTTTTCCTTATTTCCAGCTCTTGCCAGAAGCAAAACCTCAGAAGAATAACACACCAGCTTATCAGGGATGTATGTAAGTAGAGCAGAAAGGATGGAGTGGGAGAGCAGTCAAGCAGCAATGTTAGGATGAATGGATTTATTTCAGCTAGAGCATTGTTCTAATCCACATCAGCACCGAAGACATAACAGGCTTGATAAATATTCAAGGTAACTACAATCAACCCTTCTGCATTTGCAGTTTAGAATCATAGTCAGAAGCGACTGCTAAGGTCATCCACACAGGCTTACACAGTCCAAGCTCTCCAGATAGATGACCATTCACCTCTGTATAAAACCCTCCAAAGAAGGAGACTCCACCAGATGTTGAACAGTTCTAACAATCAGGAAGGTCTTCCTAATGTTTCAGAATCTGCAATTTGAATCCATGGCTCCAGAGAAGCAGAAAACAACCTTTCGCCCTCCTCAATGGGGCATCCTATCAATTATTTAAATACTGCTATCATGTTCCCTCTCAGCCTCCTTTTCTACAAACTGAACATGCAGAGGTCCCTAAGCCAGTGTTTCTCAACCTGTGGGTCAGGACCCCTGGAGGGGTCGCGATGGGGTGTCGGAGGGGTCGCCAAAGACCATCAGGATACACATTATTTTCTGCTGGTAATGGGAGTTCGGTGTGGGAAGTCTGGCCCCATTCTATCATTGGTGTGGTTCAGAATGCTCTCTGATTGTAGGTGAACTATAAATCCCAGCAACTACAACTCCCAAATGCCAAGATCTATTTTCCCCAAACTCCCAACAGTGTTCACATTTGGGCATATTGATTGCTTGTGCCAAGTTTGGTCCAGATCTATCATTGTTTGAGTCCACAGTGTTTTCTGGAGATAGGTGAACTACAACTCCCAAACTCAAGGCCAATGCTCAACTAATCCTTTCATTTTTTTTGCTGGTCATGGGCGTTCTGTGTGCCAAGTTTGGGTCGATTCCATCTCTGGTGGAGTTCAGAATGCTCTTTGATTGTAGATGAACTATAAATCCCAGCAACTACAACTTCCAAGATCCAGAGAATGAAAATATATCCTGCCTATCAGATATTTACATGACGATTCATAAGAGTAGCAAAATTGCAGCTATGAAATAGCAACGAAAATAATTTTAGGGTTGGGGGGTCACCACAACATGAGGAATTGTATTAAGGGGTCATGGCGTTAGGAAGGTTGAGAAACACTGCCCTAAGCCATGCTTCAAAGGACTTGGATTCCAGACCTTTTGCCATTTGGGTTGCTCTCCTCTGGAAAACACTCCATCTTTTCCATATCTTCCTTGAACTTCTTTGCCCAGAGCTGGACACAGGATTATCATTCCAAGTGAGATCTCACCAATGCGGATCAAACTGGGGCTATGATTTCCCTGGATCTCGACACTTACTATTGATACAGCCTAGAATTGCACTGGCTTTTTTAGCTGCTGCATCACAGTTGGCTCATGGATTTGATTAAAGTTCTCTCTAACAATATCTACATCCTCTAGTACAATTCTATGGTAGGATTCCAGTGACCTAGACATTAATCCGGGCACCACAACTCAAAAAGGAGATGGTCAATACAAAAGGTGTCCAGCGAAGGGCGACCAAAATGGCAAAAGGTCTGGAAACCATGAATCCCTCTGAGGAGCAGATGAGGGAGATAAACAAGATGGAGAGTCTCCAGAGTAGGGTGACCACAATGATCAAAGTTTAGAAGCCAAACCCTACAAACTCTTCCAGCAGAAGGTCTATCTAGTCAACTTTCAAGCATGAGTTTTGATTCTATTGCTACTACAGAATCAGCAGTGGAACTCTCAGCAGTGGAACTCCCTGACCTGGAGTGTGGTGGAGGCTCCTTCTTTGGAAGCTTTTTAAAAGAGGCTGGATGGCCATCTGTCAGGGGTGATTTGAATGCAATATTCCTGCTTCTTGGCAGAATGGGGTTGGACTGGATGGCCCATGAGGTCTCTTCCAACTCTTTGATTCTATATGTCAATTCTGAATCTGTGCTTGGCAGAAGTTTTTATATATATTTTGTGTTTTTATTTATGTAATTTATTGTATATACTTAATGTTCATATGTTGAGCTTTGCCTTGAGCCACAACACATGTGATCCCCAAGAATGCTCAGAGCATTCTTGGGGATCCATCTCACCCAGCATATTCCTATTTTTTTAATTATTGCCATCTGGCAGAGGGTACAGGGTGACAAAGACAAGGAGAAACAGACTGAGAGATAGCTTTTATCCTAGAGCTGTGGTTATGTTGAACTCCATGGTTTCTCATTAATGTGGCATTGGGGGCTGTGAGGTAGTGATGGGAGTGTGGAGGGATGGGTGTGTTGTTTTTTTTATGTGTGCTGGGGAACACATTTAATTTCATTGTGAAATAGCACAATGACAGTAAAGCTATTGGGGGACATGAGAGAAGTCTCCCTGCAGGATTGCAAGACATCCAGGCATCCCCTGGACATCTTTGTAGATGGCTGATTCTCTCACTCCAGGAGTGACTTGCAGCATGCAACCAAGCAAGCAAACCAACCAATGGACCTTTTCAGGACCAACCATGACAATAATCTCAATCAACATTGAAGGCATGTCAGCTGCCAAAGAACAACTGCTCTATGAACTGTGCTAAGATACGAAATGTGATATGCTGTGTGTCCAAGATAAACATCAGAAACGACCAAAAGTTCCAGGAACCGTGTGTTTTGTTTGTTTTTAATGCACTACAACTGTTTGGTTCGCTCCTGACACGATCAATAAATAGTAAAGCTATTCAATCCAATCCAATCCAATCAGGAGAAGCGGGTAATAAATAAATGTATTATTATAATTGTTATTATTATTGTACCATCATCACCACAATAATCAGCTTAAGTTTTGGGTTTGTTTGGCTTATAGAAAAAGAAAGCAGTGAAAGGAAGTCCCATTGAGGACAAGAAGGGAGAGCTTGTTTTCTGCTACTTGGGACATAATGGAGCAATGGGTTCAAATAGCAGGAAAACCTCAATGCTAGGAAGAAATTTCCAAAGGGAATTGCCTTGGAGCTCTTCTCTTGAGGTTTCTAAGCAGAAGTCATCTGCCGGGAAGGCTTTGACTGTGTCTTCCTGCCTGGAAGAAATGGGTTGGACTAGGGCCCCTTTCACCCAGCTGAATAAAATCCCACATTATCTGCTTTGAACTGAGATCTATGACAGTGTGGACTCAGATAATCCTGTTCAAAGCAGATATTGTGTGTTATTCTGCCTTGATATTCTGGGTTATATGGCTGTGTGGAAGGGCTCTGGGTGCTCTGGGGAGCACAGCTACCTTTCTTCAGAAGCAGTACCTCTTGATCTACTCACACCTGCATGTTCTTGAATTCCTAGGTTGCCAGAAGCTGGGTCTAACATACATATCTATATAAATAAAAATGTGATGATCATTTGTGGGATTAACCTAACTCACAAACCACTGGACGAATTGACACCAAATTTGGACGCAAGACACCTCTCAGGCCAACGAGTGACCATCACTCATAAAAACACTGAAAAACGCAGCGGAAGAGAAATATAAAGCAAAAAACCAAAAAATACATTACAATACATGTGCAAACCTACATATATATCTATATAAATAAAAATGTAATGCTCATTTGTGGGATTAACCTAACTCAAAAACCACTGGGCGAATTGACACCAAATTTGGACACAAGACACCTCTCAGGCCAACAAGTGACCATCACTCATCAAAACACTGAAAAACGCAGCGGAAGAGAATTATAAAGCAAAAAACCAAAAAATACATTACAATACATGTGCAAACCTACATATATATTTATATAAATAAAAATGCAATGCTAGTTTGTGGGATTAACATAACTCAAAAACCACTGGGCGAATTGGCGCGAAATTTGGACACAAGACACCTCTCAGGCCAACGAGTGACCATCTATATAAGTAAAAATGTAATGTTAGTTTGTGGGATTAACAGAACTCAAAAACCACTGGACGAATTGACACCAAATTTGGACACAAGACACCTATCAGGCCAACGAGTGACCATCACTCATAAAAACACTGAAAAACGCAGCGGAAGAGAATTATAAAGCAAAAAACCAAAAAATACATTACAATACATGTGCAAACCTACATATATATTTATATAAATAAAAATGCAATGTTAGTTTGTGGGATTAACATAACTCACAAACCACTGGACGAATTGACACCAAATTTGGACGCAAGACACCTCTCAGGCCAACGAGTGACCATCACTCATCAAAACACTGAAAAACACAGCAAACCCCCCCCCCCAAATACATTACAATGCATGTGCAAACCTACATATATATCTATATAAGTAAAAATGTAATGTTAGTTTGTGGGATTAACATAACTCAAAAACCAGTGGGCGAATTGACACCAAATTTGGACACAAGACACCTCTCAGGCCAATGAGTGACCATCACTCATCAAAACACTGAAAAACACAGCAGAAGGGACTTAAAAAGCCAATAAACGAAAAAAACACATTACAATGCATGTGCAAAATCATATATATATATATACACACACATATATACAAAACACAAACACATACACACACAAAACACATATACACAGACTAGGCCACAGCTAGTATATATTATAGTCTAACATTATTATTATTATTATTATTATTATATAATATATTATTATTATTATTATGATATCACAAACCTCTTTCTCTCTATTTCCCCTACCCCCAATATTGTGGGTTTTAATCCACTTCACTTTGGGTGTGTACCCCCTACAATGACCCCCCCCCCCCCTTCAAACCAGCCCTCCTTCCCTTCCCTCAGTTGCCTTGCCCTGAGGACGCGCATGCGCACTTACCTACTCTTCCGAAGCCTCACTGACCCAGCCAGGTCCAGCTCGAGGACGCCTCCGTTGCTGCTGCTGCTGCTGCTCCCTCAGAGGGAGCGCCCAAATGGCCGCGCATGCGCTGTAGGCACCCCTCCCGACTCTTTTCCCCTCCACCGAAAGGGCGCACGCGCGGCAGTCCGCGCATGCGTACTACACCCCGCAAAGACTGAGGCGGAGGGGAAAGGAAGACGGCAGCCAATGAGGACCGGAGGGAGCACCAACGGCTCGATCTGCGCAGGCGCGGGTGGAAAGCCGGCGCGAGGGAGGGAAGAACGGAAAGCCCTGAGAGGAAATGGTTTGACTCTAGGCCCCATTTCCTTCGCAGCCAGCAGCCGGTGAGAAAGGCCTCGTGCCGGGTAGGTTGGAGGTGGCTGAGGAGAGCTAGGCCTCGCTCATCCGGGTCCCAAAGGGGCGGGGCCAGAGCTAAGCTAAGAGCGTTCCTTGAGGGGGCGGGGCTATGCGTGGCCCCGCCTTCTGCGGTAAGCTCCGCCCCCTAGGCTTATTTATTTAGTGTCAGGGCAGCCAGTCAATTATATTACATTTCTAACAGAAACAAAGCAAACAAACAGACATAATACAAAAATTGTGAGTTTGGTAGTTGATTAAATGTCCTTTGACTTGTATCTGGCCACTTGGAGTGCCTCTGGTGTTGCTGCACGAAGGTCCTCCATTGTGCATGTGGCTGGGCTCAGGGTGCATTCCAGCAGGTGGTCAGTGGTTGGCTCTTCTCCACACTCGCATGTCGAGGATTCCACTTTGTGCCCCCATTTTTTTAAGGTTGGCTCCTCATCTCGTGGTGCCAGAACGCAGTCTGTTCAGTGCCTTCCAAGTCGCCCAGTCTTCTCTGTGCCTGGGGGGAGTCTCTCATTTGGTATCAGCCATTGGTTGAGGTTCTGGGTTTGAGCCTGCCACTTTTGGACTCTCGCATGCTAAGGTGTTCCAGCGAGTGTCTCTGTAGATCTTAGAAAACTTAGAAAAAGTGGGGTGTCTAGATTTAAGTCGTTGACGTGCTGGCTGATACCCAAACAGGGGATGAGCTGCAGATGTCTCTGCCTTGGTCCTTTCACTATTGGCTGCTACTTCCCGGTGGATGTCAGGTGGTGCAATACCGGCTAAGCACTATAATTTCTCCAGTGGTGTAGGGCGCAGAATCCCCGTGATAATGTGGCATGTCTCATTAAGAGCCACATCCACTGTTTTAGTGTGGTGAGATGTGTTCCACACTGGGCATGCATACTCAGCAGCAGAATAGCATAGCGCAAAGGCAGATGTCTTCACTGTATCTGGTTGTGATCCCCAGGTTGTGCCAGTCAGCTTTCGTATGATGTTGTTTCTAGCGCCCACTTTTTGCTTGATGTTCAGGCAGTGCTTCTTGTAGGTCAGAGCATGGTCCAGAGTGACTCCCAGGTATTTGGGTGCGCTGCAATGCTCCAGTGGGATTCCTTCCCAGGTGATCCTCAGAGCTCGGGAAGCTTCTCTGTTCTTGAGATGAAATGCACATGTCTGTGTTTTAGATGGGTTGGGGATCAGCTGGTTTTCCCTGTAATAGGCAGTAAGAGCACCTAGAGCTTCGGAAAGCTTCTGTTCTACCATCTCAGAGCTCCCTGCTTGAGCAGTTATGGCACGATCATCAGCATAGATGAAATTCTCTGTCCCTTCTGGCAGTGGCTGGTCATTTGTGTAGATGTTGAACATGGATGGAGCAAGCACACTCCCCTGAGGCAGGCCGTTCTTCTGTTTCCGCCATCTGCTTCTCTGGCCCTGAAACTCAACAAAAAAGCTCCTGGGGACGAGGGACAGGGCCTTCTCTGTGGTTGCCCCCCTGACTCTGGAACACCCTCCCCAAAGACTTTAGACTAGCACCCACGTTGGCAGTCTTTAGGAAGAACTTGAAGACCTGGTTATTCTGATGTGCCTTTCCGGAATAGGATAACCTCCAGCACTATGTCCCAGAAGCACTTTATTCGAGTTTAAGACTCTCTGCATATTGCACTTGCCCAGGATCCCAACATATCACCTCACACACCCAGCACTTTTTAACCTGTACCCATCATTGGCCCGGCCCTGGTTTTATTGTGTAATAGTGTAATGTTTTGTTGTGTTATTGCTTATGTTTTTAATTTGCTTTGCATCGTATTGTTATTGTTTGTTTTTGTTGTGTTGAGGCCTTGGCCTTTGTAAGCCTCATTGAGTCATTCGGAAGATGCTAGCGGGGTACAAATAAAGTTTTATTATTATTATTATTATTATTATTATTAATAACAGATCGTAATCAAATAGTCCAATATGGGCTATTTACTGGGGGGTCCTATACCATTTCATCAGTATTTTCCATTGTATTTCTTTGACCTTTACATTTTTTATTCAATTTCTCCACAGTTCTAAGTCCTTCTGATTACAGTTTATTTCCTCTTTCCATACTTCTAACAGGGTGGGTTTCTAATTATATTGGTTATCTATTAATTTGTTATATAAATCTCATAATTCCTTTCTCTTTCTCGGTTTTCCATTGTAATATTTGATCCATATGTGTATCAGGACCTTCCTCCTTCTTCCACTCTTGCTACATTCTATGCCGTAACAACTGGTTGCTTGATAGACATTTGTTTTTCAACTCCTCCCAGTCTTTTGCTGTTCCATCTGAATTTACAGGATCACTTACATTTTTATTTAAATTTTTAATCACTGTCCCATATATCTGTTCTCTCAATAGGAATATTAGTTAATAAAAAAGAACAGATGTATGGATCAGTTATAGTGACATTGTCAGAGTGCGACAGAAGCTTTGAAGCTTAGAAGAATGGACACTTTGAGACTTCAGTAAAAGCAAACATTTAGCTTTACTGAGTAGAACAAATATACAGCACACATTCGCATTTACATCCAACCAAACAGACAGGAACAAGACAAAAGACACTGAAGTAAGAAGGACGGACGAAACCTTATCTCTGGATCCTCCCTACGTGTTCCAGGCAAACTCAGGGTCACATCTTCACAGTTCATTAAAGGCTTGACTGTTTAACCCTTTCAGTGTCACTATACTCTCTGCTAAAGCAATCCGGTTACATTCACAGGCATTGCACAAAATTACATTTAAACATTCACATTACACTAATCTTACATTAACAGACATATCTAAAGTAACATTCCCTCAGTTACAGTGAGTTGTGAGTGGTCAGTGTGATTTATGTGAAATGATCACAGATTCTTTACACAGTCAGCCTTCTACATTGGAAATGTTGGGGTTATTGGCAAAGGACCCCCGTGAAAGTGAAAAACTGAATTAAGAAATTGTGTCCCTCCCCCTTTTTTTTCTATCAGTATTAAGTGAAAAAAAGGATAAGAATTCTGCCTGCTAAAAGGAAGTTTGCTGTCCCCAAATTTCAGTGCTGCATTTAGAAATGCAGGCGTTTTCTCTGGAAATCTGTCGGTCCCCTGGCACAACTAGAAAATGTTGACCATGGAATCCCACCCAAGGATCTAGAGGAGCATTTCTCAGCCTGGGGGTAGGGATCCCTGGGGAGGTTGCGAGGGAGTTTCAGAGGGGTCGCCAAAGACCATCAGAAAAAGATATTTCTGATGGTTTTAGGAACCCCTTTGGCAGAGAAGGGTGAAGATCTCTCTGCCTGACCTTCTCTTCCCTTTTGGAAACATACAGTAAATCCTCCCACCAAAAGCCCTTCTCCTACTGTGGTTGGCCAGCCTCTCAGCCAAGGGGAGGGCTGCGTGCTGCGCATGCGCAGATGAGGGAGAGTGTATGAGGCTGGAAGGAGGCTTGTGTCACCATGTCCCTTCAAGACATGGGGGTTCTGTGTGGGAAGTTTGACCCAGTCGTTGATGGGGTTCGGAATGCTCTTTGATTGTTGGTGACCTATAAATCCTAGCAACTACAACTCCCAAATGTCAAGATCTATTTTGGGCATATTGAGTATTCGTGCAAAGTTTGGTCCAGCTCTATCATTGTTTGAATCCAACATGTTCTCTGGGTGTAGGTGAACTACAACTCCAAAACGCAAGGTCAATGCCCACCAAACCCTTCTAGTATTTTCTGTTGGTCATGGGAGTTCTGTGTGCCAAGTTTGGTTCAATTTCATCATTGGTGGAGTTCAGACTGCTCTTTGATTGTAGGTGAACAATAAATTCCAGCAACCGCAACTCCCAAATGACAAAATTCAATGGTCTTAGGTCCCCCCGCCCCACTAACCCCACCAGTATTCAAATGTGGGTGTATCGGGTATTTGTGCCAAATTTGATCCAGTGAATGAAAATACTTCCTACGTATCAGACAATTCATAACAGTAGCAAAATTACAGTTTTGAAGTAGCAACGAAAATAATGTTATGGTTGGGGGTCACCACAACATGAGGAACTGTATTAAGGGGTCACGGCATTAGGAAAGTTGAGAAACACTGATATAGAGATTCTAAGAGATGAGATTTTTAATCCATTCTGTGGATAAACAAATCTTCAAAAGGCAAAACCCCAATCGTGGAGAGATGACTGCAGCCTTGGACAATAGTATCCATGATGGTGTCCGAGGCTAAACGCGTGGCACGTCTATTGTTTCCACAAACCTCCTGGTTGTTTTATTATTCTTTTCCTTGTACATAGTAATAAGCTTGGCAGGAAAACGTGACTTGGCTATTGCATCACCTGCTTTTTGTTTTCTTTGCACTGAATTGTTTACAAGTCTATTTCTGGGTATACCAAATCACAGGTTGGGTTTAAGCCTTTGCCTTCATGTAAGGCAGGCATGATCAAACTTAGGCCCTCCAGGTGTTTTGGATTTCAACACCTACAATTCACTGTTAGGAATTGTGGGAGTTGAAGTCCAAAACACCTGGAGGGCCCGAGTTTGCGTATGCGTGGTGTAAGAGATCAAGTGGGCTTTAGGCTGTGTCAGATGGTGCCACATTTTGTAAACCTTTTTATGTTTCCATAGATTTTGTCTTCAACCTAGGGCTGCTTGCTGGTCAAGGCTGTGAGGACAATCTTGAGCCACTTCCCCTCATTCTTGTGGATTTGTGGAACTCTCCCTGCGTGCAAAGCATTACTTCGAGGAACAGAAGAGCTAGTGTCTTTCCTCTTTGTGGGCAGCACGAGACTTTGTGGCTTTGTCTTTAATGAGTTTGTTTTGTCTGTTTTTGGCCAGTGCTGCTGGTGCACTTGCTATTGAAGTATTATTTCCTGAGCATTTTTCCTGGGAATAATTCCAAATTGTGTGAGCCACAGAATGCTTGGCCAGCAAAGAGAGGTTGGTTAGTGGGGCAGAATTCGGATTATTTTCAAAAGAATTGACATTGTTTTCCTTAGATTTGCTTCAGGCTTTGGATGATGCTCCTGGACTATGTGGGCTCCCCATTTCCAACCTATAGAAAGCATGACTGAGGCCTTATAATCCAGGAGCACTACCCAAAGAATATCAGTGCCCTTGGTCACATTTCCCCAAGTGATATTTTTAGAGGTTATTGGGTTTTTTCTGTTTTTAGGTAGTAATAACTATTATTGAGTGATAGTGTGATGTAGTGTCTTGAGCACTGAATTACCACTTTGAAAACCAAGCTTCAGTTCCCCACTTCACCTTGGAAACCCATTGGATGAACTTCATTCAGTCACATATGCTCAGCCCCAGAAAGAAGCACTGCCTGAACATCAAGCAAAAAGTGGGCGCTAGAAACAACATCATACGGAAGCTGACTGGCACAACCTGGGGATCACAACCAGACACAGTGAAGACATCTGCCCTTGCGCTATGCTACTCTGCTGCTGAGTAGGCATGCCCAGTGTGGAACACATCTCACCACACTAAAACAGTAGATGTGGCTCTTAATGAGACATGCCGCATTATCACAGGGTGTCTGCGCCCTTCACCACTGGAGAAATTACACTGTTTAGCCGGTATTGCACCACCTGACATCCGCCGGGAAGTAGCAGCTAATAGTGAAAGGAGAGACATCTCCAGCTCATCCCCTGTTTGGGTATCAGCAAGCACGTCAACAACTTAAATCAAGACATAGTTTTCTTAGATCTACAGAGACACTCGCTGGAACACCTCAGCAAGCGAGAGTCCAAAAGTGGCAGGCCCAAACCCAGCACCTCAATCCATGGGTGATACCAGATTAGAGACTCCCCCCTGGGCACACAGGAGACTGGGCGACTTGGAAGGCACTGAACAGACTGCGCTCTGGCACCACGAGATGCAGAGCCACCCTTGGGGCTACAGGGTGGAATCCACGGCATACGAGTGCGGAGAAGAGCAAACCACTGACCACCTGCAGCGATGCAACCTGAGCCCTGCCACATGCACAATGGAGGACCTCCTTGCGGCAACACCAGAGGCACTCCAAGGGGCCAGATACTGGTCAAAGGACATTTAACCAACTACCAAGTTTGCAAAATCTGGGGGTTTTTTTGTTTGTTTTTAATCTCTGTGTTTGTTTTGTTCTGTTAGAAATGTAATACAAAGGTATGGTTGCTGATGACACGATAAATAAATAAGCCCCAGAAAATGCTGTGATTTGTTTGTTTTAAGGTCTTGGAAAGTCAGAAATGACTTTGAAGGCACACAACAACAAATACTATCATTTACTTACTTATTTATTTATTTAAAACATTTATATTCTGCCCTTCTCACCCCAAAGGGGACTCAGGGCGGAGCACAGCATTTACACGCAAACATTGAATTCATTATTGGGACTAAAAGTGAGATAGAACTATTGTGCTCCTGTTCTGCTATTGATCTTTTCAGAGCTTTATCATAAGCTGCTATGTGAACAGAAAGCTGGACTTACCTAAGTCTTTGGACTGATCTAGTAAGACTGCTGGTATATTTTTAAACCCACAAACTAATGGTTGACTTCACTCAACATTGTTCAGTGAAGCTTCCCTTGTCAGTTTCTTTTAGGGTGCTGCTTGGAATACAAAAAATTATATAGCCAGTATGTAAACAATACTGGGATGAAAATATCCTGATTCTCTGCCACGTCTTTGGGGAATTTAGTGATGGCAAGATGAGAAAATTTTTCCCATGTATCTTTTCTAATTAAGTAATCTGTTTAGTCTTGTCCCAGTATCATCCTCCGGTTCGTGGGGTCATGATATTTGGGACTTCTTACCTGATCTGAGTCATTAGAAAGTGGTACAATCATCACATGTTAGAGTACAATATTTCATACAGTAGAGTCTCGCTTATCTGACATAAATGGGCTGGCAGAACGTTGGATAAACGAAAATGTCGGATAATACGGAGTCTCCTAGTGTTACCTGCCCGAAGCAGTGCTAGACACCTAGAATACTAACAACAAGGACTCAAAGGGTTAAGGCAAGGCAATGCTTCGGAGCTACAGTGGCTGAGCAGGAAGTGCCCGGATGTGGAAGAGGAGTGTGAAAATCACAGAGGGAAGGAGGGAGGACACTTCCGCTTCCGGTCCTGTCTCTTTTCCCCTTTTTCTCCTCCTTTCTTACCTTTTCACTTATTGGGAATGGAGAGAGAGTTGGGGAATGCTCCTTTAATTGAAGGGGAAATGCTGGAGGAAAGGGGGGCGTCGGATAAGACGGAATGTCGGATATGCGAAGGTCGGATAAGCAAGACTGTAGTATATAGCAAAGTGGATGGCATGTGACGCCTGACTAGTCACATATACTTGGTTCTATGATCTAATAAAATGACTAGTTAAATGGTAAATATGTGGCTCACAGGTGAGTGGTGAATCATAGAATCTGAGAATACAAAATGTCCCAAATTCGCTGTTAATTTCCTTGTTTTGTCCTGGGTAGGCCAGCAAGTCCATCCTGTGTCGTTGTTTATAAGGAACCTCTTCCTTGTAGCCTGTAGTTTCAGATGTTGTCATCCCATGGGCACTGTATCGTAGATGCTTTCCAATAATATCAGCAGTATTGAAGGAATTATTTACGCAGTTCTTGTTTGACTTCAAAATCAAGAGACCTCATTCAATTACTCTGTAAAAAGGAACTGGAAATGGCATCTGTGACGTGGTTATTTGAAGGTGCTGAATCTGCAGACAGACAAGGTAAATTGAAAATTCGCCAATTCTGTTTGCAAATCAATTATAGACTGTAAAAAGCTTGGAGTGTGGTGTGATTCGGGGGCCAGGTGACAATCATAACAATATCCCAGGGTGCTTTCACTTTATGGAAAGCGAAATGTGTATTTTAATTTTAATTTTATACACTTATGTGTGCACGTCAATTGAAAACTTGATTCTATGTATTGTCGAAGGCTTTCATGGTCGGAATCACTGGGTTGTTGTGTGTTTTCTGGGCTCTATGGTCATGTTCCAAAAGCATTCTCTCCTGATGTTGTGCCTGTATCTATGGCAGGCATCCTCAGAGGTTGTGAAGTTGTGAGACCTCACAACCTCTGAGGATGCCTGCCGTAGATGCAGGCAAAACGTCAGGAGAGAATGCTTCTGGAACATGGCCATACAGCCCGGAAATATACAACAACCCAAACTTTATTAGGTTTCCTGGAAGACTGCGAAGTGAACAGCCTGTACCTCAGCTATGTTCTTTATCTCAGCCATATTGCTTGATGTTGTTTACAGTTGTGATTGTTTTTATATTTTCATATGATGGGTTGTTGTAGGTTTTTCCGGGCTATATGGCCATTTTCTAGAGGCATTATCTCCTGACGTTTCGCCTGCATCTATGGCAAGCATCCTCAGAGGTAGTGAGGTCTGTTGGAACTAGGAAAGTGGGTTTATATATCTGTGGAATGACCAGGATGGGACAAAGGACTCTTGTCTGTTGGAGCTAGGTGTGAATGTTTCAACTTACCACCTTGATTAGCATTTCATGGCCTGGCAGTGCCTGGGGCAATCTTTTGTTGAGAGGTGATTAGATGTGCCTGATTAGTTGTTTCCTCTCTGTTGATTGCTGTTGTAATTTTAATTTTCATATTGATTGTCAAAGGCTTTCATGGCCAGAATCACTGGGTTGTTGTAGGTTTTTCCGGGCTATATGGCCATGTTCTAGAGGCATTTTCTCCTGACGTTTCGCCTGCATCTATGGCAAGCATCCTCAGAGGTAATGAGGTCTGTTGGAACTAGGAAAAAGGGGTTTATATATCTGTGGAATGACCAGGGTGGGACAAAGGACTTTTGTCTGCTGGAGCTAGGTGTGAATGTTTCAACTGACCACCTTTTTAATCTGTTTTTAATCTGTTGTGTTTTATTGTAATTTTTGGGCTTGTCCCTTGTAAGCCGCCCCGAGTTCCCTTGGGGAGATGGTTTGCGGGGTATAAAAATAAAATAATAATAATAATAATAACCACTACTACTACTACTACTACTACTATTTGAAACACAACAAGATGAGTCCACAGCAGACAAGATCACTCTGCTGGCTGTTGTACTGGATCACACGTCAGACACTTCCCAAGTGTCTAGGACTGTGTGATGTATCGGCGAATGATGCGTGCAGATCCCAGTAAGGTGGCCTTCTGCAGATTATTATTATTATTTATTATTATTAACATGCAAACAGACTTAATTGGAAAATGCCACATTTGAGGTTTGGCATGGAAAACTGGAAGTTTTTCTGTAATGCTTGTGATGTCCATTCTCACATATGAATTAATCTCTTCTTCAGGTTGTTTTGATTCCTTCCGTGGAGTAATGATTGACACTTCCTACATGTCGTTCGGTTTACATAAGTGGTTGTGTTTTACCACTCTAGGCAGGTTCATGGGGCCTGTTTTGTTAATAAGACTTCCAGTTAGATTTAATGAGGCGGCATTTCCTCTTGAATTGGCAGCAGATAAAACTGTTCATTATTTTTAACACAAATATTTTCAGAAATAAATACGGTACCTGCCAGATGGTCAGGTGGCATGCAGGTCAAGTAGCAGAGGGTCAAACACCGCATGAAAACCAGCTGCTTGCAAATTTGGCTTACTATTTATTTACTCAGCCCTAAATTGTTTGAAGTGCCTTTCGTACACATACTCTGTCTACATCTATTCCTGTTTATTTTGTCATTTTAGGAAAGGCTTTCCTTTTTCCTCCTTGTATTCCAGTCTTAGGGCCTCCTAGTGGCACAGTGGGATAAACCGCTGAGCTGCTGAACTTGCTGACCAAAAGGTTGGAAGTTCGAATCCGGGGAGCAGGGTGAGCTCCCGCTGTTAGCCCCAGCATATGCCAACCTAGCAGTTTGAAAACATGCAAATGTGAGTAGATGAATAGGTATTGCCTTGGCAGGAAGATAATGGCACTCCATGCAGTCATGCTGGCCACATGACCTTGGAGGCGTCTACGGACAACGCCGGCTCTTCGGCTTAGTAATGGAGATGAGCACCAACCCTCAGAATCAGACACAACTGGACTTAATGTCAAGGGGAAACCTTTACCCTAAACATAGCTTGCAATAGGATCTTGGCATCACCTGCTCAACAGGTTACAGAAAGGAAACACTTCCAATGGCTATATTCCAGTCTTATGAGGATAATCTCTCTTATAGGTTGTGGCCCTTTTTCTGTTTGGCTAGCAGCCTTAGCCACAAAAGGTAATCAGTATGCACAAAACAGAAAAGGAAAAGGAGAAAATAAAGTAATCCTCTATGCAAAAGTACACAAATGTCATTTTCAAAGGGCTCCAAGGGGCAAATCCTCTAACATTGCACTAACATTGTACTTCCCTCTTCGAGGTAGATCTAGAACAGTGTTTCTCAACCTGGGGGTCGGGACCCCTGGAGGGGTCGCGAGGGGTCACCAAAGACCATAAAAAAACACAGTATTTTCTGTTGGTCATGGGGGTTCTGTGTGGGAAGTTTGGCCCAATTCTGTTGTTGGCGGGGTTCCGAATGCTCTTTCGTTGTAAGTGAACTATAAATCCCAGCAACTACAACTCCCAAATGTCAAGGTCTATTTTCCTCAAACTCCAGCAGTGTTCACATTTGGACATATTGAGTATCCATGCCAAGTTTGGTCCAGATATATTATTGCTTGAGTCCGCAGTGCTCTTTGGATGTAGGTGAACTACAACTCCTAAACTCAAAGTCAATGGGAGAGGGCCTTCTCATGGTGGCCCCCCGACTCTGGAACTCCCTTCCCAAGGACATCAGACATGCCCCAACGCTGGCAGCCTTTAGGAGGAGCCTGAAAACGTGTGTGCCTTCCCAGAATAAGGAAAACTCTCAGCAATATGCCCTCAAAATCCAATTTACCACTGATTTAGGACTGACTGCGTTCCCTCATTTCTCTCTGAAAATCCTGTCCCAGTTATATCCTACCTTGTTCACGTCAGCATAATTTTTAATTTTAATCTATTACATTTGGCCCGGCCATTGGTTTTAAATGCTTGTATGTCACTGTTGATTGTTTATTGCTTATTTTTTTTGTTTATGTGATTTATCTGAATTGTATTGATTGTTTTATTTATTTATTTATTTGTCGAGTCATTAGCAACCAGTCAATTATATTACATTTCTAACAGAACAAAGCAAACAAACAGACAAAATACAAAAATACAAAATACAGAATACAAAATTTGTGAGTTTGGTATTAGATGTCCTTTGACCAGGATCTGGCCACTTGGAGTGCTTCTGGTGTTGCTGCAAGAAGGTCCTCCATGGTGCATGTGGCAGGGCTCAGGGTGCATTGCAGCAGGTGGTCAGTGGTTTGCTCCTCTCCACACTCGCATGTCGTGGATTCTACTTTGTAGCCCCATTTCTGAAGGTTGGCTCTGCATCTCGTGGTGCCAGAGTGCAGTCTGTTTTTATCGCCTTCCAAGTCGCCCAGTCCTCTGTGTGCCCAGGGAGGAGTCTCTCATTTGGTATCAGCCATTGGTTGAGGTTCTGGGTTTGAGCCTGCCACTTTTGGACTCTCGCTTGCTGAGGTGTTCCAGCGAGTGTCTCTGTAGATCTTAGAAAATTATTTCTAGATTTAAGTTGTTGACGTGCTGGCTGATACCCAAACAAGGAATGAGCTGGAGATGTCTCTGCCTTGGTCCTTTCACTATTGGCTGCTACTTCCCGGCGGATGTCAGGTGGTGCAATGCCGGCTAAGCAGTGTAATTTCTCCAGTGGTGTAGGGCGCAGGCACCCCGTGATAATGTGGCATGTCTCATTAAGAGCCACATCCACTGTTTTAGCGTGGTGAGATGTGTTGCACACTGGGCATGCATACTCAGCAGCAGAGTAGCCAAGCGCAAGGTGAGATGTCTTCACTGTGTCTGGTTGTGATCCCCAGGTTGTGCCAGTCAGCTTTCATATGATATTTTTTCTAGCACCCACTTTTTGCTTGATGTTCAGGCAGTGCTTCTTGTAGGTCAGAGCACGGTCCAGAGTGACTCCCAGGTATTTGGGTGCGCTGCAATGCTCCAGTGGGATTCCTTCCCACGTGATCTTCAGAGCTCGGGATTGTTTATTGATGTATTGTGGGCTTGGCCTCATGTAAGCCGCATCAAGTCCCTTGGGGAGATGGTAGCGGGGTACAAATAAAGTTATTATTATTATTATTATTTGTGCCAAATTTGGTCCAGTGAAAGAAAATACATCCTGCATATCAAATATTTACATGATGATTCAGAACAGTAGCAAAATGATGTTATGGTTGGGGGCCACCACACATGAGGAACTGTATTAAGGGGTCGAGAAACACTGACCTAGAAGTTCCTCTGTGCTTTTGGCATGGGAAGGATTCAGTGCTAGATGATAAATCTTTTGGTCCCCACAGAAGCTCTTTGAATTCACAGGCACGGATATAAAACTATTTCCTTTAGTGGTGGCTAAGAGCCACTAATTGAAACACAGAGCCTTTATGTCTGTGCCGTGACAAGAGCAGATGAATAGTAGAGCATTTTTAAATTCAATCGTGGCATCCTTAATTTGGTTTCGTTTCTGATATGGTGATAAATCAAAGGAATTCAATTTCGCCATTGCAAGGCATGGAGGGATTAGTGGCGTCTAATAGTATTAGATGTGTAATGCAGGGAGATAATAATTCTCCTTGTATTAGCAACCATGATAGACTCTATCTTGCGAATCGTTTTGTCGATTATTTTAATTGAAAACCTAAATGTCATTTCGTTGCATTCATTGGCTACACCAGTGAAATTATTGTAACGCACTGGCTTTCGTGATGATTTATCAAGCGGCTCATAATAGGCTAATATTCAAAGCATAATGGCTCAGTATCAGGCAGAGAGGACATTATACAAACAAAGGCTGTAACCTTGAGTTGTTGTTGATTTATTGGCTTACCGGATTGTTATCAAATTGCAAATCTAATATTGTAATTGCATCAGCAGCTGCTGTCAAAACTTGGCTTCCTGTGAGCGTTTTCCATCGATGCCGAAAAGATACTAAGGTTTCCTTTCTTTTCTCATATTACTGTGACTTGGGGTCATGCACTGAAGGTGATTGACAGGAGACTTGGGATAGGCAAAAGAAAAGGTGGTTTGGCAGTTGAGAGTCTATACAATTTGCTGTCGGAAAATGTAATTATGGCCATTGGCACCATCGGGGAGATGGTGGTGAGGTATAAATAAAGATGATGATGATGATGATGATGATGATGATGATTGTATTGTCAAAGGCTTTCATGGCCGGAATCACTGGGTTGTTGTAGTTTTTTTCGGGCTATATGGCCATGGTCTAGAGGCATTCTCTCCTGACATTTTGCCTGCATCTATGGCAAGCATCCTCAGAGGTAGTGAGGTCTGTGGAATGACCAGGGTGAGACAAAGGACTCTTGTCTGCTGGAGCTAAGTGTGAATGTTTCAGTTGACCACCTTGATTAGCATTGATGGCCTGGCAGTGGCTGGGGCAACCTTTTGTTGAGAGGTGATTAGATGTGCCTGATTGTTTCCTCTCTGTTGTTTTGCTGTTGTAATTTTAATTTTCATATTGATGTTTTTAATCTGTTGTGTTTTATTGTAATTTTTGGCCTTGTCCTTTTTAAGCCACCCCGAGTTCCCTTGGGGAGATGGTTGGCGGGGTTTTTTAATACTGGTAGCCAGATTAGGTTCATTCAAGAACAAAAACTCTAAAGTTACAACAGCACAACAAACAGAGAGGAAACAAACAAGGACATCTTATCACCTCTCAACAAAAGTTTGCTCTAGGCACTGCCAGGCAATCAAATGCTAATCAAGGTGATCAGTTGAAACATTCACACCTGGCTCCAGCAGACAAGAGTCCTTTGTCTCACCCTGTTCATTCCACAGATATATGAACCCTTTTTCCTACTTCCAACAGACCTCACTACCTCTGAGGATGCTTGCCATAGATGCAGGCGAAACGTCAGGAGAGAATGCCTCTAGACCATGGCCATATAGCCCGGAAAAAACCTACAACGACCCTATTATTATTATTATTATTATTATTATTATTGTTGGCAATGAGACAAATCCATGATGAAGAAACTAATGGTGTTGAACAGCTACAGTTGGGGGAAAAGAACCTCCTGATTTAGAGGCGCATTGCTGCTGAATGCAAGAGACTAAAGCAGTGTTTCATAAATGCCTGATGCTGGAGACTAACAAGGCATCCTTGCCTTCCTGTGCCCATGGGTGATAATTGCTTTCTTTCCTTCCTGAAAACGCAACAGCTCATTTCCTTACCGATTGGCATCAGTCACCCTTCAAATAGCACTGCTTTAGAGGAGAAATTACTTTGGGGGTGATTTCCTTCATGCCGTGTTTATTTGCATTCCAGATGCATCTAGTTGGTGCCTGTGGTCAATAGAGTGTTGCGCCTGGCAGATCTGGCATTGATCTGTGTTATTTCAGTTGAGAACTTTTGATGCTTGTTTTGTACATTGTTTTTATGTTGTTATAAATGGATTGATGTTATGTACCATATATACTCGAGCATAAGCTGACCCGAATATAAGTGTTTTCAAATTTGGGTGTGTTCCGTCGCGCCTGGGGGCTATTATCCTCAATAAAGGAGGGATGGACGTGGCATCTTTCCCCCAGGGGATTGCTTCTTGCCCTCCTATAGGAAACTGGAACTCCCAAAAACCCAAAACACTGTAAAATTGCTCAGAATAAGTTTTATTTATCACAAAGTCATTTCTTTATGACTTTGAGCTGGAAAACTTTAGAGGGGTGAAGGAAAACATACTTTACAGTCTCAATTAGTCCTGGGTCCAAGAGGTTTGAAGCTGAGAAGCCTCACCAGGTTTCCTCTTCCTCAATGGCTGTGAATGCCGGAGCAAACCACAACCCCAGTTCAGATGGCCTATGTTTGAAGACTCAGGATCTTCCTCTGTTGTCAAAAGAACTGGTATGAAGGCGCTGGGGTCTCCTCAATGTTATCCAGGATGATCTGGACATAAAGCATGAGTCCCCAGGGTAGAAAACCTCAGAACTGGTGCTAAGAGATAACTTAAATCAGGGTCCTTAAGAATGAAGTCTTTTACTCACGTCCATGTGGTATGATCTCTGAAGGCAGAATGAAGAGAAAGGAAATTCTCCCCTCTTGCAGGAAGAGGTGGAGCCAAACAGTACTGATTGTCGGCTATAAGTAACCAATCCATACAACTGTACACAAGCAGTGTAAAAAGGGGCAGGATTAAGCATGATACAACAGTTAAAACCTTGCAACTAACAGTTCTATACATAGGTGGCGCCACCCGCGCCGTCACAGGGTGTATCGGGTATTTGTGCCAAATTTGGTCCAGTGAATGAAAGTACATCCTGCATCTCAGATATTTACATTATGCTTTATAGCAGTAGCAAAATTACAGTTGTGAAGTTGTCATGAAAACAATTTGCTGGTTGGGGGTCACCACAACATGAGGAACCGTATTAAGGAGTTGCAGCATTAGGAAGGTTGAGAACCACTGCCTACTAAATGGGACTCACAGTTGGATTTAGGCCACAGTTAACTATTTTTGCATGGTTGTTTATAAAGTGAGGTCTATTTCTTATGTAAGGTTCCTGGTTCACTTTCCAGCATTCAAGTTGCCTGTTGACTCATGGTGACCCCATGAATTTCATAGGGTTTTCTCAGGCAAGGAATATGTCAAGATAGTTTTGCCAGTTCCTTCCTCTGAAATATAGCCTACAGCACCTGGTATTTGTTGGCAGTCTTCCATCCATCAGAGAAACCCTACTTAGCTTCCAAGATCAGACAGGACCTGGTTCCTTTAGGATGTTTAGGCTTTTTGCTCACAATTAAAACATTTTCTTCTAGCTTGGCTACAAAGGACACTCTACCTGTAGCCTTGGAGAGCAATTGCCAGTGTCACCATGAATATGGTCATTTTTCCTGCTTGTAACCAAGTTTGCCGACCAAAACATTTCCAGTCGATTTCCAGTTCATGATTGAATTGTCCTCATTTCTGGGAGAATGCATGTCACATTTGATCAGTGGTTCCCAACCTGTGGTCTGTGGACCACCAGTGGTCCGCAACAACAAAAATATGGTTGGTGGCTTCACCATTACTACACCGTTGCCTCGAAACCACATGGCAACGAGAGTGACTGGTCTCGCGAAACCCAATGCAATGGGGATGTTGGGTGGGGAGAGGCTGACGACCCACAAAAGACTACTACTACCACATCAGCTCTAGATTACTAAATAAGAGCATAGTGTCTAGATCTAGGGAAATAATGCTACCCCTCTATTCTGCTTTGGTTAGACCACACCTGGAATATTGTGTCCAATTCTGGGCACCACAATTCAAGAGAGATATTGACAAGCTGGAATGTGTCCAGAGGAGGGCGACTCAAATGATCAAGGGTCTGGAGAACAAGCCCTATGAGGAGCGGCTTAAGGAGCTGGGCTTAAGGAGTTTAGCCTGAAGAAGAGAAGGATGAGAGGGGATATGACAGCCATGTATAAATATGTGAAAGGAAGTCACAGGGAGGAGGGAGCAAGCTTGTTTTCTGCTTCCCTGGAGACTAGGACACGAAACAATGGCTTCAAACTACAAGATAGGAGATTCCATCTGAACATTAGGAAGAACTTCCTGACTGTGACAGCTGTTCAGCAGTGGAACTCTCTGCCCCGGAGTGTGGTGGAGGCTCCTTCTTTTAAACAGAGGCTGGATGGCCATCTGTCAGGGGTGATTTGAATGCAATATTCCTGCTTCTTGGCAGAATGGGGTTGGACTGGATGGCCCAGGAGGTCTCATCCAGCTCTATGATTCTATGATTCTATGTTATTAGAGCAGTTCCATTCCTCCTGGCCTTCAGAAGGAAAGTGAAAATTTGACTCTGGGGTCAAGCCTTTGGAGATGAACTATAGTTCAATAATAGCTACGGAGTTATGTGCAATGACTTTTGGAAGGGCTCCAGATTACTATTGTGATTGGCATGATTTTTAAACGTGATTATAATGTTTTATGTGTTTTCAATGTGCATTTAATTTTAAATATTTGATTAATATATTTTAACTGTTTGTTGCCATATGTAAATAGTTGCCATATGTAAAGCTGCCTTAAGTCCCCTTTGGGGTAGAGAAAGGCGGTATACAAATACTGTAAATAAATAAAATATTAGAAAAACTCTCTCCTTCCTGAACCCCTCTTATAGAATTATCTTTCACAGCAAGACATTGGAGGGCTTGCTGCAGCAGATACTGTGATTTCTGAATGTTTTTACGCTATTATTGCTCATAAACTGTGTCATTTGTTTGCTCCTCATTTAGCCTGTGACTGTTCAGTTGACCTTGCGGAAGAGGGAGCCAGGCAAGAGGGGATGAATGAGGACATACGGATCCACACGTGGCCCTGTTCGTATTACATCAACTCCGAGAAGCGATGGGTGCCCGGCAAGCTCTCTCTGACGCCCATTTCGGTGAGATTTACAGCCGACAAGTCGGGAGAGCTCCTGGCAAGCTTCCATCTCTCTGGCATCAGCGAGATCAAGAAGGAGTCTTCGCACTTCATCTTCAGTTCCCTCACTGTTTTGGAGCATGGCACCAAGCACTGGTTCAGTTCGCTCCAGCCCAACCGGAACGTGGTCTTCAACGTCCTCGAACACTTCTGGAGGGAGCAGCTCCTCTGCACGGCCGGGGCTGCAGCTCAGGCCCCAGGCCTTCCGACCTCCAAGGGGAAGGAGATGACCGGCTTGTTGAGGGGCTCCGAGAAACGCCTGGAAGACACCGCGAAGGTGCTGGAGCACCAGGGAGAACAGTTTGACAACATCATGAAGGGACTGAACAAGATTGAGTCAGAGATGGACGTAGCAGACAGGTATGGCAACACGAGGCAGACTTCCTATTCTTGCAAGGAGAGGGAGGCAAAGCAGGGGAGCAGTGGTTTGCTACAAGAAGAAACATTTGGATTTTGTTTCCAGAAGATGTGGGATGACCACAGTTCAGAGGGGGTTTAGCATTTGATTACTGGATTCAGGGAGATTCTAGTAATTAAAGACTCACATCTATTTATTTATTTATTTATTTATTTATTTACAGTATTTATATTCCACCCTTCTCACCCCACAGGGCACTCAGGGTGGATCACAATGCACATATACATGGCAAACATTCAATGACATAGACTCACAACATATATAGACATACAGAGGCTATTTAACTTTCCAGCTTCATGTGGGTATGATTGAGTTCCGACCACCGGGGGAGCTGTCGCTTCACTATCAACTTGTGACACTGGTGGAATACTTCCTCCTTCTTTTGCATGCTGCTGAAGATTTTTATAGCGTCATAAATTAGTTAAATTAGCCTTGCCGCATAAGCGGTACCTCAATTTCTTACTTGACAGGTGCAAAGAACAGCAAGCTAAGCAAATGGTTGGGAGCTTACTCCTACCCTGGATGGCTTCGAACTCATGACCTTTCGGTCAGTAGTGATTTTAATGCAGCTCGCCACTCCTTCCAAGTCACCCAGTTTTCTTCTGTGTGCCCAGGGGGGAGTCTCTCATTTGGTATCAGCCAGTGATTGAGGTTCTGGGTTTTAGCCTGCCACTTTTGGACTCTCGCTTGCTGAGGTGTTCCAGCGAGTGTCTCTGTAGATCTTAGAAAACTATTTCTTGATTTAAGTAATTGATGTGCTGGCTGATACCCAAACAGGGGATGGGCTGGAGATGTCACGGCCTTGATCCTTTCAGTGTTGGTTGCTACTCCCCGGCGGATGTGAGGTGGTGCAATACCAGCTAAGCAGTGTAATTTCTCCAGTTATGTAGGGCGCAGACACCCCGTGATAATGCGGCATCTCTCATTAAGAGCCACATCTACTGTTTTAGCATGGTGAGATGTGTTCCACACTGGGCATGCATACTCAGCAGCAGAGTAGCATAGCGCAAGGGCAGATGTCTTCACTGTGTCTGGTTGTGATCCCCAGGTTGTGCCAGTCAGCTTTCGTATGATATTGTTTCTAGCACCCACTTTTTGCTTGATATTCAGGCAGTGCTTCTTGTAGGTCAGAGCATGGTCCAGAGTGACTCCCAGGTATGTGGGTGTGCTGCAATGCTCCAATGGGATTCCTTCCCAGATGATCCTCAAAGCTCGGGATGCTTGTCTGTTCTTAAGGTGGAAAGTACATGTCTGTGTTTTAGATGGATTAGGGATCAGCTGGTTTTTCCTGTAATAGGCAGGAAGAGCACATAGAGTTTCGGAGAGCTTCTGTTCAACCATCTCAAAGCTTCCTGCTTGAACGGTGGTGGCACGATCGTCAGCATAGATGAAACTCTCTGTCCCTTCTGGCAGTGACTGGTCATGTGTGTAAATGTTGAACATGGATGGAGCAAGCACGCTCCCTGTGACTTGCAGCATCCCACTCTCCTAATGGAACAGAACAAATAGACTGCCAGAGTTGGGGCATGCCTAATGTCCTTGGGGAGCGAGTTCCAGAGTCGAGGGGCCACCACCGAGAAGGTCATCCTCAGAGTTCGGGATGCTTGTCTGTTCTTAAAGTGAAAAGCACATGTCTGTGTTTTGGATGGATTAGGGATCAGCTGGTTTTCCTGTAGTAGGCAGGAAGAGCACCTAGAACTTCAGAGAACTTCTGTTCAACACAAGGAAGATGCCACACTAAGTTTGCACATGACCTCTGTTTAGTGCTAATTGACTGACATTTTAAAAAATATGTGTGTTTTGCTTCTGTGAGTATGTTTCCAGAAGTTGAAAATGGGACAGAATACTTGGAATTTATTTCTGGTTAGATAAGGCGATAATAATAAACATGTTCATGCCAAGGCAAAAATATTTTTCTATTAGTTTTGTAGAAATTTGAGAAGAGTATTGTTATAGTATACAACATCCAGCAAAGCAGGGGTTGGATTGACTTCCTGACCCTCTGGATTCTTGTTTTGTAAAATTCCTTGCCCCACTGAACTTTTTTAATTGGCCTTTGAAGTCAGAAATTAACTGCAAATTTGTGACAAACGGAAGTCAGATATGTTTATGTGTGAATGCCCTCTGTTTCCTTGTGTTCCTGAACAGCCTCCAAGTGTCAGATCGATTAATCTTATTATGATTTTTAGACCAGCGCGGGCCTACAAATGAATTCTTGAAGATCAAAAAATGGTCAGTTTCGTTCCTTTTTGGCTGGCCTCTTCCTTTTGGAGCCGTTGCCTGACTCACTCATTTCCAAGCAGGAACATTTGTTAGAATGTGATGTAACAAAAAAAAAATTCTTAGCTTCGGTTCGCTTTCTGTAAAATGAGAATAACAGAGACCTCTGAGGGTTGTTAGTAGCAAACCTTCCCATCTCTGTTTGGCTGAGCAGTTCGTTTTGACGTCCCATGCTAAAAGCAGTTTTTATACCTTGTTCATGGAATGAATTAGTTCTAAGAAAATTACACCGAGACTATTGGGACGAAGGGAATGAATCGCTCCTGAGAGGAAGAGAGGAAGCTGTTACAGGAAGGTTCTGAAATCATTAGGGATGAAATATATATTAGGATGATAACAATATAAATGGGAATATTATTTATTTATTTATTTATCGAGTCAGGAGTATTATTTATTTATTTATTTATTTATTTATTGAGTCAGGACAGGGCCCTTTCTGTGGTGGCCCCTCGGCTTTGGAATGCCCTCCCCATAGAGGTGAGATCAGCCCCTTCGCTGATGGTATTTCGAAAAAGGTTGAAGACATGGATGTTTAAACAAGCATTCGATTAATCTGGTGCAACAAAACTGATGAACAAGGATTGGTTAATCACAGACGACGAAATTGGATTGTGACTACAATTAAGAGATGCATTGGATTATTATTGGTGGCCCAATAATATTGTGTATTGTGTATGTGTTTTTATGCTTTTTAATGGAATATTGCTGCTTGTCGTTGTGTTGTAAACCGCGTTGAGTCGCCGATTTAGGCTGAGAAACGGCGGTATATAAGCACAGTAATAATAATAATAATAATAACCAGACAGTTGTATTACATTTTTAACAAAACAAACAAACAGACAGACAAAACACAAAGTTTGCAAGCTTAGTAGTTGATTAAATGTCCTTTGACCAGTATCTGGCCACTTGAGTGCCTCTGGTGTTGTTGCAAGAAGGTCCTCCCTTGTGCATGTGGCAGGGCTCAGGTTGCATTGCAGCAGGTGGTCTGTGGTTGGCTCTTCTCCACACTCGCATGTCGTGGATTCCACTTTGTAGCCCCAGTTCTTAAGGTTGGCTCTGCATGTCGTGGTGCCAGAGCGCAGTCTGTTCAACATCTTCCAAATCGCCCAGTCTTGGGGAGTCTCTCATTCGGTATCAGCCATTGGTTGAGGTTCTAGGTCTGAGCCTGCCACTTTTGGACTCTCGCTTACTGGGGTGTTCCAGCAAGTGTCTCTGTAGATCGTAGAAAACTATGTCTTGATTTAAGTCATTGACGTGCTGGCTGATACCCAAACAAGGGATGAGCTGGAGATGTCTCTGCCTTGGTCCTTTCACTATTGGCTGCTACTTCCCGGTGGATGTCAGGCGGTGCAATACCGGCTAGACAGTGTAGTTTCTCCAGTGGTGTAGGGTGTAGGGTGCAGACACCCCGTGATAATGCAGCATTTCACATTAAGAGCCACATCCACTGTTTTGAGTGAAGGGCATACATTGGGTTGTTAGGTGTCTTGGGTCCAAATTTGGTGTCAATTCATCCAGTGGTTTTTGAGTTATGTTAATCCCACAAACAAACAAACATTACATTTTTATTTATATAAATAATATTATAGTTTCTATAATATGGGAATGAAGCTTTGCCAGGACAGCATTTGCTGAATGACAATATATGCTTTGCCCGTTATTCAGCCCACTTTGTGTATCTCTTCCGGATAGGTTGCTATCAGAACTTGAATCTCCATCTTGGTGGCCTTTTGGTAACAAACTGTTGAAGGGGCCGCCGGAAGGGGCCAAGCCGAAGGAAGCCCCAGCAGTGCCTGCCTCTCCAAACAAGGACGGAGTGATCATGCAGATCCCTGTTATTATCACTGAACGGACAGACTCCAACGTCAAACCAGGCAAACTCGCCCTCCTGGCTTCCGGACTTGAGATCAGCGACTCCCATTCCCAACTCCTTCACCGGTTTGACAAGAAGGACGTCGATGACGTCAAAATCCACACGCCGTATGAGATCAGCATCCGGCAGAGGTTCATCGGGAAGCCGGACATTAGCTATCGGCTGTTGTCTGCAAAGATGCCGGAAGCCATCCCCGTCTTGGAAATGCAGTTCAGCAAGAAAATACAGTTCATGGAGGATGCTTTGGGGTTTGTTCGGGCAAGGAAGGGTCAGCAGGAAGAAGGAGGCACATCCATCTGGCAAGCAGGTAAGGCGTAGAACCGTGGTGCTCAACCTGTGGGTCCCCAGGTGTTTCTGCCTCCAACTCCCAGAAATCTCAGCCAGTTTACCAGCTGTTAGGATTTAATGTATTGTCGAAGGCTTTCATGGCTGGAATCACTAGGTTCTTGTGGGATTTTTCGGGCTATAGAGCCATGTTTTAGAGGCATTTCTCCTGACGGTTCGGCTGCATCTATGGCAAGCATCCTCAGAGATAGTGAGGTATGTTGGAATTAGGACAATGGGTTTATATATCTGTGGAATGGCTGGGGTGGGGCAAAGAGCTCTTCTCTGCTGGAGCTAGGTGTGAATGTTTCAACTGACCACCTTCATTAGCATTTGAAGGCCTGGCTGAACCTGGGAAAATCTTTTGTTGAGAGGTGTTAAGATGTGCCTGGTTGTTTCCTTTCTGCTGTTTTGCTGTTGTAATTTTAGAGTTTTTTAATACTGGTAGCCAGATTTTGTTCATTTTCATGGTCTCTTCCTTTCTGTTGGACTCAAACAATGATGGATCTGGACCAAACTCTACATGAATACTCAATATGCCCAAATGTGAATACCAGTGGAGTTTGGGGAAAATAGAATCTTGACATTTGGGAGTTGTAGTTGCTGGGATTTATAGTTCACCTACAATCAAAGAGCATTCTGAACCCCATCAATGATAGAATTGAACCAAACTTGGCACACAGTTCTCCCATGACCAACAGAAAATACTGGAAGGGTTTGGTGGGCAGTGTCCTTTGGTTTTGGAGTTGTAGTTCACCTACATCCAGAGATCACTGTGGACTCAAACAATGATGGATCTGGACCAAATTCTACACTAATACTCAATATGCCCAAATGTGAACACTGGTGGAGTTTGGAGAAAATAGAATCTTGACATTTGGGAGTTGTAGTTTCTGGGATTTATAGTTCACCTACAATCATAGAGCATTCTGAACCCCACCAACGATAGAATTGGGCCAAACCTCCCACACAGAACCCCCATGTGGGCCACAGCAATGCGTGGCAGGGGACGGCTAGTATATATTAAAAAGTTCGCCAAGTTAAAATCGTTGTCCCGAATTGATCCATTGCGATCAAATCAAATCTTGTCTTTACCAGTAAATCGGTCTATTCTGCAAACGCTTGATCCCATAGCCAGGGTTTAGGTTTCTTCCAGAAGGTAAGGAGAGAGGGAGCAGATCTGACATCATTAGGGAGGTCGTTCCACAGGCAAAGGGCCACCACGGAGAAGGCCCTGTCGCTCTCCACCAAACGTAACTGATGGCGGTGGGACCAAGAGCAGAGCCTCCCTGGATGATCTTAAGGTCCTTGGTGGTTTGTAGAGAGAGATATGTTTGAACAGGTAAACTGGGCCGGAACCATTTAGGGCTTTATAGACTAAAACCAGCACTTTGAATTGCTCTCGGAAGCGAATAGGCAGCCAGTGGAGCTGGCGTAGCAAGGGAGTTGTGCGCTCCTTGTACCTTGCTTCTGTGAGCAACCTGGCTGCCAAGCATTGGACTAGCTGGAGCTTCCAGGCAGTCTTCAAAGGCAACCCCACATAGAGTTCATTGCAGTAGACTATACGGGATGCAACCAGAGTGTGGACCACTGTGGCCAAATCAGACCTCCCAAGATTTCTGGGAGTTGAAGGCCAAAACATCTGAAGACCCACAGGTTGAGAACCACTGGGTTAGAAGAAAGTGACCATTAAGATGGCATGTTTATCCACAATGCTGAGCACGTTCAAATGATTTTAATCAATTTATAGTGAGCACATGTATAAAATGCTTTAGAACAGGGGTCCACAAACTTTTTAAACGGAGGGCCAGGTCACAGTCCCTCAAACTGTTGGAGGGCTGGATTATAATTAAAAAAAACATGAATGAATTCCTATGCACACTGCACATATCTTATTTGTAGTTCAAAAACACTTTAAAACACTACAATAATTTAAATGAAGAACAATATTAACAAATATAAACTTATTAGTATTTCAACGGGAAGTGTGGACCTTCTTTTGGCTGGTGAGATAGGCTTGTTGTTGTTTTGTGCTTTCAAGTCGTTTCAGACTCAGGTTGACCCTGAGCGAGGGCCGGGTAAATGACCTTGGAGGGCCATATCAGACCCCCGGGCCTTAGTTTGAGGACCCCTGCTTTAGAACATTCAGGGCACTTCACACACATTGTCTCTTTTGACTTGTTAAAAGTAGGTCTTATTGCATCCCCTTACAAATGATTTTGTGACAGCAGCAACATCTGACTGAAGGATTTTTGGATTTTATAACAGGCAAGTGCAATCATAAAGAAATGTCTTGTGGTCATTCCCTTATTATTACGGCAAAAGGATTGTAGGTGAAAGGGAAGGACTGTTGGGTTGTTCATAAGTCAGCTTTGGGGGAGGCCCATCAGATATGCTCTTTACTTGCTTAAAGGTAAAGGTAAAGAGTTTACCCAGACGTTGTCTAGTCATGTCCAGCTCTGGGGGGGTGGTGCTCATCTCCATGTCTAATCCGAAGAGCCAGTGTTGTTCATAGACAAAGTATGGATTGTCAATGTCGCAGTCCCAGGTGACAGCAGGATTGCAGAGAAACAACTGGAAAAGCTGACACAATATGAGGATTTAAAATTCAAACTGCAAAGACTCTGGCACAAACCAGTAAAAGGTGGTCCCAGTGGTGATTGGCACACTGGGTTCAGTGCCTAAAGACCTTGGCCTGCACTTCAACACAATCGGCGCTGGCGGAATTACCAACTGCAGAAAGCCACCTTACTGGGATCTGCACACATTATTTGCAGATACATCACACAGTCCTAAACACTTGGGAAGTGTCCGATGTGTGATCCAATACAACAGCCAGCAGAGTGTCTGCTGTGGACTCATCTTGTGTTTCAAATAATAATAATATTGGATCCGATGTATAATAATAATAATAATAATAATAATAATAATAATAATAATGGATCTGATGTGTGATCCAATACAACAGCCAGCAGAGTGTCTGCTGTGGACTCATCTTGTGTTTCAAATAATAATAATATTGGATCCGATGTATAATAATAATAATAATAATAATAATAATAATAATAATAATAATGGATCTGATGTGTGATCCAATATAACAGCCAGCAGAGTGTCTGCTGTGGACTCATCTTGTAGTGTTTCAAATAATAATAATAATAATAATAATAATAATAATAATAATAATAAGCAGACTGTGCAAGGAAGCTGATGAAACCATGGATCATATCCTTAGCTGCTGCAAGAAAATCGCACAGATGGACTACAAACAGAGGCACAACTATGTGGCCCAAATGAACATTAGAACTTACGTCACAAGTATCACCTTGCCAGTTGTAAAGAATTGGTGGGATCATAAACCTGGAAAGGTAGTGGAAAATGAACACGCAAAAATACTGTGGGACTTCCAAATCCAGGCGGACAAAGTTTTGGAACACAATACACCAGATGTCATGATTGTGGAAAAGAAAAAAGTTTGGATTATTGATGTCGCCATTCCAGGTGACAGTCGCATTGAGGAAAAACAACAGGAAAAACTCAGCCGCTATCAAGACCTCAAAATCAAATTGCAAAGGCTCTGGCATAAACCAGTACAGGTGGTTCAGCATATATATCTAGTTTGCTGTGACATACTGCGTTTTTGTGTCAGTAAAATAATAATAATAATAAATCTTTATTTATATTCTCCTTTTCTTCCTCATGGGACCCAGCTTACAACATATTAAAATTGTGTAAACAACAATACAAATACATCGATGATAAGTATAAAACATCATAAAATAGACAGTTAGAAACAACAATAATGTACATTCACATGGGGGACACCTGGCTCGAGAGCAGTATGTTTGAAAAAGATCTTGGAGTCCTCATGGACAACAAGTTAAACATGAGCCAATAATGTGATGCGGTGGCAAAAAAAAGCCAATGGGATGTTGACCTGCATCAAGAGGAGCCTAGTGTCTAGGTCCAGGGAAGTACTGCTCCCCATGCTCTATTCCGCTTTGGTTAGACCACACCTGGAATATTGTGTCCAATTCTGGGCACCACAATTCAAGAGAGATATTGACAAGCTGGAAGGTGTCCAGAAGAGGGTGACTAAAATGATCAGGGGTCTGGAGAACAAGCCCTATGAGGAGCGGCTCAAGGAGCTGGGCATGTTTAGTCTGAAGAAGAGAAGGCTGAGAGGAGATATGATAGCCATGTATAAATATGTGAGAGGAAGCCACAGGGAGGAGGGAGCAAGCTTGTTTACTGCTTCCCTGGAGAATAGGACATGGAACAATGGCTTCAAACTACAAGAAAAGAGATTCCATCTGAACACGAGGAAGAACTTCCTGACTGTGAGAGCCATTCAGCAGTGGAACTCTCTGCCCCGGAGTGTGGTGGAGGCTCCTTCTTTGGAAGCTTTTAAACAGAGGCTGGATGGCCATCTGTCAGGGGTGCTTTGAATGCAATATTCCTGCTTCTTGGCAGAATGGGGTTGGACTGGATGGCCCATGAGGTCTCTTCCAACTCTATGATTCTTGATTACCTCCCATATAGTCAGCCTGGAGGACTTAGAAGTTGACCTTAGAATCTCACTGAAGGACCTAAAGGTTCTTAGAGAGGTATTCCCTCAGTTTTTTCCCTAGTTTCCAGTTCATTCAATTTTTTTCTTGGGAGGGGGGGGGCTCCTATGCCCCTGACCCAAGTGAATGTGAAAGGCTGACTGTACATTCATTGTCCCACATGCCCAATATACAAATCTTCCATAAATGTATGACACCCACAAGATTGTGGCTTGTGTATTGATTTCTCTGCTTTTGGCGTCAACATTTCCTTAATTATTTTGCAAAAGTAATGGATGGAATTCCCTAGCATTGATACCGCAAATGCACAATGTGCACATTCCATCGTAAAGTTTGAGCAGTGAAGCATAACAGCCGGACTCTTTCCATTCTCTAAAGTGGGCGAAAAGATGTTGCTCTTGCGCATACTCTGTCCAAGGCCCATGAAACTCGACCATGGAGTCACCGGCCTGCCTGCTAGGAAGCCTGTTCTGGGGTACCTCACGCTATAATTAGATTTCAGCAGGGATTAAAACGTTCCCTTGTTGACCAGCCGCCGAGGTCCGGCACTCGGAAAAGCTTGTTAATTTTCAAGGAAATAACTGCTCGGCACCTGGCTGTAAAATGTCAGCGTTAACAACCCCGAGGAAAAACAACTCGCAGGTTCTTACGCACTGAGTTGCGTCCTGGTAAAGCATGGCTGAGTTCAGCTCTTGGTGTGACAGCGACCAGCATATGGAAAGATTGCTTTTCTGGCTCATGGTTGTACTTTAACATCTGACTCAGTGAGCTGAAGACATGTGTGCTGTCCTGCCCATTCTCTGGTGTTATTGTGGTTTAAGTGAGAAATGTCAATCACAGAAAGAGATGGAAATTTTGACTTTTGCAGTGTTCCACTAATCGCTCCAGGCAACTCATTCTGAAAGTCCATCCGCCACTGACATTGCGTGGCCGCTAGATGGCACTCGCCCTCCACACCTTTGAGCTTTTTCCATAACGGTTCATCATTCCTTTAAAAATCATTTTTATTAAAAATCACAACAAAAATATGATTAGACAGGATATATATATATATATATATATATATATATATATATATATTTACTTCATTTGTATACCGCTCTTCTCAGCCCTTAGGCGACTCAGAGTGGTTAACAGCAACAGTTTCGGTATACACAATACAAGATCATTGGGCATTTAAAAGCAATAGCATAACAAGTTGATTAAACAGTAAACATCAATACGACAATACATCAGTATAACAAATCCATCAGATCTCATCAATGGAATCAGAATCCTGTCTCGTTATCCATTATTCCATGTTCCACTAATCAATCAATTGCACTGCTTAGTCAAATGCCTGTTCAAACAGCCAGGTCTTCATTTTCCTCTGGAATGCCAGTAAGGAGGGGGCTGATCTGATATCTGCAAGAAGGGCGTTCCACAGCCGAGTGGCCACCACTGAGAAGGCCCTGTCTCTCATCCCCACCAGGCGTGCTTGTGAAGCCGACGGGACCGAGAGCAGGGCCTCCCCAGACGATCTTAATGTCCTAACTGGTTCATAGGAGGAGATAAGTTCAGACAGGTAGATCGGACCAGAACTGTTTCGGGCTTTAAAGGCTAAAGCCAGCACTTTGAATTGTGCCAGGTAGCAAATTGGCAGCCAGTGGAGCTGGCGCAACAGAGGAGTTGTATGCTCCCTGAGTGCCGCTCCTGTTAGCATCTTGGCTGCCGATAGTTGGACCATTTGAAGCTTCTGAGCAGTCTTCAGAGGCAACCCCACGTAGAGAGCGTTGCTGTAGTCTATACGGGATGTGACTAGGTACGGGCGCAGCTGGCGCACAACTTTTCATTGTGCAAATGCTTCCCTGGTCACCGCTGAAACCTGGGGTTCCAGGCTCAGCGATGAATCCAAGATCACACCCAAGCTGTGAACCTGCGTCTTCAGGGGGGAGTGTGACCCCATCCAACACAGGCTGTAACCCTATACCCTGTTCGGCCTTGCGACTGACCAGGAGTACCTCTGTCTTGTCTGGATTCAATTTCAATTTGTTTGCCCTCATCCAGACCGTTACAGCGGCCAAACACCGGTTCAGGACCTGGACAGCCTCCGAACAGACACATTTTAGATGACATACTTTGATCATCTATATTTAACCTACTGTGACTATAACACTACATCTGCGTACCTAGTAAAATAACACACACAGAAACACAAACCTATCAGACAAACCCTAATCCTACAAAGATCACTCACCATCCGATGGTTTTATTTCTTACTAGCTGTCCCCTGCCACGCGTTGCTGTGGCCCACGTGGGGGTTCTGTGTGGGAGGTTTGGCCCAATTCTATCGTTGGTGGGGTCTGGAATGCTCTGTGATTGTAGGTGACCTATACATCCCAGCAACTACAACTCCCAAATGTCAAGGCTCTATTTTCCCCAAACTGCACCAGTGTTCAAATTT
Source organism: Anolis sagrei (assembly GCF_037176765.1). Lineage (NCBI taxonomy): Eukaryota > Metazoa > Chordata > Lepidosauria > Squamata > Anolidae > Anolis > Anolis sagrei. The sequence goes on along the minus strand of NC_090026.1, from coordinate 128,827,997 downwards.
GGGCATATGGAGTATTCATGTAGAGTTTGGTCCAGATCCATCATTGTTTGAGTCCACAGTGCTCTCTGGATGTAGGTGAACTACAACTCCAAAACTCAAGGTCAATGCCCACCAAACCCTTCTAGTGTTTTCTGTTGGTCATGGGAGTTCTGTGTGCCATATTTGGTTCAATTCCATAATCGGTGGAGTTCAGAATGGTCTTTGATTGTAGGTGAACTGTAAATCCCAGCAACTACATCTCCCAAATGACAAAATAACAAAAAATTGAGTGGAGAACATACATTGGGTTGTTAGGTGTATCGTATCCAAATTTGGTGCCAATTGACCCAGTGGTTTTTGAGTTCTGTGAATACCACAAACAAACATTACATTTTTATTTATATAGACTAGCTGTCCCCTGCCATGTGTTGCTGTGGCCCAGTCTGTGTATATGTGCTTTGTGTGCGTGTATATGTGTATATCAGTGGTTCTCAACTTTGCTAATGCCGTGACCCCTAAATACAATTCCTCATGTTGTAGTGACCCCCAACCATAAAATTATTTTCATTGCTCCCTTATAACTGCAATTTTGCTACTGTTACAAATCGTAATGTAAATATCTGATATGCAGGATGTGCTTTCATTGTTACAAATTCAATATAATTAAGGCATCGTGATTAATCAGAAAAAATATGTTTGGGGGAATATGGAAACCAGATGATGGGATTTGCAGTACCTTCAACCGATTCAGCTCTGACTTCCACAGGCCACTGAGACCTTCAAAAATTACAGATCTGGACCAAACCTGGCACAGAACTATTAGAGGGGGTTGGGAGGAATTGACAATGATTTAGGGGAGATGTAGTTCACAAGTTAAACATGAGCCAAAAATGTGATGTGGCGGCAAAAAAAGCCAATGGGATTTTGGCCTGCATCAATAGGAGCATAGTGTCTAGATCTAGAGAAGTCATGCTCCCCATGCTCTATTCCGCTTTGGTTAGACCACACCTGGAATATTGTGTCCAATTCTGGGCACCACAGTTCAAGAGAGATATTGACAAGCTGGAATGTGTCCAGAGGAGGGCGACTAAAATGATCGAGAGTCTGGAGAACAAGCCCCATGAGGAGCGGCTTAAGGAGCTGGGCATGTTTAGCCTGAAGAAGAGAAGGCTGAGAGGAGATATGATAGCCATGTATAAATATGTGAGAGGAAGCCACAGGGAGGAGGAGGGAGCAAGCTTGTTTTCTGCTTCCCTGGAGACTAAGACGCGGAACAATGGCTTCAAACTACAAGAGAGGAGATTCCATCTGAACATGAGGAAGAACTTCCTGAATGTGAGAGCCATTCAGCAGGGGAACTCTCTGCCCGGAGTGTGGTGGAGGCTCCTTCTTTGGAAGCTTTTAAGCAGAGGCTGGATGGCCATCTGTCAGGGGTGATTTGAATGCAATATTCCTGCTTCTTGGCAGAATGGGGTTGGACTGGATGGCCCATGAGGTCTCTTCCAACTCTTTGATTCTATGATTCTATGTTTGTGTCTTTTTATATATCTCCATATTTCTACTCTCTCTTTCGAAAACCGAACTGTCTACAGGGTCAGGATGCTGTTAGTCACTATTGCCTATCATTTTTATTAGTCCACGCAGCAGGGAAATATTTCTGACAGTTTTAAATCTTGTACATTTACGGAAACGCACTAAAGGTAATCCTTCAAAGCCCTCATTGAGTTGCAGCGCAGATAAACATTCTTGCAGTGTATGTGTGTGTGTGTTGTAGTAGAGTCTGTTGGATTACTCGAGAGCAGGAGTCAGACGAGGAACGTCAGAGACGTCCAGGGTGGGAGAAAGAACAGACATATATAAACCCAAATTTCCTAGTTCCAACAGACCTCACAACCTCTGAGGATGCCTGCCATAGATGCAGCCGAAACGTCAGGAGAGAATGCTTCTAGAACATGGCCATAGAGCCCAAAAAACCTACAACAACCCAGTGATTCCAGCCATGGAAGCCTTTAACAGTACAGTCTGCTTCAAGCTAGTGCTCCATGACATAACTAAGACTGGTCTGAAGAGGGTTTGCCCTTTGCTAGCCAACTTCCCTTGCACCGGATTCATTTCTACACCTGCTTCTCACTTTGGGCCACTTTAAGAAACACAAACAGTTCAGACCTTGGATTACAACTCCTATTTATTTATTTATCGTGTCAGGGCAACCAGTCGATTATATTACATTTCTAACATAACAAAGCAAACAAACAGACAAAATACAAATTTTGTGAGTTTGGTAGTTGATTAAATGTCCTTTGACCAATATATGGCCCCTTGGAGTGCTTCTGGTGTTGCCGCAAGAAGGTCCTCCCTTGTGCATGTGGCAGGGCTCAGGTTGCATCACAGCAGGTGGTCAGTGGTTTGCTCTTCTCCGCACTCGCATGTCGAGGATTCCATTTTGTAGCCCCATTTCTGAAGGTTGGCTCTGCATCTCGTGGTGCCAGAGCGCAGTCTGTTCAGTGCCTTCCAAATCGCCCAGTCTTCTGTGTGCCCAGGGGGGAGTCTCTCATTTGGTATCACCCACGGATTGAGGTTCTGGGTTTGAGCCTGCCACTTTTGGACTCTCGCTTGCTGAGGTGTTCCAGCGAGTGTCTCTGTAGATCTTAGAAAACTATTTCTAGATTTAAGTCATTGGCATGCTGGCTGATACCCAAACAGGGGATGAGCTGGAGATGTCTCTGCCTTGGTCCTTTCACTACTGGCTGCTACTTCTTACCAGATGTCAGGTGGTGCAATACCGGCTAAGCAGTTTAATTTTTCCAGTGTGTAGGGCACAGACACCCTGTGATAATGTGGCATGTCTCATTAAGAGCTTCATCCACTGTTTTAGTGTGGTGAGATGTGTTCCACACTGGGCATGCATACTCAGCAGCAGAGTAGCACAGCACAAGGGCAAATGTCTTCACTGTGTCTGGTTGTGATCCCCAGGTTGTGCCAGTCAGCTTTCGTATGATATTGTTTCTAGCACCCACTTTTTGCTTGATGTTCAGGCAGTGCTTCTTGTAGGTCAGGGCACAGTCCAGAGTGACTCCCAGGTATTTGGGTGCGCTGCAATGCTCCAGTGGGATTCCTTCCCAGGTGATCTCAGAGCTCGGGATGCTTGTCTGTTCTTGAGATGAAAGGCACATGTCTGTGTTTTAGATGGGTTGAGTATCAGCTGGTTTTCCCTGTAATAGGCAGTGAGAGCACCTAGAGCTTCGGAGAGCTTCTGTTCTACCATCTCAAAGCTCCCTGCTTGAGCAGTAATGGCACGATCATCAGCATAGATGAAACTCTGTCCCTTCTGGCAGTGGCTGGTCATATTACAACTCCTAGCATGTGCGCAGATAAGATGTATCTTGTGCATGAGCTGTGGAAGTGCCCAACGTTAGACTTGTACCGGCAATTTGGTTCTCCAAGCGAAGGCAGATAGTTCCAGACAAAGTTCAGTGTGTGCTGGCATGAATGCTGGCCTTGTCGAAAAGCAGCCCGGGATCTCTGCTCAGGAGCTAACGCTGTGATAACCGAATAATTCCAGGGGATTAAGAGTTTGCAGTAATTACTCCTGCGGGGATTTAGAGGCTTGTATTTTTAGCTTTAGCTTTTGTGTCTGCCTTTTACATTAAGTAACACAATCCAGAGCAGTAGACCAGGCCCTGTCATAGGGCCAGACGTTTTGGCACGGATCCTTCCAAGCCCCAAGCGAGCTTCGGCTTCCTGCGACGTCCTTCCTGGCCCCGTGCCCCACAGCTGTCGGCCAGGCTATTGGGTTATGCTATGGGCTGTACCGTTGGGCAGTGGCTGCTTCCTACCAGAATGGTTGTCTCTTTTGACCCCCCTCCTCTGAAGACCCTCGGCAAGGAGGGGCCGGGTGCTCTGGGCATTTCAAGAACGAGATACGCCTCTTTCCCTCCCGCTAAACGCCCGCAACAGCCTGCATTGCAAATAATGGGCTTTAACTGCCACACTTAGCCGGTATCGGATGCCGTGGCCACCGGAGCCGGGGCTTTAAATAAACCCACAGGTGCCTCGCTGTTTCGGGAGTCGCCATCCGCATGCAACCGCGGTGATTTGCCGCCATCCAGTCCGGTTCCTCCTTCCCAGGTCGGTTGGCTGGCTGTATTGGCAGGTGGTTTCCAAGGGACCCGCAGCCTGTCTAAATGGATTGATGGGCACTGCAGAGAGTCAGGGAAGGCAGTCTGCATTGACGCTTCCAGAGAAGTAATGCAGCTTTCTGAATTAGCATGGAAAGGGAAGTTTGCAGCTGCAGTCGTCTGCTCGGAATTCAAGCCTCCATCAGCAGACACCAACAGGAGACTTGGGCAGGCAAGGAGGAAAGGGCTTATTTATTGTATTGTTATTATTATTTATTTATTTATTTACTGCGCTTATATACCGCAATTCTCAGCCCAAGGGCGACTCATTGCGGTGTACAACATAGAAAAACAGGTGCAAAATACAAAACATAGTGTAAAATAATCCACAATTCAACATTATCAGAAACATCTCATCAAAACATCAACATTGCTACAAGGCCATTCCGAGTCGTCTCGTCGTCAAATCCCCAATCCGATATCATTTCCGTTGTTCCGTTCCTATGGTCAAATTACCAGTTATTGCACTTCTTGATCAAATGCCTTCTGAAATAGCCAGGTCTTTAACTTCCTGCAGAATATCAGCAGGGAGGGGGCTAGCCTGATGTCCAGGGGAAGGGTGTTCCACAGCCGAGGAGCCACCACCGAGAAGGCCCTATCCTTCGTCCCCGCCACCATCTCCCCAAGGGACTCGGAGCAGCTTACATGAGGCCAAGCCCAACAACACATCAAAAACAAGCAATAATAAAATAACAAGCAATAAACAATACAATTAATATAACTCACAAGTAGACAATAACACACAAGAATTTAAAAAAACCTATGGCTCGGCCAAATGTAATAGTTAAAACTTTAAAAATAAATGCTGGACATGAACAGAGGATGCATCTATTTGGAGGGTTTTAAATAAAAAGTAAAGAGCAACCCAATGGGTAATTAAATTGCTTCTCAGAGTATTTGCAGAGGATTGGGACTGAGAACATGGTCTCACCAGATGATCTTAACCTCCGAGGAGGATCATAGAGGGAGAGATGTTTGGACAGATATGCTGTTTAGGGCTTTATAGGCCAAAGCCAGCACTGGCACCCAGTGGAGTTGGCATAACAGAGGGGTTGTGTGCTACCTATACACCGCTGCATTGAGCAACTTGGCTGCTGCCCGTTGGACCAATTGGAGCTTCTGAACTGCCTCCAAAGGCAACGCCACATAGAGCGTATTGCAGTAATCTATACGGGATGTAAGCAGAATGTGGACCATTGTGGCCAAGTATGACTTCCCAAGTTTTAGTTGAGCGAAAATTCGCCAAAAGCTGTGTTTCCAGGGTCAGCGATGAGTCCAGGATCACTCCCAAGCTGTGAACCTGCATCTTCAGGGGGAGTGTAATCCCGTCTAACACAGGCTGTAACCTTATGCCCTGTTCGGCCTTGCAACTGACCAGGAGGACCTCTGTCTTGTCTGGATTCAGTTTCAATTTGTTCGCCCTCATTCAGACCATCACAGCAGCCAAGCACCGGTTCAGGACCTGGACAGCCTGAAATTGTAAGCCAGGCTCACCTGTTAATACTTTGGAACCACATCTTTTGCTTATTATAGATTATTCAGCGGATTCCCCTCTTTCTTACATTCTTCACCCCCCTTCTTCTTACTATCTAGCCTCAACACATCAGTCCTGTCTCACCTCCTTAATTTTACCTCTCTGTTGAGAGTATTATTTTATATCTCACTTTTATTCCAACATGCAGCATAGCTAATGGCATCAATTGCTCCATCGCTTTATTGGTATCCAACCAAAATGGGACCCAGGGTGGCCTGCAGAATAGCAGAAATATAAGTAAAGTCTTAAAGCCATACAAAATGTTAAACTGCTTGTTAAATTTTAAAACATATAGTCAGCTAGTTTAAAAGCCTCGCTCTCTTTGTCTAATTCTGTTACCATTTTATTTTATTTTATTTTATTATTTATTTTATTTTATTTTATTTTATTTTATTGTCTGGTTGCTCCTCACACGATAAATAAATAAAACCATTTTATCATGTTCTTTATTGTGATTTTGTTATTTTATTTTACTATGTTATTACTAAATATTTTGTGTGATGTTATTGTTTTTGTTTATTTGTTTTTGCTTTATTGTAATTTCTTTTGATCTTGGCCTCATGTTAGCTGCCCTGAGTCCCTTCGGGGAGATGGTGGTGGGGTATAAATAAAGTTTATTATTATTATTATTATTATTATTATTATTAAAAACCAAAATAGAAAAACCATTATATGAAACAATTCCCCAAAGAAGTAGGGAGGTAGCCTAGTCTCCCTGTTAAGCCTCCTAGCAGCAGCCATGGAGAAGGACCTCCATCGATGATCTTGAGAGTTTGGGCATGCTCATATGAGATATTTATCTTTCTATCTATCTCATGCATGGGCAAACTTCAGCCCTCCGGGTGTTTTGAACTTCAACTCCCACAATTCCTAACAGCCAGTAGGCTGTTAGGAATTGTGGGAGTTGAAGCCCAGAACACCTGGAGGGCCAAAGTTTGCCCATGCCTGATATATAAGTCAAGGTAAAGGTTTCCCCAGACATTAAGTCTAGTCGTGTCTGACTCTGGAGTGTGGTGCTCATCTCCATTTCTAAGCCAAAGAGCCGGCGTTGCACACGGACACCTCCAAGGTCATGTGGCCACTGGCATGACTGCATGGAGTACCGTTACCTTCCCACCAAAGTGGGACCTATTGATCTTCTTGTCCTTGCAAATTTATGAACTGCTAGGTTGGCAGAAGCTGGGGCTAACAGCGGGAGCTCACCCTGCTTCCCAGATTCGAACTACCAACCTTTTGGTCAGCAAGCAGTTTAACTCAAAGATATTCTTTCAGTTTAAAACAATATGATTTTTTAAAAAATTTCCAGTTCTTCCATTTGGGGAGAGGGCTGCTATTCTCATGACCCAAGTGAATGTGAAAGGCTGACTGTACATTCATTGCCCCACATGCCCAATGTACAAACACATATATAATAGATCTTCCATAAATGTATGACACCTACAAGATTGTGGCTTGTGCATTGTTTTCGCTGCTTTTGATGTCAACGTGTCATACTTGCATGATTTGAACTGCTAGGTTAGCAGAAGCTGGGCCTAACAGTGGGAGCTCAACCTGCTCCTTGGAATTCATCCTCCAACCTTTCTGTCAGCATGTTCAGCAGCTCAGCAGTTTAACCCACTGCACCACCTGATATATAGTTAACCACAACTTCATTTACCCACATTTGAAAAAAAAACCTAACATTTTCTAGGTCCTCTAGAACAATTCAGTGGTGTGCCTTCTCTGGATATTGATCATAAGAGTCATGCAGGAGGGTGTAGAAATGCTAGGAGAAGTGTGGCTGTGTTTGAAGACCAAACTGATTCAAATGCACTGAATATTTTTCCATTCCATTCTAAAAAGTGGCACATCCCAACCTGCTATCTTCTTCTTTTTCTTGTAGCAACAGGACTAATAGGAAGCATGGTGCACGCCGGACCCACACCATCCTCCTCTCGGGGTGCAGGAGGCAGCCAGCAGGCCCAGGTGCAGAAGCAAGAGCAGGTTGTTTCGGAGGCTGAAGCTCAGGAAATGAGACAGGTATGCCAAGGGCCCAGAGGTTCTTCTTCCACCAAAGGTTTTTTTTCCCACAGGATTGTTTGTTCGTTTGTTTGAACATTTGTCTTAAGGGGTCATATGATAGTGTATGATATAACTACCTTGAACAGTCTGAAATATACCTCCCTTTTTTCCCAGTGTGTTTACTGACTCGCATAGGTGTCATTGCTGTTTGTAGCAATATATAGAACACAGATATCTATTACTATTCTGCTTTGGTTAGACCACACCTGGAATATTGTGTCCAATTCTGGGCACCACAATTCAGGAGAGATATTGACAAGCTGGAATGTGTCCAGAGGAGAGCGACTAAAATGATCAAGGGTCTGGAGAACAAGCCCTATGAGGAGCGGCTTAAGGAGCTGGGCATGTTTAGCCTAAAGAAGAGAAGGCTGAGAGGGCATATGATAGCCATGTATAAATATGTGAGAGGAAGCCACAGGGAGGAGGGAGCAAGCTTGTTTTCTGCTTCCCTGGAGACTAGGATGCAATGGAACAACGGCTTCAAACTACAAGAGAGGAGATTCCATCTGAACATATGGAAGAACTTCCTGACTGTGAGAGCCGTTCAGCAGTGGAACTCTCTGCCCCAGAGTGTGGTGAAGGCTCCTTCTTTGGAAGCTTTTAAACAGAGGTTGGATGGCCATCTGTCAGGGGTGATTTGAATGCAATATTCCTGCTTCTTGGCAGAATGGGGTTGGACTGGATGGCCCATGAGGTCTCTTCCAACTCTTTGATTCTATGATTCTATGATTCTACATGCAGGTCTCCTTTCCCACAAATTTCATAGAGCTTTCTTATGCAAACAAGACTCAGAGGTGGGTTTTCCAGTTCTTTCCTCTGAAAGAGAGCCTCCAGCTGAAGTAGGGCTCCTTGATGGTCCCCCATCCAAGTTTGAACCAGAACTGACACTGCTTCAGTTCCAAGATCTGGTGTCTTTTGGATATTTAGACCTAGAATATAGGTAGTAGGAATAGTTAGGTACCGTCGGAATCTTCATAATTCAGAATAAAGTTGGAAAAATTGCCTTTTCGAAGCGATTTTGAAGTTTTTAAGGAAACCAGAATTCCCTTTACCCTTCCGAAGCTTTTTCCACCACTTCTGTTACGACTCATGAAGTGAGTTGGAAATGATTCAGCTTTTCCCTGTGGAGATTCCACCTGAACATGAGGAAGAACTTCCTGACTGTGAGAGCCATTCAGCAGTGGAACTCTCTGCCTTGGAGTGTGGTGGAGGCTCCTTCTTTGGAAGCTTTTAAACAGAGGCTGGATGGCCATCTGCCAGGGGTGATTTGAATGTAATATTCCTGCTTCTTGGCAGGTGGTTGGACTGGATGGCCCATGAGGTCTCTTCCAACTCTATGATTCTCGTCCCTGGCCTCAGGTCAAGCCAGAGAAGCCAGTTTTAAACCGGAGAGGGAAGGAATTTCCTCCACTTACTTTTCCCCACTTCTGGATTAAACCAACTACTTTCAAAGTAAAGACCACCCAATGAAACAGGAAATAACACTTTCAAATTATTAACAAAAGGATTCAGAAGTCTCAGAAGTTTTGAAAAGTTTTGAACATTTTTTTTCTGTGTAAATCGGAATTGACTTTAGAATTGAACCATCAGTACCCCCTACATCCGAAACTAGTTTTGAACCATTTTAAACCGCTGAACTGCTGAACTTGCTGACAGAAAGGTCAGCGGTTTAAATCCGGGGAATGAGGTGAGGTCCCACTATTAGCCCCAACGTCTGCCAACCTAGCAGTTCAAAAACATGCAAATGGGAGTATATCAATAGGTACCACTCCAGCGGGAAGGTAACAGTGCTCCATGCAATCATGCTGACCTTGGAGGTGTCTACGGACAACGCCGGCTCTTTGACTTAGAAATGGAGATGAGCACCACCACTGAGAGTCGGACACAACTAGACTTAATTTCAGGGGAAACCTTTACCTTTTATTTGCATATATGTACATCATGAGGTTGAGCTTCCGCTGTCAGCCCTAGCTTCTGCCAACCTAGCAGTTCGAAAACATGCAAATGTGAGTAGATCAATAGGTACCGCTCCGGCGGGAAGGTAATGGCGCTCCATGCAGTCATGCTGGCCACATGACCTTGGAGGTGTCTACGGACAACGCTGGCTCTTCGGCTTAGAAATGGAGATGAGCACCACACCCCAGAGTCAGACATGACTGGACTTAATGTCAGGGGACTACCTTTACCTTTTACATCATGAGGTACCCTGGTAAAGAGAACCAAGTCTAAACACAAACTTTGTTTATGTTACATATATACACGCAGCCTGACGACCATTTTAATAAACATTTTAAATAAACGTGTGCATGAAACAAAGTTTGTGTACACTGAACCGTCAGAAAGCAGAGGTGTCTCTGTCTTAGCCACTCATGTAACAATTACAGATTTTGGAGCAATTCTAGATAAGGAATGCTGAACTTGTTCCTTGGTTTGCTTTTGGAGTCAGGACAGGAAAACATGTGCGGGTGGCTGAAAGACACGGAGGGCTTGCCCCCCGTCGAAGGTGCATGGCTCTGAAGGAGCAACTGCCCACCTGTTCAGTGCCCTCATGGTCAGAGTGTTAACTTACCAGCGGCAATGCGATGCCAGGAAATGAGGAGAGCTGCCCAGGGGGACACTTGGGGTGAGTGCTGAGTGGTGCTGTCCCTCCTTGCCTCGTTTTAGCATCCACATGCGCAGCTGTCGATTGAGCCATTGTGGCAAGAGCCCCACTTTACATGTTGACAGCTCTGAACATTACCTTGGCCTTGTTCCCACTGCTGCAGAGACAGATCGTAAGGGCGCAGAAGGGAAATTGCCTTCTGGTAGAACCGCATGACGCTGTCTCAAGAGATGCGGTGTGAAGGAAGGGACTCTACCACAGACAGTTAGTCCGCTGAGTAACCCTTATCTAAAGTGTTTGGACCCAAAGGTGTCCTGTATTTCAGATTTTTGGGGGATTTTGGAATATTTCCAGGACCTCAGGACCAACCTGCCCAAGGAGATGATGGCCTTCCCGGACTTAATAGTAGTAGTAGTAATAATAATAATAATAATAATAATAATAATAATAATAATAATAATTGTTCATTCGTTCAGTCGTCTCTGACTCTTCGTGACCTCTTGGACCAGCCCACGCCAGAGCTCCCTGTCGGCCGTCACCACCCCCAGCTCCCTCAAGGTCAGTCCGGTCACTTCAAGGATGCCATCCATCCATCTTGCCCTTGGTCGGCCCCTCTTCCTTTTTCCTTCCACTTTCCCCAGCATCATTCCCTTCTCTAGGCTTTGCTGTCTCCTCATGATGTGGCCAAAGTACTTCAACTTTGTCTCTAGTATCTTTCCCTCCAGTGAGCAGTTGGGCTTTATTTCCTGGAGGATGGACTGGTTGGATCTTCTCGCAGTCCGAGGCACTCTCAGAACTTTCCTCCAGCACCACAGCTCAAAAGCATCTCTCTTCCTTCGCTCAGCCTTCCCTAAGGTCCAGCTCTCACATCCGTAGGTTACTACAGGGAATACCATGGCTTTGACTAGGCGGATCTTTGTTGCCAGTCTGATGTCTCTACTCTACTCTTATAATAATAATAATAATAATACTTTATTTGTACCCCGCTACCATCTCCCCAAGGGACTCGGTGTGGCTTACATGAGGCCGAGCCCAGAGCACATCAATAAAACGAAGGCAATAACAAAATAATCAATACAAAACACTAAAATAAATCTCATAAACAAAAATAAAAAGTAAACAATAAACAATAACAATAACATACAAGCATTTAAAAACCTGTGGCCAGGCCAAATGTAAGAATTTAAAATTTAAATAATAATGCTGGGCATGAACAAGGTAGGGTATAACTAGGATAGGGTTTTCAAAGAAAGATGAGGGCGCGCAGGCAATCCTAAATCAATGTTAAAGTGCATTTGAGGACATATTGCTAAGAGTTTTCCTTATTCTGGGAAGGCACACTCGAACAACCACGTTTTCAGGCTCCTCCTAAAGACTGCCAGCGTTGGGGCATGTCTGATGTCCTTGGGAAGTGAGTTCCAGAGTCAGGGGGCCACCACCGAAAAGGCCCTCTCCCTCGTCCCCACCAATCGCGCCTGCAAAGGAGGTGGGAGTGCGAGCGCGAGCAGGGCCTCTCCAGATGATCGAAGAGATCGTGTGGATTTGTACACAGAACTTCCCCTTTGAGCCCCCCTTGCCTTCCTTCTTGCATCACTCCGCTGTCCTGGACTACCTGCAGCACTACACAGAGATCTTCCACATCCAAGAACACATCCGGGTCAGAGAGCGAGGGAAGGGGAGGGGGCCTTGGGAGACAGAGGGAAGGCAATGAGAGGGAGGGAGGGGAGCCCTAGGGGCCACTTTGAGTCCTCTTGCAGGGTATAAATAAACATCAACATCATAAATGACATGGAAAAAAGGAGATTCCACCTGAACATGAGGAAGAATATCCTGGCCATCAGAAGAGCTGTTCAACAGTGCCTCAGAGTCCAGTAGAGGCTTCTCTGGAGGCTTTTAAACAGGAGGGATCAGGAGGGATCTGATAGTATTTTTCTGCTTGTCCAAAGGGAGTTGGACTGAATGCTCCCTGTGGTCCCTTACAATACTAGGATTCCATTATTATTATTATTTGAAACACAACAAGACAAGTCCACAGCAGACAAGATCACTCTGCTGGCTGTTGCATTGAATCACACATTGGACACTTCCCAAGTGTCTAGAACTGTGTGACGTATCGGTGAATAATGCGTGCAGATCCCAGTAAGGTGGCCTTTTGCAGCTGGCAAGCGGTGATTTTGTCAGCGCCGATTGTGTTTAAGTGCAGGCCAAGGTCTTTAAGCACTGCATCCAGTGTGCCGATCACCACTGGGACCACTTTTACTAGCTTGTGCCAGAGTCTTTGCAGTTCGATCTTTATATCATATCATGCCAGCTTTTCCAGTTGTTTCTCTGCAATCCTGCTGTCACCTGGGATTGCGACATCGACAATCCATACTTTGTCTTTTAACATGATTGTGAGGTCAGGAGTCTTGTGTTCCAAAACTCTGTCTGTCTGAATTCAGAAGTCCCAGAGGAGTTTGACGTGTTCATTCTCTGTAACTTTTTCCACTTTGTGATCCCACCAGTTCTTTGTTGCAGGCAGATGGTATTTGTGGCACAAGTTCCAATGAATCATCTGAGCAATGGTGTGCCTCTGCTTGTAGCCTGTCTGCACGATCTTCTTGCATTATTATTATTATTATTATTATTATTATTATTATTGGGTTGCTGTGAGTTTTCTGGGCTGACTGGCCATGTTCCAGAAGCATTCTCTCCTGACGTTTCACCCACATCTGGCCACATTCACTCTTGCTTCAGGCAGACAAGAGTTCTTTCTCCCACCCTGGACATTATTCCACATGGATTTAAATCCCACTTGCCTAGTTTCCAACAGACCTCACAACCTCTGAGGATGCCCACCATGACAATTCTGACGATTAAATCCTTCAACATTATTATTATTATTATTATTATTATTATTATTATTATATAGCATGTGATATCTTGGAGATGGGATCAAAGTTGAGTTTCCCTTATCCAAAGAGTTTGGGCCCAAAGGTGTCCTCCATTTCATATTTTTGGGGATTTTGGAATATTTACATCTATAGCATGAGATATCTTGGAGATGGGATCAAAGACTGAACAATAAATTCATTTGTGCTTAATATATTGTTTATTATGTTATTGTTTTAATTGTTTTTAATTGTTTTTATGATGTTTAGCATCAAATTTTTGCTATTGTTAACCGCTTTGAGTCACCTAAGGGCTGAGAAAAGCGGTATACAAATGAAGTAAATAAATAAATAAGTAATAAATATACACTTATATATGTAAAGTCATATAATGGGAAAAGACCACAAGGGGCATCCAATTCAACTCCATTTTGTCAGGAATGGAGACACAATTGAAACCCTCCTGACAGATAACCATTCAGCCTATGTTAAAAAATACTGACAAACAGATCTTCTTTCAGGAAGTTTTTCCCAATGTTTGCTTGGAATCTCTTCCCGTAGCTTGAATTCATTGCCGCGTGTCCTAATCTCCCTCCTCAATATGACAGTATGACACATAGCCTGGAGGAAAATGTATACCGAATATGTTTTAATATTTCTGTGCATGTGACAAAGGGGTTGGACGTTGAATTGTCTCAAAATGTGGACAATTTTTGATTCTGGAATATTTTGGAATTCCAGATAAGAGATAGCCTGTGTTGTGACACTTCGGAGGAGCTCCTGGATCTGCAATTTTGGAAACGGCATTCAGCCATCCTCTGTATCATTAGCTCTGGAGGGGCGTCTAGCTTTGCCAGGATGTCAGCTTTGACTTGACATTTCCAGCGAAGGCTCGGTATTCTGGGGTTGCGTCGGTGGCATTCACTTAGCTCATCCGCAAATTTAGGGAAGGGGCCCCTATTGAGTTTCTGTGGTTGTCTACCAATTACCCAGAGCTGACATAATGTCAGGGAAGGCGGGAGGAGATGGGATAATATTAGCTTAAGGCCTGCGGTGGGAGAAAGAAGGGAGCGCTCTTGTTTGCTAGCCTTGGTTTGGCAGCGTGCGCCCAGGGTGCTCTTGTTTCCGCTCGGAGAAGCTGTCTTCTGCCAAAGGACTGCTGCTGTCTCATCGGCAGGCCATCGAGACTTGGGAGCGGCAAACCTCCCCTGTAACCAGGGCCTTGGTGTTTCTCTGGTGGCCCCGGTAACATGCGCCAGGATGCTCTTGTGGCAAGCCACGCATGGAACAGACAGTTCCGTAAGCGGTTTGACAGTCTCCCTGCTGGCGCAATCAGGAGTGCGGGGGCACTTGGGATGGGAAAAGTCCCCTTGGCTTTGCGAGGAGAAAGCTGGTTGGGGAAATACCTAGTAACATCGCCCAGTTTCAAACCTTCCATTTTTGGGCAAGGTGATTGAACGGACAGTGGCGGGGCAGCAATTCTTAGATGAGACTGCGGGTTTGGACTCCTTTCAATCAGGCTTTCTCTCAGGTCATGGGACAGAGACTGTCTTGGTAGCTATTACTGATGAAATTCATCGTCAGTTAGACCGAGGCGGATCAGCGCTATTGGTACTCTTGGACCTCACAGCTGCATTCAACACCGTGGACCATGACTTGCTGATTCATCGATTGGCTATGTCTGGTGGACGAGGTTTAGCCCTGAAATGGTTCAATTTGTTCCTCCGGGACCAGAGACAGAGGGTGGAGTGGTTAGGCCAAAGCTCGGAGAGCTCTTGTCTTTGGTGTGGAGTGAGTTCCCCAGGGTGCAATCTTCTCGCCTCTGCTATTTAACATTTACGTCCGGCCACTTGCTGGAATGGTGCGGAGCTTTGGCATAGAGTGCTACCAGTATGCAGATGATACCCAGCTACTCTTGCGTCTCGAACCTGGGACAATTGCAATTCCTGAGAATTTTAGGCTGTGTTTGGAAGCAGTGGTGTGTTGGCGGCAAGCGAGCAGACTCAAAGTGAATCCTGCAAAAACTGAGATCCTCTGGCCCGGCCAGCCGCCAGAATTAATCCAGTCTCTGCCTGATTTCGATGAGGAAGCTCTGGTTCCATCTGCCACTGTTAAATGCCTTGGGGTTGTGTTGGACTCATCGCTGACGATGGAGGCCCAGATCACTGCCATAAGAAAGCAGGCCTTTTTTCATCTTCGCCAGGCAAGGAAATTGGCATCCTACCTTTCGGTAGAAGCATTGGCAACAGTAATCCACGCAACAGTCACCACGAGGTTGGACTATTGCAACGCCTTATATGCCGGCCTTCCGAAGACAACAACCCAGAAGATTCGGATGGTCCAAAATGCAGCGGCCAGGCTGCTAGCGGGATCATCTGTAAGTTCCCATATCACACCAATTCTGAAACAACTGCATTGGCTACCAATAGAACATCGGATCTCTTACAAGATACTGATCCTGACATTTAGAGCCCAAAATGGCCAAGGACCTTTATATCTTAGGGACCGCCTCATTCCTTTTCTCCATCAGTGGTCACCTCGATCCACCCAGGAAAATCTCCTCTACATCCCGGGCCCGAGGGAGGGAGGTACACCTGGAAACTACAAGGCGTAGAGCTTTTTCGATCTATGCTCCAATTCTGTGGAACTCATTGCCTCCATATATTAGAGCAATGTCGGAGTTGCAACGTTTTGGAAAGGCGCTCAAGACTTGGCTGTTTGGTTGTGCATTTAAGTAATCAGATCTAATTTGCCAAATAGTCACTGTCGAATGTTTTTATGTTGAATGTTTTTATATTGTGTAAATGCTATTTTAGATTGTAAGTCGCTCGGAGCACCTTGGTGGAGAGCGACTAATTAAGAAATAAAGTGAAGTGAAGTGAAGTGAAGTGAAGTGAAATGCCTCTGCCATCTAGCATCTTCTCCAAGAGCCAGTGTGGTTTAAACATTGGGGGAAAGCTAATGCAATTATAGGCTGCATCAGTAACCATGTCCAGATCAACTGTAGTCATAGTACCACTTATTCTGCATGGGTCAGATTTTACCTGGAATATTGCATCCACTTCTGCACAAAACAATTCATGGAGGATACTGACAAGCTGGAATGTTTACAGAGAAGGGTGGCCAAAATGACCAAAGTTCTGGAAGCCAAACCCTATGAGGAGCAGCTTAAGAAACTAGATATGTTTAAGTAAAGGTAAAGGTTTCCCTTGACATTAAGTCTAGTCATGGCCAACTCTGGTCAGGTGGTGCTCATCTCAATTTCTAAGCCGAAGAGCTGGTGTTGTCCATAGATGCTTCCAAGGTCATATCTCTAGCATGACTGCATGGAGTGCCATTATCTACCTGCAGAGGTGGTACTTATTGATCTATTCCCATTTGCATGTTTCGAACTTCTAGGTTGGAAGAAGCTGGGGCTAACAGTGGGAGGTCATCCTGCTCCCCGAATTTGAACCGCCAACCTTTTGGTCAGCAAGTTCAGCAACTCAGCAATTTAACCTGCTGCGCCACCAGGTTTAGCTGGGTGAAAATAAGATTGAGAGGGACATGAAAGACATGTTTAAATGTTTGAAAGGGTGCCACATTGAGGAGGGAACAAGCTTGTCTTCTGCTGCTCTAGAGCAGTGGTTCTCAACCTGTGGGTCCCCGGGTGTTTTGGCCCACAATTCCCAGAACTCCCAGCCAGTTTACCAGCTATTAGGATTTTTGGGAGTTGAAGGCCAAAACATCTGGGGACCCACAGGTTGAGAACCCTTCTCTACAGGCTTAAGACACAGAGCAGTGCGTTCAAATTGCAGACAAAGAGATTCCACCTAAACATTAGAAAGAACGTTCTGATAGTAAGAACTGTTTAATAATGAAATATTCTGCTTTGGAGACTAATGGAGTCTCCTTCTCTGGAAGCTTTTAAGCAAAGTTTGGATGGCCATCTGTTGGAAGTGCTTTGATTGTGTCTTCCTGCATGGCAGAATGGGGTTGGATTGGATGGTCATTGACAGGGGTCCACAAACTTTTTAAACAGAGGGCCAGGTCACAGGCCCTCAAACTGTTGGAGGGCCGGATTATAATTTGAAAAAAACATGAATGAATTCCTATGCATACCACATATCTTATTTGTAGTGCAAAACACACTTAAAAACAATACAATAATTAAAATGAAGAACAATTTAACAAATATAAACTTATTAGTATCTCAATGGGAAGTGTGGGCCTGCTTTTGGCTCATGAGATAGGATTGTTGTCATTGTTGTGTGCTTTCAAGTTGTTTCAGACTTAGGCTGACCCTGAGCGAGGGCCGGGTAAATGACCTTGGAGGGCCGCATCCGGCCCCCGGGCCTTAGTTTGAGGACCCCTGGTCATTGAGATTCTCCTCCAAACTGGTGATTCTATGACTATGATTCACAATCATACCTGAAGTGTAAAACCTCTGGATTCTGACCCAGTATTAAAGAGTTTGGATGGTCATCTGTTGGAAGTGCTTTGATTGTGTCGTCCTGCATGGCAGAACGGGGTTGGATTGGATGGTCCTTGAGGTTCTCCTCCAAATCGGTGATTCTATCACTATGATTCACAATCATACTTGAAATGTAAAACCTCTGGTTTCTGACGCAGTATTAAAGAGTTTGGATGGCCTTCTATTGGAAGTACTTTGGTTGTGTCGTCCTGCATGACAGATTGGGATTGGACTGGATGGTCCTTGAGGTTCTCCTCCAAATCGGGGATTCTATCACTATGATTCACAATCATACCTGAAGTGTAAAACCTCTGGATTCTGACCCAGTATTAAAGAGTTTGGTTGGCCATCTGTTGGAAGTGCTTTGATTGTGTCTTCCTGCATGGCAGAACGGGATTGGACTCGATGGTCCTTCAGGTTCTCCTCCAAATCGGTGATTCTATGACTATGATTCACAATCATACCTGAAGTTTAAAACCTCTGGATTCTGACCCAGTATTAAAGAGTTTGGATGTCCATCTGTTGGAAGTGTTTTGATTGTGTCTTCCTGCATGGCAGAATGGGGTTGGATTGGATGGTCCTTGAGGTTCTCCTCCAAATCGGTGATTCTATGATACACAATCATACCTGAAGTGCAAAACCTCTGGATTCTGACCCAGTATTAAAGAGTTTGGATGGCCATCTGTTGGAAGTGCTTTGATTGTGTCATCCTGCATGACAGAATGGGACTGGACTGAATGGTCCTTGAGGTCTCCTCCAAATCTGTGATTCTGACTCAAGACCAGGGTCCCATCTCACCTTTGGAGACTCATTAGGTTACATTGGGCAAGTTTGATGTACTTGCAGCCCTCAAAACCCCATAATTGGTTATCTTAGAATCTCACAACAATGCAGCAAAGTTGTTTCATTCCCACTTTGCCATTGCCATCACACAGGTCCTGGTTATCCTGTGCCTTTTCCCCCAAGTTTGGGTTGGTAGCAACAAAGGTCTTCCTCTCACCCTTCCTTTTTTCCTGTGTGAGCTTGTGCAGGTGTGTACGGGAGAGAAGTTTTATGGGATGGTCCAGTGTGTTGCATTGTGTAGTGGATGACCGCCAACACAGGTGGACATTGTACAGCCCTCCCAACGTTGTCGAGCTGCAAGTCCGCACAGTCCTAGCCAGCAGAGCTAATGGGGAGGAATGAGGAGGAGCAGAGTTTAGCAACATCCGGAGTGCAGAAATTAATGTAATAGGACGGACCATGAAAGAACTGGCAGAGAACCAGGAAGGTAGTTGAGGAGAGATGCAAAACATCTGGCCAGATGAGGCCACCACCCTCTTGTGTGAAAGAGCCCCATCAAACATCATGGGACAGGCTTTGAATGAAAACACATAACTTTGCCCTTAGGAGAGTTTGTTTTTCAGCTTGGTGACGCTGCTTTGGGGCCAAAGGAGATGCTCGGTGAATCTCTTTAATTGGTTCGGACAACAGAGACGCTTTGATTAATGATAAATGATCAGATTCTGAGGAGCGAGCCCCCCTCGTGCAGATGCTATCATGTCCTTCGGGGAAATGGGGATTTTGAATTTTTTTGACTCATAATCCCTCGATTCTCCATCCAAAGGAGAACTTGGCAGGCAGGACACTGCATCTTTGAGCAACGAGACATCTTGTCATCGTCTTGCCTCACCAAAATAGCCGTCCCTCTCCATCTCTCTGCCCAGAGGTTTGGCCTGCCCTCAGAGTCCCAGCCGAGTTTCCAAGACGTTCGGAGATGAAACACGTCCATCCAGCTCAACTCATCTTCCCCTGTTTTCGCTCTTGCAAAACAGAAGGTCGTACAGCAGAGCCTAGTATCTTTCGTTTATCTGGTGACCAGAAGAAGATAGAACAGATGAAATACAACACAATGAAATACAGCACTAATGCAGATGATAGTACATTTATTTAAATTTATAAGCAACATTAAATATTACAAAATTGACATCATAATATAGTGACCTCTTTAATACAGGGTCAGCAACTAGAGGTTTTATTCTTCAGGTTTGATTGTTCTTAATTGCAGTTGAGCCCCACTGAACCCAGCAGAACTTCTTTCTAAATAAATATGGAGAGAACAGCAAAATATTTTTAAAAAATTTCTGTTCAGGATTAAATGGAGTTTGTGCACATATCCTGTGTACAATAAAATTCCCTGTATCCACAGAGGATGCATTCCTGACAAAACGGCAGTTACTGAAACGAGTGATACATGAAACACTATTTAATCACCACACTTCCAGTCCCAGAATGCCATCAGATGGCATTCTGTTTAACCTCAGCAGACTGAAAGCCAAAACCAAGGTCATAACAACATGTGTTATAGAACTCCAGTATGCTGATGATAATGTAGTCTGTGCGCATTCAGAAGTAGACGTACAAGCCACTCTAAACACCTTTGCAGAAGGATACAAGAAGCTTGGCCTATCATTGAATATTGAGAAAACCAAACTTCTCTTCCGGCAGACACCAGTCAATCCTCCTGCAATGCCATACACTTTAATGGTATAACATTAGAAAACGTTGACCATTTCCATTCCCTTGGCAGCCACCTCTCCACAAAAGTCAACGTTGACACTAAGACAAAACACCGTCTGAACTCTGCAAGTCCAGCTTTTTTCCGAATGAAGCAGAGAGTGTTTGAAGACTGGGACTTCAGTAGGGAGACCGAAGTGCTTGTTTATAAAGCTATTGTCCTCCCAACCCTGCTATATGCCTGTGAAACGTGGATTGTCTACAGACATCACACTCAACTCTTGGAACGATTTCATCAGCATTTCATCCGAAAAATCCTGCAAATCTCTTGGGAAGACAGGCAGACAAATGTCAGTGTGCTGGAAGAAGCAAAGGCCACCAGCACTGAAGCGATGGTCCTTTGCCATTGATTCTGCTGGACTGGCCACGTTGACCAAATGACTTATCACCGTCACTCAAAGGAGTTACTATACTCCTAACTCAATAAGGGGAAACGTAACGTTGGTGGACAGTAAAAGAGATTTAAAGATGGCCAAGAGGAAGGCACGTCAAGCCAACCGCCTTCTACCTGGAAACTGATGTCCTCACTGTGGAAGAACATAGGGGTTAAGAATAGAGCGCTATAGTCACCTACATATCCACCATCAAGACACTACACTTGGAGGGCCATCATTCTCAGGCTATTAGGTATCACCTAAGTAAGTAAGTAAGCTATAGAGTTGTGTTGGAGGGGGACCTAGAGATTCCTAAAGACTCTTCCTTTTTGGGAAATAAAGAATCTGAAATATGTAGCTGATAAGACTTCCTTAACATTCCGATTAAGAGGTATACCTGAGGGAGCTAGGTATGTTTAGTTTGGAAATGAGAAGGCTGAGTGGGAACATGAGAGCCATGTTTAAATATTAGAAAGGAGGTCAAGTATTTGAGGAAGGGGCAGGCTTGGTTTCTACTGCTAAATGAAGCAATGTATTCAAATTGCAGGAAAAGACATTCCACCTAAATATTAGGTAGAACATTGCCATGGCAAAAGCTGTTTGACAGCGGAATATGCTGCTGCCTTGGAGCCTCCTTCTCTCAAGGATTTTCAGTAGAGACTGAATGACTATCTGTTGGAGGGTTTTGATTGGGTTGCACTGGATGGCTCTTTTTTCACTTAGGAGGAAAAAATGAAATGCAAAGATACAGAATGGGGGACAATGCCTGGATTGAGAGCAGTATGTGTGAAAAAGATCTTGGAGGCCTCGTGGACAACAAGTTAAACATGAGCCAACAATGTGATGAAACGGCAAAAAATGCCAATGAGATTTTGGCCTGCATCAATAGGAGCATAGTGTCTAGATCTAGGGAAGTCATGCTATCCCTCTATTCTGCTTTGGTTAGACCACACCTGGAATATTGTGTCCAATTCTAGGCACCACAATTGAAGAGAGGTATTGACAAGCTGGAATGTGTCCAGAGGAGGGCGACTAAAATGATCAAGGATCTGGAGAACAAGCCCTATGAGGAGCGACTGAAAGAGCTGGGCATGTTTAGCCTTCAGAAGAGGAGGCTGATAGAAGACATGATATAAATATGTGAGAGGAAGTCATAGAGAGGAGGGAGCAAGCTTGTTTTCTGCTGCCCTGGAGACTAGGACGCAATGGAACAATGGCTTCAGACTACAAGAAAGGAGATTCCACCTCAACATTAGGAAGAACCTCCTGATTGTGAGAGCTGTTCAGCAGTGGAACTCTCTGCCCCAGAGTGTTGTGGAGGGAAGGGGAGGGGGTCTTGGGAGACAGAGGGAAGGCAATGGAGAGGGAGGAAGGGGAGCCACAGGGGCCACTTCAAGTCCTCTTGCAGGGTATAAATAAACAGCAACATCATAATCTTAAACGACAAGGAAGAAAGGAAGAGATGAGATTCCATCTGAACATGAGGAAGAACTTCCTGACTGTGAGAGCCGTTCAGCAGGGGAACTCTCTGCTCCGGAGTGTGGTGGAGGCTCCTTTGGAGGCTTTTAAACAGAGGCTGGATGTCCATTTGTCGGGGGTGCTTTGAATTTGATTTTCCTGCTTCTTTTCAGGAGGTGGCCCATGGGGTCTCTTCCAACTCTATGATTCTTGCGGATTCTGTGATTCCGAGCATATAGTTTGGATAAACTGATCTCTTTGCCTTCTCTTTGCAGATTCTCCGGCGGCTCAAGAGCCTGGCCTTCGAAACGGAGACGGAGCTGGAGAGGCAGGACGAAGCCCTTGACACCATCGCTTCCTCCGCGGACCGAGCCACCATGAACATCGACAAGCAGAACCGGAGGATGAAGAAACTGACGTAGTCTTGCCGCGGAAGATGGTGGCGTCAGGCCGTGATTGTAGTTGGGTTCACAAGCCATACCTATGGTCTCTCCCATTGCTTGCATCGGCTGAGGTTGTGAGAGCAAGGAGAGCATTGTAAACAATGGGAATTATTTTTCTCAGTAAAGGGGAAGCTCTGTTAAATGGTGATGGAAGAAAGCTCGTCGCTGGTGCTGTTGAACACGGGATGGTCATTTGACATCCAGAGGAGTGGGGAATGCGACATTGCATTTCTGTGGGGTATATCTAAGATTCCTATTTTCCTAAGAAGAGTGTGTCCTGTGATGCAGAGAGCACTTTCTGAGGATCCTTTCTGTAATACACCTGTCGTAGGAGTGATTGAACTCTTCATAACTTCAACAGCATCTTTGTCCATAGTGTCTTTGTCGATTCAGCCATCAAGCGAATGACTGGCATGTTTTGGCCTTAACGGTGTATAGTCAGTATAAATATGATTACTTTCTTACTTAGGCGATCCCTCGTAGCCCGAGGATGATGGTCCTCCAAATGTAGTGTCTGGGCGGTGGGTCTGTAGGTGGCTGTGGAGACCTATTTTTGATCCGCATGTTCTCCCGCAGTGAGGACATTGATTTCCAGGTGGAAGGTGGTCCTGGTTGGTTCAACGCACCTTCCTCTTGATACGTTTCTCCCTTTCTCCCTCCATTCGTGCCTCTTCAAATTCTGCAGCACTGCTGGTCACAGCTGACTTCTAGCTAGAGCGCTCAAGGGCCAGGGCTTCCCAGTTCTCAGTGTCTATGCCACAGTTTTTAAAGCTGGCTTTAAGCCCATCTTTAAATCTCTTTTCCTGTCTACCAACATTACATTTTCCATTCTTGAGTTAGAAGTATAGTAGTTGCTTTGGGAGACGATGATCACGCATTTGGGAAAAGCCAAGCAAGTTTGGACCCCAAATCCACCTGATCTGAAATTTTGAGAACCTTTTGGATGTTTCTTTGGCATCTTTTTTGTTTCTGGCTGTTTCAAGCTCTACTAGCTCTGAACATGAGGACTTTAGCAGAGTTTGGGAAAGTTACTCTTTTGTATTACAGCCCTCCAACTTCCCTAGCCAGCATGATGGCTGGAAGGATAATAGAAGCTGCCTTCTGAAATCATTTATTTTTTCCAAGCTTTGTTAATAACTATTTGGGAGACCACCATCCTTCTGTTGGTCTTCACCCCCTTTTCTTGACTTACGACTTGGCAGCAGTTGCTCGTTGACTTGGTTGGACTGGGCTTTAAACTCCTGCCAGTAACCTGGAAATAGAATATTTTTTAGATTGTGTACAAATTATTTTAGTCTCTGTGGTGTTGGCCATAGTGGATCAGTACTATTGTTCTGTATGAATACATGCATGACCCTATGCATCATCTAAACCTTGACTTCTTTTGAGTTTTTAGGGTTGAATTGGTAGATTTAGAACTATTCGCTCTAGAAGCACTTGGCTTAATGAAACATTGGGAAGCTAAAACCTATCATCCTGACTTTTTCTAGGATTCAGTCCAACGATTCCTTTGGAATGAGCTTGGGTGAAGCTGGAAGTTCAACTTGTTTAGCTTATGTTTCTGTCTGTCACCTTAGAAATTGCATAATCCACTGATCTGTTTGGGCTTAGCATTAATGTAATGCATATTCTCTGCTGCTTGCAATTGTAGAGCCAATTGCATGAGAGCTAGTGGTGCAATGATACATTTCAGTAAAGTTGGGTTTACAGTTCAGAGCTTTTCTCTGCCTGGGCGAAGGGCAGCAAAAAGGACTCCCAACTTTACCTTCCACATTTTTCATGTTTGTTTCCACAAATAGACCTTTAACATTGTTTAATGAAAGGGGGTTCCAAAATCATGCATCGGTATGAGCCATTTCATGTACGAGGGATATCTGGAAAGTAAGGTTACAAGGCATGGAGCTCTCATGGGGAATATTCTCAGGGGAAGTTGATATCACTATAGTGTAGCGAGAAGCCAGCGGACATGAACGAGCAGTGCCAGTCGTCAGTAGCTCATCAACTGGCGTTGTGGTGAAGGTTAGAGATGAGCGTCCTCATTCCGTTTACCTGCAAGTGCAAAATTCACTCTGAATGAGGGATATCCAGAAAGTAAGGTTACAAGGCATGTAGCTCTCGCGGGAAATTTTCTTGGGGGAAGTTGCTATCACTGCCTTGTAGCAGGAAGCCAGCGGAAGTGAATGAGCAGTGCCAGTCGTTAGTAGCTCATCTACTGGCATTACGGTGAAGGTTAGAGTACTTGTTCTGTTTCCTCCAAGTGCGAAGTTTGTGCTGTATGAGGCATATCCGGAAAGTAGGGTTATAAGACACATAGCTCCCGCGGGGAATTTACTCAGGGAAATTTGATGTCACTGTTGTGTATCAGGAAGCCAGCAGAAGCGAACGAGCAGTGCCAGTCGGCAGTAGCTCATCGACTGGTGTTGTGGTGAAGGTTAGAGATGAGCGCCCTCATTCTGTTTCCCTATAACTGCAAAGTTTGCACTGTAATACGCTCTCTAAATGTCCATTGTGACTGATGACATGGCTGAAAAAGGTGGCGGGAGACTTCTATGACACAGGCTTCAAAAAACTCGTCCCACGGATGACAAAATGTATTGAACTGAATGATGAAGATGTGGAAAAATAATGTAATACTTAGGCTACAATCCATGTAAGTTTTATTAAAATACATTCATTTTTTGTATTTTTTAAAAAGTAAGTTTTATTAAAATACATTCATTTTTTGTATTTTTTAAAAAATCATGTAACCTTATTTTCCAGATATCCCTCGTGCAGTGCAAACTTAGCACTTGGAGGGAAACAGAAGGAGGTTGGGTTGTTGTAGGTTTTTTCGGGCTATATGGCCATGGTCTAGAGGCATTCTCTCCTGACATTTCGCCTGCATCTGTGGCAAGCATCCTCAGAGGTAGTGAGGTCTGTTGGAAGTAGGGAAAGTGGGTTTATATATCTGTGGAATGACCAGGGTGAGACAAAGAACTCTTGTCTGCTGGAGCTAGGTATGAATGTTTCAACTGACCACCTTGATTAGCATATAATAGTCTGACAGAGCCTGGGGCAAACTTTTGTTGAGAGGTGATTAGATGTCTTTGTTTGTTTCCTCTCTGTTGTTGTGCTGTTGTAATTTTAGAGTTTTTTTAATACTGGTAGCCAGATTTTGTTCATTTTCATGGTTTCCTCCTTTCTGTTGAAATTGTCCACATGCTTGTGTATTCCAATGGCTTCTCTGTGTAGACTGACATGGTGGTTGTGAGAGTGGTCCGAGAGTGTTCACAAATAAAATGCTGTTTCCAGGTTGGTTCATCAGGTGCTCTGCTATGGTTGACTTCTCTGGTTGAAGTAGTCTGCAGTGCCTTTCATGTTCCTGGATTCGTGTTTGGGTGCTGTGTTTGGTGGTCCCTATGTAGACTTGTCCACAGCTGCATGGTACACGGTAGACTCCTGCAGAGGTGAGAGGATCCCTCTTGTCCTTTGCTGAACGAAGCATTTGTTGGATTTTCCTGGTGGGTCTGCAGATAGTTTCTATGTTGTGTTTCCTCATCAGCTTCCCTCTGCGGTCAGAAGGAGGTTGCTCATATTTAACCTTCACCACAACACCAGTTGATGAACTACTGACGACTGGCACTACTCGTTCACTTCCGATAGCCAACTACCAACTTCCCCTGAGAAAATTCCCTGTGAGAGCTACGTGCCTTGTAGCCTTACTTTCCACTCTTAGTTTGCCTATAGTTTTTTACTTGATGAATTGGGAGTGAACGTTGCCAAACACAAAGGGACAGATGAATTCGTTTTTATCGGGCATGGGCAAACTTGGTCCCTCCAGGTGTTTTGGACTTCAACCCCCACAATTCCTAACAGCCGGTAGGCTGTTAGGAATTGTGGGAGTTGAAATCCAAAACACCTGGAGGGACCAAGTTTGCCCATACCTGATTTATATGCTAGATTCCTGATACAATCCATTTTTATCTGCTAACTTTTTTCCTAATGTGATTTTATTCCCTAATTTTTTGCCCTGTCATATATAGGATCTTTATAAGACTCTGCCTTTTAGAAACATTCTTGATAGTGTATTAGTTTACAGAACTTCGTACGGGCATAAATTATTCTCGTTGTACTAATTTAGATATTCCAATCGAGTGGGACATCCACTAAATGTTTTTGGAACGCGCCAGTTGCTAATGCAACAACCATAGAAGCAGGCATCCCTTAATGGTGGGTGACTTTTGGATCCTAT
The DNA here is from genome assembly GCF_037176765.1 of Anolis sagrei. Lineage (NCBI taxonomy): Eukaryota > Metazoa > Chordata > Lepidosauria > Squamata > Anolidae > Anolis > Anolis sagrei. The sequence continues at coordinate 128,801,258 of NC_090026.1, read as the reverse complement.
TTCAAACCTCATGATAAACCCAAGCCATCAGACTAGCTTGTAATGTAATGCACCTTCTGGTTTACTAAACTCTTCGTGAATCCTACACAAGGCTTTTGTATTCTCCATCTGGCACCTGTTAGCAAGTCTTTGATACCCCCTTGACAGTTTTCTATATACATAGGTAAGTTTTATACACTCTCCAAGCCCTTCATTGGTGTTTTGTAAGTTTTAAGTCACCTTTTGTCTTAATCTCTGTATGTTTACAATATTGATTTAGCCATTTCCATGTTGAGATGTTGACTTCCCATTCCATTCCTCCCCTTTGCACGAACTGAAAATGTGCAAAATAGTGGCAGATACTACATTCCTTATGCTTCTAGACTTTTCTTCACCTTTCAGCAGGTGCCGTATGGATGGAAATGGGTTGAAGGGTCTGAAATCAGTGCCAAAATCTGGTGTTATCTACAAAACATTATGTACTAAAGAGAGAAAAATATTGGCCTCCGCTTTCGCTTTTCTATGCTGGGACTGAAATAGATTGTGCTGGCATTGTTGTTGTTCGATGTGCATAAGATACTCAACACTGTGAAGAAGCAAAATTATTATTATTATTATTATGGAAGGAAAAGTGTGCAGACAAAGAAACAAAATGCTGACATCCATTGGTTGCACAAATATTCCAACATCATACAAAAGTCAGGACTGGATAGAGCAGGCATGGGTAAACTTGGGTCCTCCAAGTGTTTTGGACTCCAACTCCCACAATTCCTAACAGCCTCAGGCCCATTCCTTTCTGCCCTCAGCCGCTTAAGCGTCCTGGAGACTAGGATGCAGAACAATGGCTTCAAACTACAAGAAAGGAGATTCCATTTGAACATTAGGAAGAACTTCCTGAGTGTGAGAGCTGTTCAGCAGTGGAACTCTCTGCCTTGGAGTGTGGTGGAGGCTCCTTCTTTGGAGGCTTTTAAACAGAGGCTGTCAGAGGTGCTTTGAATGCAATTTTCCTGCTTCTTGGCAGAATGGGGTTGGACTTGATGGCCCATGAGGTCTCTTTCAACTCTTTGATTTTATGATTCTAAGAGGAAGATGAGCCAAAAATGCAATGCGGCGGGCTAAAAAAGCCAATGGGAGTTTGCCCTACATCAATAGGAGTCTAGTGTCAAGATCCAGGGAAGTCTGGCTCCCCCTCTATTCTATTCTGCCTTGGTCAGACCACACCTGGAATCACAATGTGTCTAGTTCTGGGCACCGCAGTTGAAGGGAGATGCTGACTCTTAAGCTGGGATGTGTCCAGAGGAGGGTGACTAAAATGACCAAGGATCTGGAGAATAAGCCCTATGAGGAGCGGCTGAAAGAACTGGGCATGTTTAGCCTGCAGAAGAGAAGGCGGAGAGGAAACATGATGAGGGTCATGTATAAATATGTGAGGGGAAGTCATAGGGAGGAGGGAGCAGGCTTGTTTTCCGCTTCCCTGGAGACTAGGATGCAATGGAACAGTGGCTTCAAACTACAGGAAAGAAAGGAGATTCCACCTGAACATGAGGAAGAACTTCCTCTCTTCCCGTAGGCTGTTAGGAATTGTGGGAGTTGTAGTCCAAAACACTTGGAGGGCCCAAGTTTGCCCATGTCTGTCCAATATGATGCTGCTCTCCTAAGATGTCTATCCAACCACTGTTTCAAGACCTCCAAAGGTGGGCACAGTGAATCGTATGTGCATCCCATTGATTGGATGGTGACCCTAAGGCAACACAAGTTGGAACCAATCATTGAACTAAATGAAGCCTATGGATGCATCTACATTACAGAATGAATGCAGTTTGACACCACATGAACTGCCACAGAATCTGGGGAGCTGTAATTGTGCAAGGTTTTAAGCTTTCTGTGCCCAAGAGCTATTTATTTATCATGTCAGGGCAAACCAAAACAGTTGTATTGCATTAAAAACAAACAAAACACAAAGTTTGCAGACTTGGTATTCTATTAATGTCCTTTGACCAGTAGCTGGCCACTTGGAGTGCCTCTGGTGTTGCTGCAAGAAGGTCCTCCATTGTGAGGACATGAGAGAAGCCTCCCCACAGGATTGAAAGACATCCAGGCGTCCCTGGGCAACGTCTTCGTAGATGTCTGATGCTCTGACTCCAGAAGCAACTTGCAGCATGCCCAAGAGTGTTAGTGCCTCATGCTAACATGGAGCCATGGCATTAAACTGAATTACTGGAATGTGTCCAGAGGAGAGCGACTAAAATGACCAAGGGGTCTGGAGAACAAGCCCTATGAGGAGCGGCTTAAGGAGCTGGGCATGTTTAGCCTGAAGAAGAGAAGGCTGAGAGGGGATATGATAGCCATGTATAAAATATGTGAGAGGAAACCACAGGGAGGAGGAGGGAGCAAGCTTGTTTTCTGCTTCCCTGGAGACTAGGACACGGAACAATGGCTTCAAACTACAAGAGAGGAGATTCCATCTGAACATGAGGAAGAACTTCCTGAATGTGAGAGCCGTTCAGCAGTGGAACTCTCTGCCCCGGAGTGTGGTGGAGGCTCCTTCTTTGGAAGCTTTGAAACAGAGGCTGGATGGCCATCTGTCAGGGGTGATTTGAATGCAATATTCCTACTTCTTGGCAGAATGGGGTTGGACTGGATGGCCCATGAGGTCTCTTCCAACTCTGATTCTATGATTCTACTTCCACAAGTTTGTTTTCCGCTGCCCTGGAGACTAGGATGCAATGGAACAGTGGCTTCAAACTACATGTTCTTCCATCTGAACATGAGGAAGAACTTCCTGACTGTGGGAGCTGTTCAGCAGTAGAACTCTCTGCCCTGGAGTGTGGCGGAGGCTCCTTCTTTGGAGACATTTAAACAGAGGCTGGGTGGCCATCTGCTAGGAGTGCTTTGAATGGGATTTTCCTGCTTCTTGGCATGGCCCATGAGATGTCTTCCAATTCTATGATTCTATGAATTGGGCATTTTAAAACACGCAGTTTTTAGTACTTTAGCAAGATGTGGAAAAGCCAAGGAGATGAGTACTTTTGTTGACACTCTTAATAACGATCATTTCCCCCTTTCTTTGCGGAAGGAAAAACACTAAATTAAAACCAGTTTCTTCTTCGTGGTCTCTGTGACGCACACACAAATGGGTTTACTGTGCCTGAAATAAATAATTGAATGCTAGTTGAATTTCCTTTAGTCTCTTTATGGCTTTGGTCTTCGCTTTAAGTTGTAGTTGTTGTGGAGGAAAAGGAAAGAAGTGCGAAACCCTGGAGAGAGTTTGCTCCTGTGTCTGTTTCCTCTGAAACCTTCTCTCCTTTAGGATGTGAAAGTAGAATAAAAATGCCAAACGTTTCAGAATAGTAAGGGAAATATGTCTACAGATGTTTACATGTAACTGCAATAGTGATGCAGGGCAGTTGGTCCTATTTGCCAAACCTTAGGCCATTTGGTGATGATGTAGAATACAAGTTCCCCAAAAGATTCCATCTTACATAGAAGCAGTTTCTGTGCACAGCACTTGCACTTTTGATTACCTTCTGCCTATTTCCTTTAAAGGGGTCTTAATTTAATTTATTTTATTGTAATTATTATTATTATTATTATTGCAAATGTGCATTGGTTTGTATTGTCGGCTTTCATGGCCGGAATCACTAGGTTGCTGTGAGTTTTCTGGGCTGTATGGCCATGCTCCAGAAGCATTCCCTCCTGACATTTCACCCACATCTATGGCAGGTATCCACAGAGGTTGAGGGGTCTATTGGAAACTAGGCAAGTGAGGTTTAAATATCTGTGGAATGCCTGACATTTCGCCCATATCTGTGGAATCTCCTGACATTTCGCCCACATTTATGGTAGACATCCTCAATGGTTTTGAGGACTGTTAGAAACACGGCAAGTGGGGTTTATATATCTGTGGAATAATGTCCTCAAGCATACAAAGAGAAATAACTCTTTGTATTGTCGAAGGCTTTCATAGCTGGAATCACTAGGTTCTTGTGGGTTTTTTCGGGCTATAGGGCCATGTTCTAGAGGCATTTCTCCTGACGTTTCGCCTGCATCTATGGCAAGCATCCTCAGAGGTAGTGAGGTCCTCACTACCTCTGAGGATGCTTGCCATAGATGCAGGCGAAACGTCAGGAGAAATGCCTCTAGAACATGGCCCTATAGCCCGCAAAAACCCACAAGAATCTAACTCTTTGTCTGTTTGGGGCAATTGTCAATGTTGCAATTGATTGATTTATTATAAGGAAACCCATAGCAACATGTCCCTAATTGCACTTTACTAATGATCTAGGATTGTCTGCTCGCTCCATCTCTCTCCAAATACCTATCCTAGTTATATGTCACCTTGTCACGCCCAGCATTTTTTAAAATTTTTAATTATTACATTTGGCCCTGCCATAGGTTTTTAATGCGTCGTGGTGTTATTGTTACTGTTTATTGCTTTGTTTATGAGTTTACGTATTGTCTGTATTGCTGTTGTTGCTGTTTTTACTGATGTATTTGGGCTCGGACTCTTGTAAGCCGCACCGAGTCCTTCGGGAGATGGTAGCGGGATATAAATAAAGGATTATTATTATTATTATTATTATTATTACAGTATTTGTAAACCACTTTTCTCACCCCGAGGGGGACTCAAAGCGGTTTACACATAAGTAACGGCAAAAATTCAATGCCAGTACAAACTATTACAATTATACACTACAATTAGACATAAAATAAATTAAAAAAATATATCCCTGAGAAATTAAACAATAATTAAAACAACAAAACAGTCTCGTCCGTCGAATCGCCGATCCAGTCATTGATCACCTTGTTTAGCATTGAATGACCTTGCAGCTTCAAGGCCTGGCTGATTGCTGCCTGGGGGAATCCTTTGTTTGGAGGCATTAGCTGGCCCTGATTGATTCTTGTCTGGAATTCCCCTGCTTAATTCAACCTGAGAAGTTTGCCATAGCAGAGCACCTGATGAACCAACCTGGACACAGCATATTATTTGAGAACACAGAAATGCTGGACCACTCTCACAACTACCATGCCAGACTACACAGAGAAGCCATTGGAATACACAAGAAGCATGTGGACAATTTCAACAGAAAGGAAGAGACCATGAAAATGAACAAAATCTGGCTACTGGTATTAAAAAACTCAAAAATCAGGACAGTAAATAAAGAACAATACTCAAAAACAAGGGTATTCCAGACAAGAGACAATCAGGGCCAGCTAATCACCTCCCAACAAAGGATTCCTCCAGGCAGGAAGCAGCCAAGCCTTGAAGCTGCAAGGCTATTCGATGCTAATCAAGATGATCAATTGCAACATTCACACTTGCCTCCAGAGCCCCCGGTGGCATAGTGGATTAAGCCCCTGTGCTGGCAGGACTGAAGACCGACAGGTCGCAGGTTCGAATCCGGGGAGAGGCGGATGAGCTCCCTCTATCGGCTCCAGCTCCTCATGCGGAGACATGAGAGAAGCCCCCACAAGAATGATAAAAACATCAAATCATCCAGGCGTCCCCTGGGCAACGTCCTTGCAGATGGCCAATTCTCTCACACCAGAAGCAACTTGCAGTTTCTCAAGTTGCTCCTGACCTGACAAAAAAAAAAACAAACTTGCCTCCAACGGACAAGAGTTATTTCTCCCACTCTAGACATTCCACACACACACACACACACATATATATACACACCACTTGCATTGTTTCCAACAGACCTCTCAACCTCTGAGGATGCCTGCCATAGATGTGGGTGAAACATCAGGAGAGAATGCTTCTGGAACATGGCCATACAGCCCAAAAAACTCACAGCAACCCATCTATTGGTTTTTTCAGCAAGTTTTAGAAATAAGCCCAAGTGACATAAAAACAACCCTTGGTGGAAAGATTTTCCAAATGTGACCTGAAATGCTGATTTGTGCCAATGTGACATATTTTTTCTGATTATTAAATGGTGGAATATCTTGGAATATCTGTGTCATTTTCCTTTTTATAAAAAAAAATGCTTTCTGGTATTAGATAATTTCTGGCATCCTTCATCTCTGTCTTTCATTATGTGCCAGTTGACTTCAGGCTGACAATATAGTTTTCTTGCAAAATTCATTTGGAACAGGTTTGCCATTTCCTCCTTCTTAGGCTGAGAGAATGTGACTTGCCTAAGAATCAATAATCCAGCACTGAGTCCCCCTACAGCCATATTGAAGAAGGTGTACCTTGAGTGAAAATCATACAGGATTTGTCTTGCCATCTTCATGAAAGAGGATAATTCCATGTTCTGCAAAAAAGGAAAAAGAATCAAGCTTAGATAAATTACTCCCCTAACTCGCCTTTACGTAGCAGTACTATCATCTATTTCTGAATTTCTGGTGGAAAGATTGATGGTCTCCGGCAGCTTATCTCTCTTCTTCCTCCTGATATTTCTGTTAGCAATTATCTTACTGGGCTGTTTTTCCAGATCCTTCCCAACCTGGATGCTTTATATGCCTAGTACTTTATTGGACAATATTTTATGGATTGCTTCCCTTTCCTTTATTATTATTATTATTATTATTAATATTGTTGTTGTTGTTGTTGTTGTTGTTGTTGTTATTCTGTCTCTCTTCATGACTCGAGGCAGGTTACAGAATAATTAAAACATAAACATTGTACAGACTCCACAAATATTTATATGAAAATGTATTTATATAACAGTTACATATTAAAATGTACTTCTGTAACAGTTACATATTAAAATACACAAAACAGATAGTAAACACAGGACACGAGTTTATGATTCATGCTTAAAACTGGCTGGGTAGGCCTGCCAGAAGGTCTTTAGATGGGTTTTAAGTTCCAATACTTCTATGAGCCGTGGGAGCTCTTCTGGCAGATCGTTCTATAACAGTGATTTCCAACCTTTTTTTGACCTGGGACCACTTGAACAGGGACAATATTGATGTGGGACCACTTAGCCAAGCACCACTCTGACCAGGGACCACTTTGACCAGGGATCTCTTGTCTAGGGGCCACTTTGACCAGGGACCACTTTCACCAGAGATCACTGACCAGGAACCACCTTGACCAGGGACCACTTTCACCAGAGATCACTGACCAGGGATCACTTTGACCAGGGATCACTTTGACCGGGGACCATTTTGGCCAGGAACCACCTTGACCAGGGACCACTTTCACCAGAGATCACTTTGACCTGGGACCACTTGACCAGCAACCACTTTCACCAGGGACCACCTTGACCAGGGAACACTTTCACCAGAGATCACTGACCAGGGATCACTTTGACCAGGGACCACTTTGACCAAGGACTACGTTGACTACGTGTGCATTGGTATCCCTGCACACTTTTAGTTTCATGCACCAATGAGGGTTTGGAAAGGTGCAGAACAGGAAAGGAAAAAAGATGACGGTGCCGACTGATGGGGAACAAGCTCTCAACCTGGCTCTCATTAACAGGTCAAGACTAAACCTCAATGGGAACCATCTGGAGAGCTGTGGCTCTGAAATGTCCCAGGAACTCAGACAAGGGAATGATAATGCCGGGTGCATTTTAAACCAAATGGAAGGGATGGTTCTGGAGGTCAAAAAGAGCATGTTTCTGCAACTCTGGATACGATAAATCTTCCCCCTTTGTCTCTCGGTGAGGTTTTCTTTCTCTACTAGGGCCAGCTGGAACTGGATATTTCTTCCTTCTTGGATGATACCTCCCTTCTTTCCCCACTTGTCTTGTGGCCATCAAGATCATCCCAAGGAAGGCGGAGGAGGCCAGACCTTGGTCAGTTTTTCCTCCTTCTCTCTCAAGCGATGGGTTTGGCTGCAGCCACAGACACTGTGGTCCTTGTGGTCCCATGGCAAAACCAGAAGTCCTGGAGAGAATCTGGAGTGGGCAAATGGGAACCCAAGTAGGAGCCTTTTGGAGGATTTCCTGCCTGGTGCTGGGTCTGCCTCTAAAGCGTAATCTCCTGCCATCCTCAAACCCTCTTCCCTTCCGCTGTGGTCTTCACAACACACTGCGGCTTTTTTCCCTGCTCTTCCTCACTCGGTCCCTAAACTGTGCTCTCTCGCTCTCCCGTCAGCAAAGCCACCAATATTTATATCTCCTCCATTTCCCTTCTTGTTCTGGGAAACCACCGAATAGTTTGGGAAAGGCCTCGGCTCAAAGCACAGCCTTGGCTTGCTGAAGATCCTCGGCTCCATTCCCAGAATCTCCTCTTACAAAAAATGCAAGAAGACCTTCCTTTGACAAAGCTAGAGAGAAGCTGTTGGAGCTCAGCCTGTGGTTGTGTTTCAGGATCAGGGTGCTTTGGATGTGGGGAGTGATGCCAATGAGTTTCCAGATGAGTTTCAAGATGGCAATGGTTTAGTCAGTGATATTGACGCAGAGAATGACCAGGAGATTCCTGTTCAAAGTGTAGTTTCCCATGAGAATGTACCTGAGGGGTGTGGGGATGATGGTGTGCTTTCTGAATTGTTACCAGAGAGTTCTCATGATACAGAACATGAAAACAGCTCGGCACATGGCTCGGCTGCAAAAATTAATGAGCAAATAGATAATAAGCAAATAGATAGATGAGAGGAGATCAGTGAAAGCAGGACAGCCGAACAGTGGCTTTGGCGTTCTGCCAGGCTCCGAGAGAAAAAGATAAGAAATTCTCAGATAAAGTGAAACCAATTCCTGATCACTAGAGACATAGCTAACGAGGAGATAAAAGTCCCAAGTACAAGATATGTAGTCAGATGAAGCATCTTTTGGAATCAAGTCAAGGTCTTGTCATTGTTTCATGGAAGGTTTGCTTGGAAAATTCATGTTTTAAGCGCTTTTGTTTCATGGTGTTGATTCTTGGATTCTAATCTTTTATATTCATGCCTTGGGTTCATGTTTCCTGATTTCTTGCAATTTTTTGGGGAAGTTCTGACTTTGTATTTATGGACTTTGCTGGCCTTTTACCCTGGACTACTTTGCTCCTGCTTATCTTCCTACCTAATTGGATTTACCTATTTCTTTAAAGTTTTTTTTTACTTTACTGCTTTTTAATTATCTTCAATAAAAGAATTGTTTCCCATCCAATGGTGTGGTGTTTAAAGTCAGAGGGGTTTTCCTGTCCTGGAGTACAACAGAAGCTGATAGTCAAAGGAGACCAAGGGCAAGCAAGTTTTAGCCAACAGACCAAAGCCAACCTGCAGATGGGTTGGATCTGTTCTACTAGGGCTCTAAGAAATGCCTTCCCTACTTTCTGAAGCTTTGCTTTTCTCCAAGATGAACCCTCTTTTCGTGCCTTTCACTTTCCAGTTGAGAAAGCAAGAAGGTTGGAGACACATCTGAGATGGAAGATACAGATTGAATCTCTTTTATCAGGAAATCTGAATTCTGAAATACAGAAAAAATCAGACCTTTTTGCTGGTGATGACCAGGTTTCGCATTTGGGGGAAAGGGGGCTGGTCACATGTCCAGCACTCACTAAAAGTGGCATGGGGTGGGAAACTGGAAATGGGCCATGATTGTGCAGAGAATACCCCATTGGCTTGTATACAACCCAGAGAGAATGAGAAGGCATCACAGAGAGAAGGGCAGATGCTGTTGATGGCTAGGTTTTGTATTTGGAGAAAGGGGGCTAGTCTCATGTCCAGCACTCACTAACAGTGGCATGGGGTGGGACCCTTGGAAATGTGCCATGAGTGACCCCTTCGGCTTGTATACAACCCAGAGAGAAGGGCTGATGCTGCTGATGGCCAGGTTTCGTATTGGGAAAGGGGGCTAGTGTCATGTTCAGCACTCACTAACAGTGGCATGGGGTGGGACCTTTGGAAATGTGCCATGAGTAACCCCATTGGCTTGTATACACCCGAGAGGGAATGAGAAGGCATCACAGAAAGAGGGGCAGAAGAAGACATAGAGAGGTGTCAAAAATAGTGTTGTCAGTACCTTTATTGCAGTGGCGGATCATCTGATTGGAGAAGACTGAGCACTACTTTTTCCTTCTTCTTGCTACTGTACTTTGGATATCAGCTCTCTGATATCACTGAAAGAAACAGCTCCATTTTTGACTTGTGTAATGTGGCCCCCTCAAAGGGATAGAACATTGCTTGTGGATCTCGATAACCCAGGCATGGGCAAACCTCATCCCTCCAGGTGTTTGGGCAAACCTCATCCCTCCAGGTATTTGGGCAGACTTCATCCCTCCAGGTGTTTGGGCAAACCTCATCCCTCCAGGTGTTTGGGCAAACCTCATCCCTCCAGGTGTTTGGGCAAACCTCATCCCTCCAGGTGTTTGGGCAAACCTCATCCCTCCAGGTGTTTGGGCAAACCTCATCCCTCCAGGTATTTGGGCAAACCTCATCCCTCCAGGTGTTTGGGCAAACCTCATCCCTCCAGGTGTTTGGGCAAACCTCATCCCTCCAGGTGTTTGGGCAAACCTCATCCCTCCAGGTGTTTGGGCAAACCTCATCCCTCCAGGTGTTTGGGCAAACCTCATCCCTCCAGGTATTTGGGCAAACCTCATCCCTCCAGGTGTGGGAGTTGAATTCTAAAACACCTGGAGGAAATGCTAATACCACCAGTATTAGCATTTATATTCCACTTCTTCTTTCCCAAAGGAGACTCAAAACGGCTGTAAACTAAAACCTAAAGCATGCACACATTAAAACAGAATTAAACACAGGACTTTTTTTCAAAGTGTATTTGCTCGAGTCTAAGCTAATGCGCACGTCATTCTGCAAAACCCTGAAACCAAAAAAAGTTTGCTGCCAAATGTGCACAGCAGCAAAAAGTGCACTCTGTAATTTAGTCAAAAAAAGGTGTGCATTATAGTTGTTTCCTGCTTAGAATTCTTTCTTTAACAAAAGTGTTAGGACACTAAAGCTTCCAGCAATGGAAAAAGGGAAAAGTTGGGGTGCATCTGTGCTGTAGTATGAATCCACTTTAATTGCCTTGGTTCAATGCTAGGGAGTCATTGGGTCCATAGTTTTACAAAGCCTTAAGCCTTCTCTTCCAAAGAATTCCGATGCCTCACCAAACTACAAATCCCAGGATTGCATAGCCATGGCCATTATATTAGAGATGATACCCCTCAATTAGGCATTTCAGGGGCTCCTGCAGCCACTTCTCCTTTTGCTTTGGCTCAGCACTAAGAGGAACGCATGATGCGACTCTAATGCGCACCTCAATTTTTGGCGAAGTCATTTGGCTTGGTTTTGACACCTCTTCTCCAAAGCCTTAACGGACCCCATTCGGAGTGACCATTGAGTCTGAACATGATTTTGCTTCTCCTCTTCTCTCCTTTTCCTGTTCCTGGCACTGGTCGTCTTGGCAGCGGCCCGAGCGCCAGGCGAAAAATGTGCCATAATGGAAGGGTGTCCGTGGCTTGGCAACCCGGAGACAGCTGTACCCGCAATTGCCTTTGCCGCCTGTATCTCTGGCTTCGTGGCTGTAAACAAGCCTCTGCCACCATAGAAAGAGCTAAATTAGAAACACATTCGAGGCCCCGAATGAAACGAGACTTTTATCGGCTCGCTTTTAGCCTGCTTCCCCCTCCAAAAAAGGCATAACTAATTGTGCATGTTGAGTTCCCCCCACCCTACGCTTCTGCAAAATGCCACTGAAATTAAAGGAGTGTTTGGCCTTGTGGTTACCAAAGGAGCTAGCTGTCGAAATGCGAGTAGAAATCCCACATTCGGCGTTGACGTTTCAACCCAGAATATCCACATCTCCTGGCTCCATTGGCCCAGCGCTGTTTCCTTAAACATCTGGTTTAGGTGGATGTTTAAGGACGAAACATCAGAAGCGTGCTCTTAAAATGGAAACTGGGCAGTGTTCACATCAGAGTTTGAGGAAGGACAGCTTCCGGCACCACTTGCTTCACTGCCAACAGAACCTCTGAAGATGCCCTTAGCCACTGATGCAGGCGAAACATCAGGAGAGAATGCTACAGGAACATGGCCATACAGCCTGAAAAACTCAGAGCAAGCCAAAGTATGTTTCAGATCCCCAAAGAGTGCAGGATGGGCGCATAGGCCATCTGAAGAGTCTACACAGTTCAAACCTCGTATTGTCAAAGGTTTTCATGGCCGAAATCACTGGGTTGTTGTAGATTTTCTGGGCTATATGGCCATGTTCTAGAGGCATCCTCTCCTGACGTTTCGCCTGCATCTATGGCAGCATCCTCAGAAGTTGTGAGGTCTTCTGAGGATTTGTGTGTGTCAGGACCGACTTGAGAAACTGCAAGTTGCTTCTGGTGTGAGACAATTGGTCGTCTGCAAGGACGTTACCCAGGGGACACTGCCCAGATGTTTTTGATGTTTTACCATCCTTGTGGGAGGCTTCTCTCATGTCCCCGCAATGGGGTGCTGGAGCTGACAGAGGGAGCTCATCCATGCTCTCCCCGGATTCAAACCTGCAACCTGTTGGTCTTCGGTCCTACCGGCACATAGGTTTAACCCATTGCGCCACCAGGCCTCTGAGGATGCTTGCCATTGATGCAAGCAAAATGTCAGGAGAGAATGCTTCTAGAACATGGCCATACAGCCCGGAAAACCTACAGCAACCCAGTTCAAACCTCATTTCAAGCTGCAGCAAACCTTTTCAGTCATTTATTTATTTATTTATTTATTTACTGTACTTGTATACCGCTGTTTCTCAGCCTAGCTGGCGACTCAACGCGGTTTACAACAAAATACCAAATACAATAGTCAACAGTATACAATTTAAAACCATAAAAACATAATACACAATATTGGTACATCAATAACAATCCAATGCATCTCCTGACTAAAATCGTGATCCAGTTTCGTCGTCCATATTACCAATCCTTTAATCATCACATTCATTGCACCGAATTAACCAAATGCCTGTCCGAACATCCAGGTTTTTAATCTTCTTCGGAACACCATCAGTGAGGGGGCTGATCTTACCTCCATGGGAAGGGCATTCCATAGTCGAGGGGCCACCACAGAAAAGGCCCTGTCTCTCGTCCCCACCAGCCGCACCTGTGAAGCAGGCGGGATAGAGAGCAGAGCCTCCCCAGAAGATCTTAGGGTCCTGGTGGGCTGATAGGCCGAGATACGTTCGGATAGGTAGGTTGGGCCAGAACCGTTTAGGGTTCCAGAGTCGAGGAGCCACCACAGAGAAGGCCTTGTCCCTTGTCCCCACTAATTGCGCTTGCGATGCAGGCAAGTGTTGGCTGCATATGATTGGTCAATGCATCACCATGGTTGCAAAGCCTCTGCAGTAGAAATGTATCCACTTTAGAGTGGCCAGCAGGAAAAAGGGGTGTATTTCATGGTGTGAACCCCAAATTGCTGAGTTACTGCAAGGTTTATTCTTCTCACTCCCCTTTACCAGCATCATTGCCTTGGTGCTCACATATACATATAAGTTTATTGGTGGCAGAAAGTGGCATGTTAAAAATAAAATAAATATAAAAGAAAGAAGTTCCCCTTCTTGCCAGAAATGGTGTGTGTCTGTGTGTGTATACACACACGCTTCTCCCACATGTATACCACAGCACCAAATCTGTGGGTTAAGGGTGGCCCATCACTTGGTGGGACATTTTGCAGGTTTTTCAGCGCGCACAATGAAAAGCAATGGGTGTTTTTCATCCTCTTCCAGAGACAGGTGGGGAGGCTTGTGAGGGGCTCAGATTTTTCAGAGCAGATGCCTTTCTCCCCTGGGAAACCCCACCAAAGAGATCTCCCCTTCTTGTTTCACATCGGTTTCTTTCTCTCTCCCCCTTTGGCTTTTTTCTTTTAATAGGATTTTAATTCGAGTCTTTCATGTGTGGATTTTATACGAGCCTCCAGCACCATTTGAAGAATCGTTTTCCAACTGGATCTGGAGGGCTGTTTAATGTCTGCCTCACTTCATCCACGGAAGGATCATAAAAGATGATGGCAAAGGGGGAGAGAAAGAGAAAGCGGTGCCCTTTGAGGGAGGCATTATTCCCTTCCCTGCCTCCAAGAAGTGATAGATTGCTGGACATTCCTTTGTCTGATGGCTTGCCTTTATAATGGAATGCTTAACCTTCCCCTTACCTGGCAAAATGAAGATCCCATAGCAATGGAAAATGACATACATGGTTGGCATTGTAGGATAGGATTGCAACATGGTTAGCCAGTTTGGATTTGTTTTTAACCCAGATACATCTGGATAGAAACAATAGTGATGATGGAGATGATAGATAGATAGATAGATAGATAGATAGATAGATGGATGGATGGATGGATGGATGGATGGATGGATGGATAGATAGATGATGGTGATGATGGATGGATGGATGGATGGATAGATAGATAGATAGATAGATAGATAGATAGATAGATAGATAGATAGATAGATAGTAGGCCTGGGTAACAACGGAAAAATTTGTTTCTAAAATCGATTTGTATTTGGGGTTTTTTTTTGTTTCGATATTTAAAATAATTACAAAATTTTCCCTTAAAAAAGTTCAATATTTACGAAATTTCGTAAATAGTAAAAAATTAACGAATTGATTTCCAAAACAATAACGAATCGATTCGTTAATGGCAGAAGCGACCGCGAAATACGCTAAAAAACCTCCAAAAACTTCTGAAGCTTCCCTCTCCCTCTGTTGTTGACTGTTGGTGTGATATTATAATTTTTTTTTCACTAATTAAACCATAAAACTGGCCCAGACATGCGGAAATAATAACGAAACGACCTCAAAACAATAACGAAATGAACACAATAACGAAATACGAAGCATTTACAAACCGTATTTAAAAATTCGGTTTTTTTAATAATTGCTCCAGAATGGTTCGTTATCGTTTTGTAATTGAAAAAATTAACGAATTATTAACGAATTACGAATTAACGAAACGAAACCGCCCAGGCCTAATAGATAGATAGATAGATAGATAGATAGATAGATAGATAGATAGACGGATGAATGGATGGATGGATAGATGATGGTGATGATAGATAGATAGATAGATAGATAGATAGATAGATAGATAGATAGACGGATGGATGGATGGATGGATGGATGGATGGATAGATGATGGTGATGATGGATGGATGGATAGATAGACAGACAGACAGACAGACAGACAGACAGACAGACAGATAGATGATGGTGATGATGGATGGATGGATAGATAGATAGATAGATAGATAGATAGATAGATAGATAGATAATAACCCCATGGTATCATCTCAAAGTGGAATCCAGAGATTGCATCTACACTGTAGAATTAATATAGTTTGATCCCTATTTCAACTGCCATGTGTCAATGCTATGGAATCCTGGGACTTGTAGTTTCCAAGTTTTTCACCTTCTCTGCCCAGCGTTCGGTTGTGTATTCGGGGTAAACCTTGACCCGTTTCGTGTCCCGGCTTTTGGTTGAAGCCCTGATCTATTTCATAGAATCCTAGAGTTGGAAGAGACCTCATGGGCCATCCAGTCCAACCCCATTCTGCCAAGAAGCAGGAATATTGCTTTCAAAGCACCCCCGACAGATGGCCATCCAGCCTCTGCTTCAAAGCCTCCACCACACTTCGAGGCAGAGAGTTCCACTGCTGAACAGCTCTCACAGTCTATTTTTGGGAGCCTCCCAAAATTGGGAGGGCAGAAATCTGTTTCAGTTTGGGCCCCCGAAAGATCCATTTTCTATTGGACCTTTACTGCAGGGGAGGGGGACTTCCCACCCAGGCTTCCCTTCCTGGCATGCACTTCAAGGAGGCTTCTTACCTGTTGTTTCTACTCTAGAGGAGGCACTCTGCTGCAGTCAGTGGCAAGCACGTGTGCTTTCTCAGCCTGCATACCATGCCAAACATGCACTCTCTTTGGAAAGTGTTTTGTGTGTGGTGTGGCATGGCATGGCGTGCAGGCCAACGTGCGTGCCTGTCAGTGGCTCCAGCTGAGGGCTTCTTATTCTGCATCTGAGTGCCACATACTTGGCTGCTGACACTGCAGGTGCATGTGCTTTCTGGGCCTGCACGCCATGCCACACATTCTCTCTCCTTGGAAAGTGTGTGTGTGGTGTGGCATGGTGTGCAGACCCAGAAAACATTTGTGCACCTGTCAGTGCCTCCAGCCGAGCGCATCTTACTCTGCATCCAAGCACCACAAACTCAGCTGCAGACACTACAGGTTTGTGTGCTTTCTGGACCTGCACACAATACCACACACACTCTCTCCTTGGAAAGAGAGTATGTGTGGTGTGGTGTGGTGTGGTGTGCAGCCCCAGAAAGCATGTGCACGCCTTTCAGTGCCTACAGCCAAGCGCCTCTTACTCTGCATCCAAGCACCACATACTTGGCTGCAGACCCTGCAGGTGTGTATACCGAGAAGCCTGCATACTATGCCACACATGCACTCTCCTTGGAAAGAGTGTGTCCGTGTGGTGTGACATGGCATGCCGTGCAGGCCCAGAAAGCACGTGCATTCCTGTCAATGCCTCCAGCCGAGCACCTCTTACTCTGCATCCGAGCGCCACATACTCGGCTGCAGACACTGCAGGTGCGTGTGCTTTCCGAGCCTGCATGCCATGCCACACAACCACTCTCCTTGGAAAGAGAGTATGCATGTGGTGTGGTGTGGTTTGCGGGCACAGAAAGCATGTGCTTTCTCAGCCTGCATACCATGCCACAAACGCACTCTCCTTGGAAAGAGTGAGTGTGTGTCTCTCTGTGTGTGTGTGGTGTGGCATGGCATGGCGTGCAGGACCAGTAAGCACGTGAGTGCCTGTCAGTGCCTCCAGCTGAGCGCCTCTTACTCTGTATCCAAGCACCACATTCTCGGCTGCAAACACTGCAGGTGTGTGCGCTTTCCGAGCCTGCATGCTACACCACACACACACTCTCCTTGGAAAGAGTGTGTGTGTGTGGTGTGCAGGCCCAGAAAGCATGCTCACCTGCCAGTGCCTACAGCTGAGCACCTCTTGCTCTAGTGTAAGAGGTGCTTGGCTGCAGGTACTGGTAGGTGCACACGGTACTGGACCTGCACACCACACACACTCACTCTTTCCAAGGCAAGGAGGCAAGTTCTGGGAGGCGCTCAGTTGCAGATGAAAGTAAGCTTGGAGCTGGGATCAGCTCCAGTATGCCGTCACACCTGGGGGCTATAACTCTTAGTGAAAGAGACATAGATGTGACATCTTTCCCTCAGGGGATTGCTTCTTGCCTTCCTTTAAAGAACTGGAACTCCCAAGAACCAAAACACTGTAGATAACTCAAAATAGGTTTTATTGTTCACGAAGAGTTATCCCTTTAAGGCAATAAGCTGGAAGTTTCAAAGGGGTAAAGGAAATATACATTACAGTCTCTGGTTGTCTTGGGTCCAAGGAGATTTCGCAGCTGGCCTATATTTGAAGACACGAAGCCTTCCTCTGGTGCCACAGGACCAGTTTGAAGGCACTTGGGTCTCCTCAACGTTGTCCAGGGTGATCTGGCCATGAAGTATGAGTCCCAAGGGTAAAAACCTTAGAATTGGTGATGAGAGGTAACTTAATTAAGGGCTTTAGAGCCAAGTCTCATTCTCACGTCTATCTGATAGAAAGTTTGATGGTAGAATGGAAAAGGAAAAACTCTGCCCTCCTCCAGGAAGAGGTGGAGCCAAGCAATTGAGCTGAGGAAGCAATATAACTGGTGCAAACACCATTGATTGACAGCTATAAATAACCAATCAATCCAACTATACCTTTACAAACTAGGCAAGTTTGGGCATGTTATACAGTTCAAACCTTTGCACTTTAAAGTTCTACAAACAGGTGGTGCCACTCGCACCGTCACATCCAGCTTGCTTTGGTGTTGAGATGATTTTCATGCGGGGAGGTGCCTTCCTGTTTCATGCTCCTGAAGAAACGAAAGAAATGGGAGAATCGAATTCCACGTACAACTCTACAAACTACACTTTCCAGGATTCTATAGCATGGAGCCACCGCTGTTAAAAGTGGAGTCACACTGCATTTATTCTACGACGGAGCCAAAACACATTGTTCCAACATTGTTATAAAGATGCAAGTGTTCTTGGTGGGTGTTCCTTCTTTCTTGGTTTTGTTTCCAAAGGGAAAAAATATGATATTAAAAATTAACAGAGGATATTTTTTTTTTTTTTACAAAAATTAAAGATTACGTGGGTATTTGCAAATGAATAGGGGCCAGACCACCCAGGCTGAGTAGCTTTACTTCTCCGTCTTCTTCTCCTCCTTCTCCGTCTCAACCTCCCTTTGCATTCTTTATAGGGCAATTATGGGGAGAACGGAGTGGGGAGCAGATGGAATTCCATGGCAAGGGTTGTAAACCGGCTTCCTACAACTGTCTGGATTAGATCCAATGCGTTACCTTGCCTGTTTATTTGGGAGGATAATAGAGTTCGGCTCCATGGACTTCAATGATCTTTGTTGAACCATTTGTGACAACAGTGGATTCCCCTATGCATCTACGAGGGTTGAATGAAAAGTAATGCCTCCACCTTCATTACTTGGGTTTGGATGGGAATATTTTAATAGGTTCTTGTAGGTTTTTTCGGGCTATAGGGCCATGTTCTAGAGGCATTTTCTCCTGACGTTTCGCCTGCATCTATAGCAAGCATCCTCAGAGGTAGTGAGGTCTGTTGGAAATAGGAAAATGGGTTTATATATCTGTGGAATGACTTGGGTGTGGCAAAGAGCTCTCTGCTGAAGCTAGGTGTGAATGTTTCAGCTGACTGCCTTCATTAGCATTTGAAGGCCTGGCTGAGCCTGGGAAAATGTTCTGTTGAGAGGTGTTAAGATGTGCCTGGTTGTTTCCTCTCTGCTGTTTTGCTGTTGTAATTTTAGAGTTTTTTAATACTGGTAGCCAGATTTTGTTCATTTTCATTGTTTCCTCCTTTCTGTAATATTTTAATAAATCAAATGTAGAAATAATCCTTCAAATGTGCTCTTTAACTACCACTATTCACTTTTCCACATAATAACCAGACAATTGGATACATTTCTGTCAACAATGAACAAGTTTTCTGGAGCCGCCACGAAAGAAGTCAACACTCTGTTTCCGCAACCCATCGTGCACAGATCTTCCAATAACCAAGGAAAACAATAATGTGACCCACACGTTCTTGTGAAATGCCGGTTATGCTTGAAATTTCTCTCTGAGTGATACAATGACCATCCCGAATCAATCTGTCAACCTTTTGCTTGTGAATTCGGTGGATGCTGTCACAGGATGTCCAACTCTTTGTTTGTCAGGCAAGTCAGATGTTCTCACCTCAACATCTTTAAACTTTCTCGCCCAACAACACACAGTACTCACAAAATGGCATCCTTTTCTTTGTTCAAATAGCCTCAGCATCTGAAGTCCCACAAACCAGGTTCTCTTTGCTGTGCCTCATCTCTTGGGTAACAAAAAAAAAACCTTCCCTTTATCTCAGGCACCTGTTTGTTTTTCCTCCTGCAGTGAGATGGATCCGGTGTTTGCAGCCACTTGAAGTGCCAATGAATGAATAATGGCCAAGTCCTCGGTGGAATCCATGAGCAAAGAGGAAGCCCTGGTCAATGCTTATCTCCAAGTAAACACTTTCAAGCTGGACTCCTTTCCTATGAAGCTCGGCTTGAACTTATGGTATGCTTGCGTATAAGTTGACCTCATGTATAACTCGAAGGCAGGTTTGGTGGCAGTCCCCAAGTTATGAACAAGATTTGTTCATAACTTGGGGACTGTACATGTACAATTTGTACATAAGTCAGAACACATACATTTTTAAGTGCAACTCCAGCCAAATATATATATATTCTTTAGCTTTGGATAGCATAGAGTAGTGTTTCTTAACCTTCCTAATGCCACAACCCCTTAATACAGCTCCTCATGTTGAGGTGACCCCCAACCATAAAATTATTTTTGTTACTTCATAACTGTAATTTTTCTACTGTTATGAATCGTAATGTAAATATCTGATATTCAAGATGTATTTTCATTCATTGGACCCAATTTGGCAAAAATATCTGATACACCCACATTTGAATACAAGTGGTTTTGAGGGGGGTTGATTTTGTCATTTGGGAGTTGTACTTGCTGGGATTTATAGTTAACCTACAATCAAAGAGCATTCTGAACTCCACCAATGACGGATTTTGATTGGGGGGGGGGGCTGAGGTTGATTCAGGGGGGACTGAGTTTGATTGGGGGGCCTGAGTTTGATTTGGGGGGGGGCTGAGTTTGATTTGGGGGGACTGAGTTTGATTCAGGGGGGCTGAGTTTGAGTTGAGGGGCTGAGTTTAATTTGGGGGGCTGAGTTTGATTTGGGGGGCTGAGTTTGATTTGGGGGGCTGATTTTGAGCTGGAGGGATGAGTTTGATTCAGGGAGCTGAGTTTAATTCAGGGGGGGCTGAGTTTGATTCAGGGGGGATGAGTTTGATTCAGGGGTTGAGTTTGATTCTGGGGGTGGGGGGTGGGGGGGTTGAGGATCTACCTTAGCAAACCTTTTGTATTGTTACTCCAATACCCCCATGCATATGGGATATATTGAGCATGGTGATCAGATCATGATATGAATAAACATAGCAGTTTAAATAATGTACCAGTAAGACCTTCTCGCAGACCACCCTGAGAATTTTGGGGGGCGGGCTGAAGCCCCTCTAGCACCCCCTCCCCCCGGCTATATGCCTGCCACCAACAATAGAATTGAATCAGACTTAACATACAGAACTCCCATGACCAACAGAAATAGTGGAAGGGTTTGGTGGGCATTGGCCTTGGGTTTTGGAGATACTGTTCACCTACATCCAGAGTACTGTTGATTCAAACAATGATGGATCTGGACCAAACTTGACATGAATACTCAATATTCCCAAATGTGAACACTAGCGGAGTTTGGAGAAAATAGATCTAGACATTTGGGAGTTGTAGTTGCTGGGATTCATAGCTCACCTACAATGAAAGAGCATTCTGAACTACACTAATGATAGAACTGGGCCAAACTTCCCACACAAAACCCTCATGCCTTGGAGGGACTCGCTGGCACGAGCCCCCCTCCAGCCTTGCACGCTCTCCCTCACCTGCACATGCGCACCTCGCTGCCACGCGCTGAGCACGCCTGCTCTCCCCTCCCTGCTTGGAGTTTCAGAAACAGCCCTCCCCTTGCCGGAGAGGCTGGCCAATCATAGCGGAGGAGGATTCGCCATCTGTTTCCAAAAAGGATGAGAAGGACAGGCGGAGAGATCTTCAGCATTCTCAGCCAAAGGGGTTCCTAAGACCATCAGAAATCTATGAAACCCCCTTGTCATCCCCCTCAGTGATCCCGACCCCCCAGGTTGAGAAACACTGCCACGGAGCACATTTAACATCCCTGTGGTGTTTCCTTTGCTGCCTGTGCCACTGTTCAAAAGATTTCGCCTCACATTTTGTCCCTGTGAGAATTGGATTTTTGAAAATCTGGCTTGTTGTGGAAACAAGGAGTGGAGCAAAAGCTTCACTGGAGACCCCTTTTCCCCATGATGATAGCTCTTCCAGGAGTGGATTTCCCTTCCGAGGGGGAGATATCTCTCACTCCCTATTGTCTCACCCCTGTTCTTAACTAGGAGTCATTTGTAAGTCAGATTTATTATTTATTTATTTAGGCCATTTCTATCCTGCCCTTCTCACCCCTGAGGGGGGACTCAGGGCGGCTAACACAGGCAACTATTCAATGCCAACAGTATCAAAACAACAATATAAAACAGCAATATAAAATCCATTACATAATAATTAAGCAGTGATATTAATTAAAATTACATAACTACATAGAACAGGTCACAGATTCACAGGTCATAACTCCATTTCCAATTTTCAAACAAACCTATTGTCCGAGTTCAGTGCCTAAAGTGCTGTTGTGCCCCTTAGCCAAAGGCCTGGCTCCAAAACCACGTCTTTATTTTTTTCCCTAAAAGTAAGGAGGGAGGAAACCGATCTAATCTCGCTGGGGAGCAAATTCCATAAGTGGGGGGTCACCACCGAGAAGGCCCTGTCCCTCATCCCCACCAGACGTGTTTGAGACGCTGGTGGGACCGAGAGCAGAGCCTCCCCAGTAGATCTTAAATTACGAGGTGGAATGTAGACAGAGATACGTTCGGATAAGTAAGCTGGGCTGGAGCCATATTGGGTTTTATAGGCCAAGACCAGCACTTTGAATTGTGCTCAGAGATGTTTGTAACTCAATGCTATGGAATCCTGAGATCTGCCGGGGCAAGAGCATTCTTTGGCAGAGGAGACGAAAGACCGTGTAAATCATAACTCCCGCAATTCCATCGCATTATGTCTTTCTACATTGGGCTGGACTGAATGAGCCTTGGGGTGTTCCAACTCTAGATTCAATGATTCTATGAACTGTTGGTCAACTAGCCCTAGCCTTCTCTCCTCCCATTGCCTTCATCCATAACAGGCAAGAGGAAACTGTGAAGAAGAGTGGAAGCAACACATGGAAGGTGCGACCTTTCCATTTGGCTGCCACTCCTCAGAGGTCTTTGGGTGCTTCATCAGAGTCAATTGCCAAAAGGCCAGGGTGAAAAGCAAACACAAGCCTTCGGGGACATCTGTCCTGAGCCAGTTCAGGTGAGAAACACTCATGATTTGCTGGGCAACCTCTATCTCCTTTGCAAAATGTCACCTTGTTCCTCTTTCCTTGACAGGATCTGGACCTTTCATGGCAACGGGATGTCAAGGGCAGCACTTAAAGGACTTCCTTTAACACATAAATGCATTTGGGGTAGATAAATGTCAAAGTCAATGACTTTATTTGCTTGGGGAGAAGGCAAGGGACAAGCTGTTCCTATGAAAAGCGGAAAATAAAACCTTCCTTTTGACAGGCAAACATTTCCTTGTGGAGCTGGCGCAACAGAGGAGTTGTATGCTCCCTGAGGGCCGCTCCCGTTATTATGTTATTGAATGACAAGTCCCATCACTTGTGATTATCCGCCATGCAGACTGAGGATAATGAGAATTGCAATCCAACAGCCCTTGTGGCTTTGAGGTTGGGGAAAGGTTCAATGACATTTTCAAGCCAGACATCATATCCACAAGCCTTGTATCTAAATGCACACACCACTCTCCTGACTAAACAGAACAAATTGCAGCCTAAAAGATGTTACTGTATCACAACTCCCATCAGCTCTAATCATGAGCTGTAGTCCAGCATCTGGAGAGCCACATCAAATGACATTGCAGGCCAGATTTGGCCCGTGGGCCTTGAGTTTGGCACATTTATTTATTTATTATTCAAACTTATATGCTGCCACTCCCCTGGAGCTTGGAGCGGCTTACAAGAACAGACTAAAATTGAACACAATTTAAAAACAATTTACAAACAGCAATCAGAGATCAAAGGCCCGTCGAAACAAATATGTCTTACATGCCCTGAGGAAAGCTGGTAAGTCCCGCAAGGCACGGACTTCAGGTGGCAGAGTATTCCAGAGCGATGGTGCCACTGCTGTGAAGGCTCTGCGTCTGGTTGCTGTTAGATGCAAGGTCTTGACACTGGGAATTTCCAACAAATCTTGGTCTTCAGAATGAAGGGATCTCTGTGGTTGGTAGGGGGTGAGGCGGTCCCTCAGATACATCGGCCCCAGACCATGCAAGGCCTTAAAGGTGAGTCCCATCCCTTTGAAAGTGATCCGGTGCTCAATTGGTAACCGATGCAGCTGCAGTCAGATTGGTGTTATGTGGCATCTCATCGGAATTCCCGCAAGAAGCTGAGCAGCTGCGTTTTGTACCAACTTGAGCTTCCGGATCACCGACAGAGGAAGGCCAATGTAGAGGGCATTACAGTAGTCCAGTCTTGAGATGACCATGGCCTGGATCACCATAGCTAAGTCGTCCCTGGACGGGGAGGGGGCCAGCCGTCTAGCCTGCCGCAGGTGAAAGAAGGTGGTTCTGCTCACGGCGGAGACCTGGGCCTCCATCGTCAGCAAAGGGTCCAAAAGGACTCTCAGACTCTTTACCAATGATGACGGGCGTAACGCCTCGCCATCCAGGGTGGGCAGATGGATATCCCCACTGCCCGGTCCACCCAGCCATAGGATCTCCGTCTTTGCTGGATTCACCCTCAACCTGCTGGCACGCAGCCATCCAGTCACGGCCTCGAGGCACTGATGGAAACTATCGGGTACAGAGTCCGGTCGGCCTTCCATCTTCAGCACCAGCTGAGTGTCATCGGCGTACTGATAACATTCAAGCCCAAAACCTCGAACCAGCTGAGCAAGTGGTCGCATATAGATGTTAAACAACAGAGGGGAGAGAATGGCCCCCGGAGGAACCCCACAAGAGAGAGGGGACCTCTCAGAGACCAGGCCTCCCCTCTCCACTCGCTGTCCACGGTTGTGAAGAAAGCAGGACAGCCAATTTAAAGCTCTCCCCCTGACTCCAACAGCAGCAAGGCGGTGGGTCAAAAGATTGTGGTCGACTGTGTCAAATGCTGCTATGAGATCCAATAACACAAGCAGCGCTGACCCGCCCTGGTCAAGTTGGCATTGAAGGTGATCCGTGATGGAGACCAGCACAGTCTCTGTCCCGTGCCCCGCACGGAACCCGGACTGGAAGGGATCTCGTCCGGCTGTGTCGTCTAGGAATTGCTGCAACTGCTCCGCTGCTGCCCTCTCCATCACCTTGCCCAGGAACGAGAGATTCGAAACTGGGCGGTAACTGGAGGGAACCAAGGGATCTAAATCTGGTTTCTTCAGCAGGGGAATGCAATCGAGGCAATGCTGATGTACATTACCCTGTTAGTTATAATGAGATATTTTGGAATTGGGACCTAAGTCTAAACTTTCAGGTGTTGCTGTCACTGTGTGTCTTCAAATCTTTTCCAAACCTATCACAGGGTTTTCTGGAGCTGAGAGTGTCAGAGAACGAGGAACGCATGAAAGATTACACTTTTCAAGAGAGGAATTTCCAGAGGAGTCACAAAGTCTCTTTTGCTTCAAAGACAGACCTTCATTAGATGTTTTTCAACAGCGTTTAGAGAGTCATCTGCCAGGAATGTTTTAGCTATGGATTTCTGGTTAGCAGCAAGTTATAAAAGCATGATTGATCAGGTTCTTTCCAACTGTATAATTCTTGAAATACATGGCATTGATCCCATAGGTTCGTAAGATAAATGTATTCAACCCATAACTGAATGATGAACCAACACATTGCTAAAGGTTTGGTAAAGTCTCCTTTAGCTGGGACAAACAAGACTGTGGGCTATGATTCTAGCAAGTTTAGTTGGTGTTGTGTGCCTTCAAATCACTTCCGACTTATGGTGAACCTGGGGCTGAGAGTATGTAACTCACCCATTGTTCTGTCACGCACTGGGTCTGAACAAATTGTCTTTATTCTATAGGATGTATACTTTAAACCCAGTGGGAAGCCAGGGTGCCTCAAAGAGAGATTGTTAGGGATTTCCTGAAGTGATGGTCTTTGGAGTCTTTAATGGTACAACAAAGTCTTTATTAAGGAACAAATAACAAATCTTCAAACAACACTTCAAGGCTTTCTTATTCTAGTCTTTAAGAGACTGGCACTGACTTGGATTAACTATACTCTCTCAACATGAGGAAGAACCCTTTATAATCTCTCCCAGGCTGTCTATCATCTGGGCCTCGCTGGTCTGGGTCTTACTACCGATCCCAACTGCGTCTGGACATCGAGTAAACCTACCAGCCAAGGCTTGAAGATCTGTCATTTGGAATTCCGTGGTTCTGTAATGCTGTCCTGTGGGAACTTCAGGGCTGTTTTCCCCTCTGGTGCTGTGAGGCTGAGAGGCTGTGAGCTTTTTTCCTTCTGTTCCTATTTCCCTGAATGATCCCCAGATGATCACCGGATGGTCCCCAGATGATCTTAAGGAATGAAGCTTTTCCTACGGGACAAGCTGTCTGCGTCCTATAGACTAGCTTCCTTGTGTGTAACTGGCTAAAATGGCTCTCTTCCCTCCAAAACCCAAAAAGGGGGTGAACTAAGGAACCTATTATTATTATTATTATTATTATTATTATTAAACTTTATTTGTACCCTGCTAGCATCTCCCGAAGGACTCGATGCGGCTTACAAAGGCCAAGGCCTCAACACACAACATAACAATACAAAACCTAAGGCAAATTAAAAACAATCGAAGCAATATAACAATAAGCAATAAACAATACACTAAGACACAATGAAACTGGGCCGGGCTAGAGTAATGGGTACAGGATTAAAAGTGCTGATGTGACAGGTGATATATAAGGCTTATAGGGCAAGTGCAGAGTGCAATGTGCGGCAATCTTAGTTTTAATAAAGTGCTTATGGGACTTGGTATTGGAGATTTCCTATTCTGGGAAGGCACATCGGAACAGCCAGGTCTTCAATTTCTTTCTAAAGACTGCCAGGCTAGGGGCTTGTCTAAGATCTTTGGGGAGGGTGTTCCAGAGTCAGAGGGCCACCACAGAAAAGGCCCTGTCTCGTGTCCCCACCAAACGCGCTTGCGACGCGGGCGGGATCACGAGCAGGGCCTCTCCAGATGATCGAAGTGAACGCGTGGGTTCGTAGACGGAGATGCGTTCACGCAGTTAGGATGGTCCCAAACCATTCAGGGCTTTGTAGGTAAGCACCTGCACCTTAAATTGGGCTCGGAAAATAAACGGCAGCCAGTAGAGCTCCTTGAACAGGAGGGTTGACCTCTCTCTGTAAGGAGCCCCAGTTAACATCCTGGCCGCTGCTCGTTGGACCAGTTAGAACTTCCGAGCCATTTTCAAGGGCAGCCCCACGTAGAGCGCATTGCAGTAGTCCAATCTGGAGGTGACCAAGGCATGGACCACCCCGGCCAGATCCGCCTTCGCGAGGTACGGTTGCAATTGGCGCACAAGTCTCAGTTGTGCGAAAGCCCTCCCAGACACCGCCGACGCCTGAACCTCAAGCATAAGTGATGAATCCAAGAGGACTCCCAAACTGCGGATCTGTGGCTTCAGGGGGAGTGTAACCCCATCCAGCACAGGTTGCCACCCTATACCCTGGTCAGGTTTACGATCGACCAGGAGGACCTCTGTCTTGTCAGGATTGATCTTCAGCTTGTTCCTCCTCATCCAGATAGACACAGCGGCCAGGCACTCGTCCAGCACCCGGGAGGCCTCCTTGGAATTGGGTGGAAATGAGTAATAGAGTTGTGTGTCATCTGCATAGAGGTGGCACCTAACTCCAAAACTCCGGATGACCTCTCCCAGCGGTTTCATGTAGATGTTAAAAAGCATGGGAGACAGAATAGAGCCTTGCGGGACCCCACAGGTCAAAGGCCAGGGATCCGAGCAGGCGTCTCCCAGCTTCACCTAATGATGATGGACAGGTGGCCTGCCCTATAACTGCAAACTTTAACAGGAAGCCACCCTTCTGCAGAATCCCAAGCCTTGGACTGCAAGCAAACATTTAAAACAAAGCAAATAAAGTGGGAGCTTCTGGTACAGCTGTACCAGCACACCCATGGTCTTTCTATGGCCAAGTGAGGATTCGAATCCTGATCTCTTGAGTCACAGCCTCATGCTCAAGCCACTCTTCCACAATGGCTCCCAACGGTCCAAAGCTATGGACAAATCTCTATTGTGTGGTGTAGCAAGTAGGCCAATGCTATTCAATGGAGACCCCCCTCTTCAAATTTTCTCACCTACCCTCCAAAGACCCCAACATTGGCTGGCACCAAAGTGCTTGGCACTGCCTGTCGGTATTGTGGCTTATTTCTCAGCAAAGGATTATAGGAGGGCCTTTAAATGAAATCTGCTCAGCATTGGCTCATTATGGAGTTAGTTTGGGGGGGGGGGGGGAAACATTCTGCTTTGAACGCGTCTGACCGAAGGCTGCCAAATGTTGGAGAAAATATCTTTGCATGCACAAATATGCTTATAAATGCAAATCTAAACAAGAGCCAGGTTCGTTGTTGCTCCTTTACAGTGCAATTCCCCCTTTCCTTGGCATTTGTCTAATGATCCCTTGATAGCCTGCCATCGTGTTAAACCCTTCGAGAAACAATAAATGTCAAAATATCAACGTTTATGCCCTTCTCTCCCAATGCAAAAAAGAAAGGGCTTACTATATTTACAGTTTTAATAGCCAGGTCGTTTGTTAAAGTCCCTTTGTTGCTGGCAAGGAATGTGAAGGTGAAAATTGAAATGAAGAGGGAAAATGAGCTTGGCTACGAGCAATGACCGTATCCCAATGAAATTGGTGCCTGGGTAGTTGGCCGGCAAGTCTCGCACTCTTTCCCTCTCATTCTGCTCTTTGTGTGTATGTGTGTGCAGGGAGAGAGCATGTGCACCTACACACCTGCCTCCTCTAGAATAGAAACCGCTTTACTGAGGCTGTTGTAGGTTTTTGGGCTGTATGGCCATGTTCTAGAAGCATTCTCTCCTGACATTTCACCTGCATCTGTGGCAGGCCTCCTCAGAGGTTGTGAGGTCTGTTGGAAACTAGGAAAATTGGGTTTATATATCTGTGGAATGTCCAGGGTGGGAGAAAGAACTCTTGTCTGCTGGAGGTATTATTATTATAACTTTATTTGTACCCCGCTAGCATCTCCCGAAGGATTCGATGCGGCTCACAATAGGCCGAAGCCCAAAACAATACAACAATACAACATCTAGCAAATAAAAACAGTTAAGCAGAAAAACAATAACAATGGCAATACGACAAGACATTATTAAAAACTGAGTCGGCCGAAGTAGGGGTACAAAGTTAAAAGTGCTGATGTGTCGGAGGAGTGTGGGATTATGATATAAGTGCGGTGTGCAGTGTGCGGTGATTTTGGTACTAAAGTGCTTCTGGGATTTGGTACTGGGAGAATTCCTAATCTGAAAAGGCACATTGGAACAGCCAGGTTTTCAAATTCTTTCTGAAGACTGCCAGTGTAGGGGCTTGTCTGAGATCTTTTGGGAGGGCGTTCCAGAGGCGGGGGGCCACCACGGAGAAGGCCCTGTCTCGTGTCCCCACCAAGCGCGCTTGAGACACGGGCGGGATCACAAGCAGGGCCTCTCCAGATGACCGGAGTGAGCGTGTGGGTTCGTAGACAGCGATGCGGTCACGCAGGTAGGGGGTCCCAAACCGTTCGGGGCTTTGTAGGTAAGCACCTGCACTTTGAATTGGGCTCGGAAAATAAACGGCAGCCAGTGGAGCTCCTTGAACAGGAGGGTTGACCTCTCTCTGTAATGGGCCCCAGTTAACATCCTGGCTGCTGCCCGTTGGACCAATTGGAATTTCTGAGCCGTTTTCAAGGGCAGCCCCACGTAGAGCGCGTTGCAGTAATCCAGTCTAGAGGTGACTAAGGCATGGACCACCCCGGCCAGATCAGCCTTAGCGAGGTACGGACGTAACTGACGCACAAGTCTCAGTTGTGCAAAAGCCCTCCCGGTCACCGCCGAAGCCTGGTGGAGGTAGATATTTATTTATCATGTCAGGGGCAACCAGACAATTGTATTACATTTCTAACAGAACAAAACAAATAAACAGACAAAACACAAAGTTTGCAAGCTTGGTAGTTTATTAAATGTCTTTTGACCAGTATCTGGCCACTTGGAATGCCTCTGGTGTTGCTGCAAGAAGGTCCTCCATTGTGCATGTAGCATGGCTCAGGGTACATTTCAGCAGGTGGTCAGTGGTTTGCTCTTCTCCACACTCGCATGTTGTCGATTCCACTTTGTGGCCCCATTTCTTAAGGTTGGCTCTGCATCTCGTGGTGCCAGAGCGCAGTCTGTTCAGCGCCTTCCAAGTCGCCCAGTCTTCTGTGTGCCCAGGGGGGAGTCTCTCATTTGGTATCAGCCATTGGTTGAGGTTCTGGGTTTGAGCCTGCCACTTTTGGACTCCCACTTGCTGAGGTGTTCCAGCAAGTGTCTCTGTAGATCTTAGAAAACTATTTCTTGATTTAAGTCGTTGACATGCTGGCTGATACCCAAGCAAGGGATGAGCTGGAGATGTCTCTGCCTTGGTCCTTTCACTATTGGCTGCTACTTCCCGGCAGATGTCAGGTGGTGCTCAGAATGCTCTTTAATTACAGGTGAACTATAAATATCAGCAACCACAACTCCCAAAAATCACAGTCTATTTCCCCCAAATTCCACCAGTGCTCACATTTGGGCATATTGAGTATTCCTGTCAAGTTTGGTCCAGCTCCATCATTGTTGAGTCCATAGTGCTCTCTGGATGTAGGTGAACTATAACTCCAAAACTCAAGGTCAATGCCCATCAAACCCTTCCAGTATTTTCTATTGGTCATGGGAATTCTGTGTGTCAAGTTTGGTTCAATTCCATCCTTGGTGGAGATTAGAACACTCTTTGACTGTAGGTGAACTATAAATCCCAGCAACTACAACTCCCAAATGACATTATCAATCCCACCCCCCAACCCCACCAGCATTCAAATTTGGGCATATCGGGTATTGGTGTCAAACTCGGTCCAGTGAATGAAAATACATCCTGGATATCAGGTGTTCACATTACGATTCGTAACAGAAGCAAAATGACACTTATGAAGTAGCAACAAAAATAATGTTATAGTTGGGGGTCACCACAACATAAGAAACTGTATTAAGGGGTTGTGGCATTCGGAAGGTTGAGAAACACTGTCTTAGAGTTTGTGCCGGTTCATAGAAGGAGATGTTGAAGTAGATGGGGCCCGAACCATTTAGGGCTTTATAGGTCATGACCTGCACCTACACAGAGAAGCCACTGAAATCCACAAGGGTCTGGAGAACAAGCCCTATGAGGAGTGGCAGAGAGTTCCACTGCTCAACAGCTCTCACAGTCAGAAAGTTCTTCCTAATGTTCAGGTGGAATCTCCTTTCTTGTAGTTTGAAGCCATTGCTTCACGTCCTAGTCTCCAGGGCAGCAGAAAGGAAGCTTGCTCCCTCCTAGAATCATAGAATCATAGAATCAAAGAGTTGGAAGAGACCTCTTGGGCCATCCAGTCCAACCCCATTCTGCCAAGAAGCAGGAATATTGCATTCAAATCACCCCTGACAAATGGCCATCCAGCCTCTGCTTAAAAGTTTCCAAAGAAGGAGCCTCCAACACACTCCGGGGCAGAGAGTTCCACTGCTGAACGGCTCTCACAGTCAGGAAGTTCTTCCTCATGTTCAGATGGAATCTCCTCTCTTGTAGTTTGAAGCCATTGTTCTGCGTCCTAGTCTCCAAGGAAGCAGAAAACATGCTTGCTCCCTCCTCCCTGTGGCTTCCTCTCACATATTTATACATGGCTATCATATCCCCTCTCAGCCTTCTCTTCTTCAGGCTAAACATGCCCAGTTCCCTAAGCTGCTCCTCATAGGGCTTGTTCTCCAGACCCTTTATCATTTTAGTCACTCTCCTCTGGACACATTCCAGCTTGTCAATATCTCTCTTGAATTGTGGTGCCCAGAATTGGACACAATATTCCAGGTGTGGTCTAACCAAAGCAGAATAGAGCATGGGGAGCATGACTTCCTTAGATCTAGACACTATGCTCCTCTTGATGCAGGCCAAAATCCCATTGGCTTTTTTTGCCGCCACATCACATTGTTGGCTCATGTTTAACTTGTTGTCCACGAGGACTCCAAGATCCTTTTCACATGTCCTGCTCTCGAGCCAGGCATTGTCCCCCATTCTGTATCTTTGCATTTCATTTTTCCTGCCAAAGTGGAGTATCTTGCATTTGTCCCTGTTGAACTTCATTTTGTTAGTTTTGGCCCATCATCTCTCTAATCTGTCAAGATCGTTTTGAATCCTGCTCCTGTCCTCTGGACTATTGGCTATCCCTCCCAATTTGGTCCCGTCTGCAAACTTGATGATCATGCCTTCTAGCCCTTCATCCAAGTCATTAATAAAGATGTTGAACAGGACCGGGCCCAGGACGGAACCCTGCGGCACTCCGCTCGTCACTTCTTTCCAAGATGAAGAGGAAGCATTAGTGAGCACTCTCTGTGTTCGTCCACTTAACCAATTCCAGATCCACCTCACCGTAGTTTTGCCTAGCCCACATTGGACTAGTTTCCTTGCCAGAAGGTCATGGGGGACCTTGTCAAAGAAGGCCTTCCTGAAATCCAGGTACGCTACATCCACGGCATTCCCCGCATCTACCCAGCTTGTAGCTCTATCGAAGAAAGAGATCAGATTAGTCTCTAGGACTTCCACACACAATACACAATTCCACACACAATAACCCAGGGACTTTCAGGAGAAGCATGAGATGCCGCATTGTTGATTTTGTCGGATTACGGATCCTGGCTCGATCTGCCTGTAACTCTACCTTGGACAAACATCAGCTATGTTGGCATCGTGGGCAACATGAAGCGTTGGTTTTGGGAGAGATTAACTCAGAGGCTGAGAGGGGAAGGCGGGCGGACACCTGTCCCGAGAGAGGCACCGAAAGGACAAAGAGGGGACGAAAATATCTGACGCACACGAAGCCTGCTCCGGGTTGGGCCCTGGCACTTCATAAATCATTAGGGTGTTTGGAGAGAGGGATTAAGAGAGAGAAAAAGAGAGAGGAAGATTCCTCCCAGGTCTGGGAGGATCTGCAGCAGCGTTGGCAGTGTCATACCCAAACTTATCCAGTAGGGAGAAGCATCGCTCCAGAGTTGACCTTTGCCAAAAATGCGCTTCCCAAGAAAATTCAACAAATGATACCTTCAGCAAAGGATAAGAGGCATCCTCGAAACCAGTGTTTCTCAACCTTCCTAATGCCAGGACCCCTTAATACAGTTCTTCATGTTGTGGTGACCCCCAAACATAATATTATTTTTGTTGCTAGTTCACAACAGTAATTTTGCTCCTGTTATGAATCATAGAATCATAGAATCATAGAATCAAAGAGTTGGAAGAGACCTCATGGGCCATCCAGTCCAACCCCATTCTGCCAAGAAGCAGGAATATTGCATTCAAATCACCCCTGACAGATGGCCATCCAGCCTCTGTTTAAAAGCTTTCAAAGAAGGAGCCTACACCACACTCCGGGGCAGAGAGTTCCACTGCTGAACGGCTCTCACAGTCAGGAAGTTCTTCCTCATGTTCAGATGGAATCTCCTCTCTTGTAGTTTGAAGCCATTGTTCCATTGCGTCCTAGTCTCCAGGGAAGCAGAAAACAAGCTTGCTCCCTCCTCCCTGTGGCTTCCTCTCACATATTTATACATGGCTATCATATCTCCTCTCAGCCTTCTCTTCTTCAGGCTAAACATGCCCAGCTCCTTAAGCCGCTCCTCATGGGGCTTGTTCTCCAGATCCTTGATCATTTTAGTCGCCCTCCTCTGGACACATTCCAGCTTGTCATCATGTAAATATCTGATATGCAGGATGCATTTTCATTCACTGGACCAAATTTGGCACAAGTACCCAATACACCCAAATTTGAATATTGGTGGGCTTGGGGGAGGAAATTGATGTTGTGATTTGGGAGTTATAGTTGCCGGGATTTATAGTTCACCTCCAATCAATGAGCATTCACCAATGATGGAATTCAACCAAACTTGGAACAGAACTCCTATGACCAAGAGAAAATACTGGAAGGCTTTGGTGGGCATTGACCTTGAGTTTTGGAGTTTAGTTCACCTACATTCAGAGACCACTGTGGACTCAAGCAAATTTGTCAGAGATACTCAATGTGCTTAAATGTGAACACTGGTGGAGTTTGGTGGGGAAATAGACCTTGACATTTGGGAGCATTCTGAATCCCACCAACAATAGAATTGGGTCAAACTTCCCATATGAAACCCTCAAGACCAACAGAAAATACTGTGTCTTCTGATGGTCTTTGGTGACCCCTCTGACAACTCCTGGCGACCCCCCCCCCCCCGGGGTCCCGACTTCCAGGTTGAGAAACGCTGCTCTAAACCAATGGACCCCTTAAAACCAGTGGACCTCTTAATACAGTTCCTCATGTTGTGGTGACCCCCAACCATCACATTATTTTAGTTGCTACTTCATAACTGTAATGTTGCTACTGTTCTGAATCGTAACGTAAATATCTGATAGGCAGGATGTATTTTCATTCACTGGACCAAATTTGGCACAAATACCCCATACGGCCAAATTTGAATACTGGTGAGGTTGGGGAGGGGGTTGATTTTGTCATTTGGGAGTTGTAGTTGCTGGGATTTATAGTTCACCCACAATCAAAGAGCACTCTGAACTCCACCAAAGATGGAATTGAACCAAACTTAGCACACAGAACTCCCATGAGCAACAGAAAATACTGAAACAGTTTTGTGGGCATTGACCTTGAGTTCGAGATTTGTAGTGCACCTACATCCAGAGAGCACGGTGGACTCAAACAATGATGGATCTGGACCAAACTTAGAATGAATACTCAATATGCCCCAATTTGAACACTGGTGGAGTTTGAGGAAAATAGACCTTGACATGTGGGAGTTGTAGTTGCTGGGATTTATAGTCAATAATAATAGTAATAATAATAATAATAATAATAATAATAATAATAATAATAATTATTATTATTATTATTTATACCCTGCAACCATCTCCCAGATCCATGAAAGTATCCATTAACCTCCAACCAAAGAGCATTCTGAATTACACCAACAATGAAATTGAACCAAACTTGACATTCAGGAATTTTAGTTGCTGGGATGTTTAGTTCACCTACAATTAAACAGCATTCAGAACCACACCAATAATACAATTGGGCCAAACTTCCCACAGAGAACCCCCATGACCAACAGAAAATACTGTTTTTTCTGATGGTCTTTGGCGACCTCTCTTCATCACAGTGCTCTCTGGAGTGCACAGTGCTCTCTGGATATAGGTGAACTATAACTCCCAAACTCAAGGCCAATGCCTACCAAACCCTTCCAGTATTTTCTCTTGCTCATGGGAATTCTGTGAACTAAGATTGGTTCAATTCCATTGTTGGTGGAGTTCAGAATGCTCTTTGGTTGTAGGTGAACTATAAATCCCAGCAACTACAACTCCCAAATGACAAATTTAATCCCCCCAACCTCACCAGTACTCAAATTTGGGCAAATCAGGTATTTGTGCCAAATTTTGTCTTGTGAATGAAAATATATCCTGCATGTCAGATATTTCCTTCCCTAGTTCTAGACACTATGCTCCTATTGGCCTGCATCAATAGGAGCCTAGTGTCTAGATCTAGGGAAGTCATGCTATCCCTCTATTCTGCTTTGGTTAGACCACAGCTGGAATATTGTGTCCAATTCTGGGCACCACAATTCAGGAGAGATATTGACAAGCTGGAATGTGTCCAGAGGAGGGCGACTAAAATGATAAAAGGTCTGGAGAACAAGCTCTATGAGGAGCGGCTTAAGGAGCTGGGCATGTTTAGCCTGAAGAAGAGAAGGCTGAGAGGGGATATGATAGCCATGTATAAATATGTGAGAGGAAGCCACAGGGAGGAGGGAGCAAGCTTGTTTTCTGCTTCCCTGGAGACTAGGATGCGAAACTATGACTTCAAACTACGAGAGAGGAGATTCCATCTGAACATGAGGAAGAACTTCCTGACTGTGAGAGCCGTTCACCAGTGGAACTCTCTGCCCCAGAGTGTGGTGGAGGCTCCTTCTTTGGAAGCTTTTAAACAGAGGCTGGATGACCATCTGTCAGGAGTGATTTGAATGCAATATTTCTGCTTCTTGGCAGAATGGGGTTGGACTGGATGGCCCATGAGGTCTCTTCCAACTCTTTGATTCTATGATTCTATGATTCATAACAGTAGCAAAATTTCCAGTTATGAAGTAGCAATGAAGGCAGACTATACAAAATGTGTCAAATCAAATACTAGGAAATGAGTGGGTCATAACAAAGGAATTAGCGGTAAAAGAGAGGAAATGGGAAATAAAAGGGAAATAAAAGAAGCAATAATTGAATGTGCACAAGCAGTAATAGTATTAGGGTGGAAAGATAAATCAAAATGGACAATAAATAAATGGTACTATTATATGGTGGAGCAAATGGAATTTGAAATTATGAATGTGAAATTAAATGATTTAAAAATCAACGAAAATCGAATGAAAGAAATGGAAGACAGATGGACAAGGGTATTGAACTATATTATGTATCATTCTGGAGATCAGGTCATAAGAAATAAGATACAAATGCTATATAGCATACAGGATGGAAATGTATAAAGATAAAGAAATAATGATTGTCTCAAAAAGAAATGAAGATGTGAAAGATAATAATCCTCATGTTGGTGGTGGGAATTGTAAGTGTTTTGTGTGTGCAAGGTATGTATTTTCTGTATTGTAAAAATAAAAAGTCGGGAGAGAAAAAAAATGAAGTAGCAATGAAAATATGGTTGGGGTTCACCACCACATGAGGAACTCTATTAAGGGGTCGCAGTACTTGGAAGGTTGAGAACCACTGGTTTAGGGCTTTATAAGTGATAACTTGCACCTTGAATTGGGACCGGAAACTTATTGGAAACTTATTGCATTTCACCCCATCAGCACCAGCTCCTTTTCTCTGAGCTTTAGGGGATTACTGGTCTTGGAAAGAAATGCAAGACCGAAGGAGCACCCACGAGAGACATTCCTGGGGTCTTTCAAAGCCACCTTGTCGAAACGCATCCGACTCATCCCTAGTCTCTCATCTGTCTTCTTCCAGCCGAAGCCACCTTGGTCTCCACCTCCTCCTCCTCCTCTCCTTTCATCCCAAGATGAGAGAAGTGGGCTTGATGGCGGTTTGGGTCTGATGTTCTCTCCAAAGGACGCTACCTTCGCGGCTGCTGAAAAGCAAAGAGGCCACTGACATGGAGGAGACAAAGACGGAGGTTGTTTTCGGAGTGATCAGAGCCCGATAAGGTGAACGGAACCCATTGTTAGCGAGGAAGACATAAGTGACACTTGTGCGTCCCAGGGATGAAAAGATAGACAGAAATCCCGAGTGCTTATGACAGGTCCATTGACAGCTGGATTATATTTTTCTTTAAGTCAAAGCTGGACGCGAATCAAGCGGACTTTATTCAGCATAAGTAAGGATGGTTGGAGATCACAGGGTTTTCGTAGACATCTGATCTTGTCTGCAGGTCACACTTTCTACAAAAATTCCCCATCAGACACATTCACACGTGAATAAATGATTGCCTTTGTTATTTCCATCTGAAAAGTTCTCTACTCTGGCATGAAGTTTGGAGAAATGAGTTTTGAGGTTCACAGTCCCTGGAATTACCCACCTGTCAAAGTCTGTACTATTTGCGCTTTGTGTGTGTGTGTGTGTGTGTGTCAGGAGCGACCGAGGAACTGCAAGTTGCTTCTGGTGTGAGAGAATTGGCCATCTGCAAGGCCGTTACCCAGGGGACACCTGGATGTTTTACCATCCTGTGGGAGGCTTCTCTCATGTCCCTGCATGGGAAGCTGGAGCTGACAGACAAGAGCTCACCCTGCTCCTAGGCGACTAGGGGCAGTGAACAGTTGGTACTAAGACCATAAAATACAATTTCAATACCATAAAAACAATCAGAGAATATAAAACCATAGCAAAGTCAATTAAAAACACATATCATTAGGGTCTCCTTATTAAAACATTGTCCAGTCATGTCATCAAGCATTCCATTTTCCTATGTCTATTACACTGTATTTGCAAACGCCTGCTCAAAAAGCTAAATCTTGACTCTTTTTCAAAAGGTCAAAATAGAGGGGACCAATCTGATATCCTTAGGGAGGGTGTTCCATAGCCGAGGGACCACCACTGAGAAGGCCCTGTCTCTCATTCCTGCCAAACGTGCTTGTGACAAAGGTGGGACCGAGAGCAGGGCCTCCTCAGATGATCTTAAAGTCCTGGAAAGGAAACTACCAACCTTTTGGCCAGCAGTCCTGCCGCATCAACCCATTGCACCAACCGGGGTTCAACTATCTGTACTACCCCTCAACTATCCGTATTTTGCATCACGATCCCCATTAATTCAGTGTCATCCCACTTTCTAAACTGCTCTTAAAATGCCTCCAATTCTCTCCCAGGTCCCCGCTTTGTCATCAGCTTGCATGAATTTCTGTAGACTAAATTTTTCTGTCCTTTCTTATAGGTTATCACAGAGTTGTGTTGGAAAACATATCAAATTCCTAAAGGGGATACTTCCCGAGGAATCTCTCGGTCCTCCAATACAGCTCTACAGTAGTCAAGAAGTTTAATGGTGTTCAATAATACTTGCTGTTACAGGTAATTTCAGCCCATTTGGGACCGTAACCCCCATGGATATACAAGAGTCTTAAGTAAAGGTAAAGTTTTCCCCTGATATTAAGTCTAGTTGTGTCCAGCTTTGGGTGGTGGTGCTCATCTCCATTTTTAAGCCAAAGAGCCTGCGTTGTCCATAGACACCACCAAGGTCTTGACTGCATGGAGTGTCGTTACCTTCCTGCTGGAGCAGTACCTATTGATCTGCTCACATTTGCATATTTTTGAACTGCTAGGTTGACAGAAGCTGGGGCTAACAGCATGAGCTCACCCTGCTCCCCAGTTTCAAACCACTGACCTGTTGGTCAGCAAGTTCAACAGCCCAGCGGTTTAACCTGCTGCACTGGTGGAGTTCAGCCTGTGATTGTGTTTCAGGATCAGGGTGGATGTGGGAAGTGATGCCAATGAATTTCAAGATGGCAATGGTTTGGTCAATGATACTGATGCAGAGAAGGATCAGGAGATCCCTGTGCAAAGTGTAGTTTCCCATGGGAATGTCCCTGAAGGGTGTGGGGTGATGGTGTGCTCCCTGAATTGTTACCAGAGAATTCCCAGGATTTGGGGCTTGAAAACAATGAGGCACCTGGCTCAGCTAGAAAACTTAATGAGCAAATAGATAAGAGGTAGGAGATTAGTCAAAACAGGCAGACCAAACAGTGGCTTCGGCGGTGTGCCAGAATCTGACAGAAAAAGATAAGGGAATTTCAATTAAAGCGAAACCAATTTGTGAGTGCTGGGGAGAGCTTAACGAGGGATAAAAGTTCCAAGTATGGGAAATATAGTCAGATAAAGCATTGCTTGGAATCAAGGGAAGTTCTCGTTCTTGTTCATGGAAGCATTGCTGGGAAGATTCTTGTCTAAGTATTTCTTATTTCATGATTAGGATTCTTGGATTGTATGAATGCTTATTCATGCCTTGGATTAATGTTTCCCGGTTTGTTGAATTATATTAGAGAAGTGTGGACTTTGTTTTTATGGACTTTACTGAACTTTACCCTGGACTATTTTTGCTCCTGCTTATCTTCTTACCTAATTACAAGCTGGGTAGATGCGGGGAATGCCGTGGATGTGGCGTACCTGGATTTCAGTAAGGCTTTCTTTGACAAGGTCCCCCATGACCTTCTGGCAAGGAAACTATTCCAATGTGGGCTAGGCAAAACTACGGTGAGGTGGATCTGGAATTGGTTAAATGGATGAACCCAGAGGGTGCTCACTAATGCTTCCTCTTCATCTTGGAAAGAAGTGACAAGTGGAGTGCCGCAGGGTTCCCCCCTGGGCCCGGTCCTGTTCAACATCTTTATTAATGACTTAGATGAAGGGCTAGAAGGCAGGATCATCAAGTTTGCAGACAGGACCAAATTGGGAGGGATAGCCAATACTCCAGAGGACAGGAGCAGAATTCAAAATGATCTTGACAGACTAGAGAGATGATTGGCCAAAATTAACAAAATGAAGTTCAACAGTGACAAATGCAAGATACTCCACTTTGGCAGGAAAAACAAAATGAGAGCCGTTCAGAATTGGAACTCTCTGCCCCGGAGTGTGGTGGAGGCTCCTTCTTTGGAAGCTTTTAAACAGAGGCTGGATGGCCATCTGTCAGGGGTGATTTGAATGCAACATTCCTGCTTCTTGGCAGAATGGGGTTGGACTGGATGGCCCAGGAGGTCTCTTCCAACTCTTTGATTCTATGATTCTAATTAGATTTATCTGTTTCTTTAAAGTGCTTTTAACTTGCTGCTTTTTAATTATCTTCAATAAAAGGGTTGTTTTCCAATCAACGGTGTGGTGTTTACAGTCAGAGGGCTTTTCCTGTCCTGGAGTGCAACATGAGCCACCAGTGGCAAGAGTCTTACTGTACTTGAAAATAGCTGGAGCTAGAGTTGAACTTTCTCGGTCTTCCATGGAATGAAGTCCAAGCTCCACAGCATTTCACGTCCTATTTGAATCTGGGCAACTGATTCCCAGAAGCAGAGAAGAAGGAGATGCGAAAACCATTAATAACTATTGCAAAAACCATTAATAAGGTCTGTGGGAAAGGTGCCTCTTACAGAATAGCTGGCTGCACTACAGAAAGAGTGTTTGTCCCCTGACCCGAACCTGCTTGAGGAGTCAGAAGGTCCTCAAGTCCCCGTGTGAACCCATTTGTCTACCTGTCTGCAAGGAAGGAGATCACAGGGAAAGGGAGGCATGGTTTTGACAGCTAACGCAGCTCATGGAGTCACCTGGGACGGCTCTCTTGGGGCGGAGAAGGAGGCTGTGTGTATGCAGAAGGATTCTGTGTGTATATATCCTGGAAACAGTCAAAAGAAAACTTGAGAGAGATTGAGAGGGAGAGAGATGATTTAAGAACCAGATTGGCCACCCACAAGCATCTCAAGGCTTTAAACTTAACTGGATTACCATGTTTTGGAACGTTTGTAGCCCAAGAGATGGTCATGCTTGCTTAGAATGGTGTGGGCTTGAAGATGCATGTGTGTTTTGTACTGGCAAAAGGCAAGAGATGGCAAAAAGAAGAAGCAAACCATCAGCAAGTTGGCAAACCAGAATGAGCAGCATGAAAGCCATGCATTCCTTGATGTAATAAGAAGGTCATCCACCAGGACTCAAATCTGGACTCTCCTCACTTATCCATGCTGAAGATCTTTCACCTGGACAAATGGGGAGCTTCAGGATTTGAATATTTTTTACCAGTATAAGTTAGCCAGACGTCAGATTGGGAATCTCCCCATTTGTCCCAAATCTTCCATGACAACTGGAGAAGGTCTAGCTAGATTTGAATATCTTCCATGAGAACAAGTGAGGAACTTGCAGATGTGAACATCTTCCACCAATACAAGTTGTCCAGGCATCAGATCAGAAAGTCCACCACTTACCCTAGTAGAAGATCTTCCAGAACAAGTGCAGAGAGTCCAGATTTGAAGATCTTCCACCAGGAGAAGTGGATCACTTTCGGATTTGAAGATCTTCCACCTGAGCAAGTTTGGAACTTGCAGATGTGAACATTTTCCATTAATACAAGTTGTCCAGACATCAGATCAGGAAGCTCCCCACTTGTTCTAGTATAATATCTTCCAGAACAAGTGGAGAGAGTCCAGATTTGAAGATCTTCCACCAGGAGAAGTGGATAGCTTTCAGATTTGAAGATCTTCCATCAGGAGAAGTGGACAGCTTTCAGATTTGAAGATCTTCCACCTGAGCAAGTTTGGAACTTGCAGATGCGAACATTTTCCATTAACACAAGTTGTCCAGGCATCAAATCAGGAAGCTCCCCACTTGTTCTAGTATAATATCTTCCAGAACAAGTGGAGAGAGTCCAGATTTGAAGATCTTCCACCAGGAGAAGTGGATAGCTTTCAGATTTGAAGATCTTCCACCAGGAGAAGTGGATAGCTTTCAGATTTGAAGATCTTCCACTAGGAGAAGTGTATAGCTTTCAGATTTGAAGATCTTCCACCTGAGCAAGTTTGGAACTTGCAGATGTTAATATTTTCCATTAATACAAGTTGTCCAAGCATCAGATCAGGAAGCTCCCTACTTGCTCTAGTAGAATATCTTCCAGAATAAGTGGAGAGAGTCCAGATTTGAAGATCTTCCACCAGGAGAA
This sequence comes from Anolis sagrei, assembly GCF_037176765.1. Classification (NCBI taxonomy): domain Eukaryota; kingdom Metazoa; phylum Chordata; class Lepidosauria; order Squamata; family Anolidae; genus Anolis; species Anolis sagrei. The sequence continues at coordinate 128,759,630 of NC_090026.1, read as the reverse complement.
GTGGACAGCTTTCAGATTTGAAGATCTTCCACCAGGAGAAGTGGATAGCTTTCAGATTTGAAGATCTTTCACCAGAAGTGGATAGCTTTCAGATTTGAAGATCTTCCACCTGAGCAAGTTTGGAACTTGCAGATGTGAACATTTTCCATTAATACAAGTTGTCCAGACATCAGATCAGGAAGCTCCCCACTTGTTCTAGTATAATATCTTCCAGAACAAGTGGAGAGAGTCCAGATTTGAAGATCTTCCACCAGGAGAAGTGGATAGCTTTCAGATTTGAAGATCTTCCACCAGGAGAAGTGGACAGCTTTCAGATTTGAAGATCTTCCACCAGGAGAAGTGGATAGCTTTCAGATTTGAAGATCTTCCACCAGAGAAGTGGATAGCTTTCAGATTTGAAGATCTTCCACCAGGAGAAGTGGACAGCTTTCAGATTTGAAGATCTTCCACCAGGAGAAGTGGATAGCTTTCAGATTTGAAGATCTTCCACCAGGAGAAGTGGACAGCTTTCAGATTTGAAGATCTTCCACCAGGAGAAGTGGATAGCTTTCAGATTTGAAGATCTTTCACCAGAAGTGGATAGCTTTCAGATTTGAAGATCTTCCACCTGAGCAAGTTTGGAACTTGCAGATGTGAACATTTTCCATTAATACAAGTTGTCCAGACATCAGATCAGGAAGCTCCCCACTTGTTCTAGTATAATATCTTCCAGAACAAGTGGAGAGAGTCCAGATTTGAAGATCTTCCACCAGGAGAAGTGGATAGCTTTCAGATTTGAAGATCTTCCACCAGGAGAAGTGGATAGCTTTCAGATTTGAAGATCTTCCACCAGGAGAAGTGGATAGCTTTCAGATTTGAAGATCTTCCACCAGAGAAGTGGATAGCTTTCAGATTTGAAGATCTTCTACCTGAGCAAGTTTGGAACTTGCAGATGTGAACATTTTCCACCAACACAAGTTGTCCAGGCATTGGATCAGGAAGCTCCCTACTTGTTCTAGTAGAATATCTTCCAGAACAAGTGGAGAGAGTCCAGATTTGAAGATCTTCCACTAGGAGAAGTGGATACCTTTCATATTTAAAGATCTTCCACCAGAGCAAGTTTGGAACTCCAGATCTGGGGCCCTTCCACACAGCCATATAACCCAGAATATCAAGGCAGAAAATCCCACAATATCTGCTTTGAACTGGGTTATCTGAGTCCACACTGCCTTATATTCCACTTCAAAGCAGATAATGTGGGATTTTCTGCCTTGATATGCTGGGTTATGTGGCTGTGTGGAAGGGCCCCAGATCTGTTTCCAAACTTGCTCTGGTGGAAGGGGCCCTGGAGATCTTCCACCAGGACACCTTGTTTGGACTTCAAATCTGGAAACTCTACCTGTCCTGGTGGAAGATCTTCAAATCCACTTGTTCTGGAAGATATTCTACTAGAACAGTGGGGAGCTTCCTGATCTGATGCTTGGACAACTTGTATTGGTGGAAAATGTTCACATCTGCAAGTTCCAAAGGACAAGTAGAGTTTCCAGATTTGAAGTCCAAACAACGTGCCCAGGTGGAAGATCTTCACAGTATATGCATGGTATGCAAAGATTTGTTATCATTCCTCACAGTGGTCAGGTTCACAAGGGATCAGATAAAATTGATCCTGGGGTGTATCTAGAATGAATGCAGCTTGATACCACTTGAACTGCCATGGCTGAATGCTATGGAATCACTGGAGCTGTAGTTTGGTGAGGCACCAGCACTCTTGGGCGGAGAAGGCCAAGACCTTGTCAAACTACAACTCTTACGATTCCATAGTATTGAGCCATGGTAGTTCAGGTGGCCTCAAGCTGCATCTATAAATCTATAGTGTCAATGCATGTTATGAGAGAGAGAGAGAGAGCTGGTGGCAACTTGCAAGGTCCCCCAATGTGGTCCATCCAGAAAGAGGAAGGGAGAGAGGCAGGAGTTTTCCCACATCTGCCGAACAGACGTGTTTCACAAAAAAGGTAAAATAATTTTCTGAGTGAAATGCCAACTCATGATTTTGACACATTGGCTGATCTCCCACCTATATTTCCCTCTCTCGCTTCCCGCAAAGATGAACCCACTCAGATGCCTCAATTCTTTTGCTGCCAATGGGTTCATCTTGCCTTTGAAGTAGCCTTCATGTCATGTTGCATGTGTTTTCTGCCACACAAAGGCTGTGGGGTTGACTTTGGGGTGCATCTACACTGTAGGGTTTAATGCAGTTTGACACCATTTGAACAGCCATGGCTCAGTGCTATGGAATCCAGGAAGTTGTAGTTTTCGAAGGCCTTCCGTCTTCTCTTCCAAAGAGTGGTGGTGCACCATCAAACTCCCAGTAGTCCATAGCACTGAGCCATCATAGTTAAAGTAGTGTCAAACTGCATTCATTTGAAAGTGTAGACGCATTCTGAGATGTGCCAAAACACAGATGGAAAACACATGTTATTAACACCAACGCTTCCTCTTCATCCTGGAAAGAAGTGAGTGCCGCAAGGTTCAACATCTTAATAAACTACACAGATGAAGGCTTAGAAGGCATGATCATAGAATGATAGAGTTGGAAGAGACCCCATGGGCCATCCAGTCCAACCCCATTCTGCCAAGAAGCAGGAATATTGCATTCACATCACCCCTGACAGATGGCCATCCAGCCTCTGTTTAAAAGCTTCCAAAGAAGGAGCCTCCACCACACTCCGGGGCAGAGAGTTCCACTGCTGAACGGCTCTCACAGTCAGGAAGTTCTTCCTAATGTTCAGATGGAATCTCCTCTCTTGTAGTTTGAAGCCATTGTTCCGCGTCCAAGTCTCCAGGGAAGCAGAAAACAAGCTTGCTCCCTCCTCCCTGTGGCTTCCTCTCACATATTTATACATGGCTATCATGTCTCCTCTCAGCCTTCTCTTCTTCAGGCTAAACATGCCCAGCTCTTTAAGCCGCTCCTCATAGGGCTTGTTCTCCAGACCCTTGATCATTTTAGTCACCCTCCTCTGGACACATTCCAGCTTGTCAATATCTCTCTTGAATTGTGGTGCCCAGAATTGGACACAATATTCCAGGTGTGGTCTAATCAAGGCAGAAGAGAGGATGGGGAGCATTTCTTCCTTAGATCTAGACACTATGCTCCTATTGATGCAGGCCAAAATCCCATTGGCTTTTTTTGCCGCCGCATCACATTATTGGCTCATGTTTAACTTGTTGTCCACGAGGACTCCAAGATCTTTTTCACACGTGCTGCTCTCAAGCCAGGCATTGTCCCTCCATTCTGTCTCTTTGCATTTCGTTTTTTCTGCCAAAGTGGAGTATCTTGCATTTGTCCCCGTTGAACTTCATTTTGTTAGTTCTGTCCCATCATCTCTCTAATCTGTCAAGATCGTTTTGAATCCTGCTCCTGTCCTCTGGAGTATTGGCTCTCCCTCCCCATTTGGTGTGTCTGCAAACTTGATGATCCTTCCTTCTAGCCCTTCATCTAAGTCATTAATAAAGATCCTGAGCAGGACCGGGCCCAGGACGGAACCCTGCTGATGGCACTTCGCTCATCACTTCTTTCCAGGATGAAGAGGAAGACTTGGGGAGAATCACCCTCTGGGTTCGTTCATTTAATCAATTACAGATCCACCTAACTGTAGTTTTGCCTCGCCCACATTGGACTAGTTTCCTTGCCAGAAGGTCATGGGGGAGGATGGGGTGCTTTGAGCACGATTGTTCTGCTTCTTGGCAGAAAGGGGTTGGACTGGATGGCCCATGTGGTCTCTTCCAACTCTATGATTCTATTATTCTAACACTGGAAGCAGAACAGTGGTTTGCCAGGGGGAATTCTGGGCTGGGATGGATAAGAGGTGCCCTTTGGATGTGGACTTCAAATGGGTGGCTGTAAATTACTTATTTTGGCCAGAACTTTTAAAAGAGTATTTGGAGAACTACAATTCTCACACGGTCCTATATCCTAGGATCTGGTTCCAGATTATCTGTTTATCCCAGATTATATGGCAGTGGAGACTCATATAATGAAATTCAAAGCAGATAATCTGGGATCAGATCCTGGGATATAGAGCAATGTAGATCCAATCTGAATGGCTCTCAGGTCTTATCCAACTCATAGAACCAAATCACTGAATCCTAGAGTTGGAAAGGACCATAAGGGCCATCCAGTCCAACCCCCTTTGCTATTCATGCATGCACAATCAAAGCCCTCTTGACAGATAGCCATACAGATTCTGGTACCTTCAGGAAGAATGCTAGCCTCACAATTAGAGGAGGGACCTTGGGCTCCACATGAAAACAGCAGGATAGTGCAAACGGAGGAATCTCACACTGTGGTTGGTCTTCTCGGAATGCTAACCCTATCAGGGCTTGGAGACATTAGGTGATGGGTGTTTGCAACTCCCATCATCTCCCAGACAGTGTGGAACACCATAAGGCTTGTCGCTTTCAGAACTGTGAGAGCTGTTCAGCAGTGGAACTCTCTGCCCCGAAGTGTTGTGGAGGCTCCTTCTTTGGAAGCTTTGAAACAGAGGCTGGATGGCCATCTGTCAGGGGTGATTTGAATGCAATATTCCTGCTTCTTGGCAGAATGGGGTTGGACTGGATGGCCCATGAGACCTCTTCAAACTCTTTGATTCTATGATTCTATCAAAATTTATGACATTCTGGACATGGCACTGGAGTCCGGAATGGCACAATGTTTCGTTTCCTTTCTTTCTTGGGAGAGAAAGAAGCTGCAGAAATGCAGAAGCAACTTCCAGGAAAAGGAAGAGGAGGAAGGAGAAGGGATAAGGAGGAAGGAGGAGGATGGAGGGGTCGGTGTGTTGTGTTGTTGCTGGTGGGGAATGAGGAGATTGTTGGCCAAGAGCCAGGGAATGTAGGGGAGGTTGGGGGCGACAGGGCCGGAGGAATGCAAACCCTGTTCGATCTCCTCCTAAACATTTCATTTTTCTTTGCAAGCAGACTAAATATTTTCACTCTCTGCCTGAGCAGAAGTTGGAGGTTGTAGGCTGCAGTTTCTGGGTCCCATTGGTACTTTCTTCCCACGTTGTTGTTGTTATACAACATTTATCTCTTGATTGAGATGCAAAGCTGCTCACAACATTAAAAATGCAATTTAAAATCCACAGCATCCAAATATTAAAGTGGAATTAAATATACAAGTTAATTAAAATCACTTAAAGGACTTAAACACTATCATATAATGCAGTTTGAAGCTGCACTTTGTGGTCGGTGTAGACTCATATAATTCAGTTAAACTACATTATATATTATGCCATCCCCTGCCACGCATTGCTGTGGCCCACATGGGGGTTCTGTGGGATGTCAAGTCTATTTTCCCCAAACTCCACCAGTGTTCACATTTGAGTATATTAAAAATTTGTGCCAAGTTTGGTCCAGATCCATCATTGTCTTGAGTCCACAGTGCTCTCTGAATGTAGATGAACTACAACTCCAAAAATCAAGGTCAATGCCCACCAAACCCAGTATTTTCTGTTGGCCATGGTGGTTCTGTGTGGGAGGTTTGGCCCAATTCTATCGTTGGTGGGGTTCAGAATGCTCTGTGATTGTAGGTGAACTATAAATCCCAGCAACTACAACTCCCAAATGTCAAGGTCTATTTCCCTTAAGCTCCACCTGTGTTCATATTTGGGCATATGGAATATTCGTGCCAAGTTTGGTCCAGATCCATCATTGTTTGAGTCCACAGTGATCTCTGGATGTAGGTGAACTACAACTCCAAAACCAAAGGACACTGCCCACCAAACCCTTCCAGTATTTTCTGTTGGTCATGCAAGAACTGTGTGCCAAGTTTGGTTCAATTCCATCGTTGGTGGAGTTCACAATGCTCTTTGGTTGTAGGTGGACTAGAAATCCCAGCAACTACAACCCCAAATGACAAGGTCTATTTTCCCCAAACTCCACCAGTGTTCACATTCGGGCATATTGAGTATTTGTGCTAAGTTTGGTCCAGATCCATCATTGTCTTGAGTCCACAGTGCTCTCTGGATGTAGGTGAACTACAACTCCAAAAATCAAGGCCAATGTCTACCAAACCCTTCCAATATTTTCTGTTGATCATGGGGGTTCTGAATCCCACTAATGATAGATTTTGGGTTTGGTGGACATTAACCTTGAATTCTGGAGTTGTAGTTCACCTCCATCCAGAGAGCAGGAGGAAGGCTTTTGTTGGGAAAATTTGCTGTATGTTTCCAACAAGGAAGAGAAGGGCAGGTGGAGAGATCTTCAGGCTTCTCTGCCAAAGGTGTTCCCAAGACCACCAGAAATATGTGTTTTCTGATCATCTTTGGCGACACCTCTGTCACCCCCTTGCGACCCCCCCAGGGGCCCAGAACCCCAGGTTGAGAAACACTGGACTAAAGACTCTGGAAAATGACAACTGTAGTATGGGCGACTATTACTATGGAGTTTGCAAATGAGTGCATATTGCTTTTGCATTGTGAACGCACTTTGTAGCTGGGTATATAATTTTGAACTCTCCTTATTTGTTCTATGTATTCCTATGGACCGTAGTTTGCATTTTGTCATATTTATCGGTGGGATGTTTCAGGGAGTTCTGCCTCAATGAGAGCTGGCACAATGTTGAAGGTCTCCTTGCACCACTATCTGCAGTTCCCCAAATAATTTTATTTCTCTGTAAAGAACACCTGCGTGTGACGGTCCAAGGGAGAGTCTTCCCAGAAGTTCCTGAGCTTGTTGTGAAGAGATAACCGGCCGCGAAGGCACGGCTCTTGCTTTTCTCAGCCATCCAGAGTTTCAGGTTGGAATCCAAACAAGCTTGTTATGTTATGTGGGATCCCTCTCCCTCTCTCCTTCCCAGAGCTGGGAATGTCAGCTTGGAGCTGTGAAGCTTTGCAGGGCTTGGAAAAAGGTGGAATGAAGTGATTATGGGCACCTTCCAAGACTTGGATGTTTTGAATGCGGCAAGAATAACCAGCCAAATTATCTCAATGCTTTTTCTCCTCGAAGGCTAGAATACTTAGGTTTTATAATTGGAAGAAAGTCAGGCCCCATCTACACTGCCATATAATGGAGTTTCATAATGTAGTTTAGGGGCATTGAACTGCACTGTATGGCAATGTAGATTAGCAACACTGAACTGCATTATATGGCAATGTAGATTAACTGCATTTTATGGCAATTTAGATTAACTGCATTGCACTGCATTATATGGCAATGTGGATTAACTGCATCGCACTGCATTATATGGCAATGTAGATTAACTGCATTATATGGCAACGTGGATTAACTGCATTGAACTGCATTATATGGCAATGTGGATTAACTGCATTGCACTGCATTATATGGCAATGTGGATTAACTGTATTGAACTGCATTATATGGCAATGTAGATTAACTGCATTATATGGCAATGTGGATTAACTGCATTGAACTGCATTATATGGCAATGTAGATTAACTGCATTATATGGCAATGTGGATTAACTGCATTGAACTGCATTATATGGCAATGTGGATTAACTGCATTGCACTGCATTATATGGCAATGTGGATTAACTGCATTGCACTGCATTATATGGCAATGTACATTAACTGCACTATATGGCAATGTGGATTAACTGCATTGAACTGCATTATATGGCAATGTGGATTAACTGCATTGAACTGCATTATATGGCAATGTAGATTAACTGCACTATATGGCAATGTGGATTAACCGCATTGAACTGCATTATATGGCAATGTGGATTAACTGCATTGAACTGCATTATATGGCAATGTGGATTAACTGCATTGAACTGCACTATATGGCAATGTGGATTAACTGCATTGAACTGCACTATATGGCAATGTGGATTAACTGCATTGAACTGCATTATATGGCAATGTAGATTAACTGCATTGAACTGCACTATATGGCAATGCAGATTAATGACACTGAACTGCATTATATGGCAATGTAGATTAACTGCATTACACTGCATTATATAACAATGTAGATTAATGATGCTGAACTGCAATTATATGGAAAAGTAGATTAACTGCATTATATGGCAATATAGCTCAACTGCATTGAACTGCACTATATGGCAATGCAGATTAATGACACTGAACTGCATTATATGGCAATGTAGATTAACTGTATTTTATGGCAATGTAGATTAACTGCATTGAACTGCATTATATGGCAATGTAGATTAATGACACTAAACTACAACTGTACCAGGAGCTCCAATTTTGTTTGCTTTGCACTGAATGTTTGTTGTAGCCCTAAGTTTCAGGGACTCTGCAGATAGGTGGCTTCTTTTGGCTGCAATCATAGGGCAAGCCACCTGTCAATTATAGTTAGGTTCCCTGGTCCCGCCCCCTTTTTGGGTTTTAGAGGGAATAGGAGCCAGTTTGAGTTCAGTCCACACAGAGAAGCCTTCCATGCAGGACATAATACCAAGAGCTCTTGTAGAAAGCTTTGTCTTCTACAGCTTGGCCGGGGAGAAAGGTCCCATAGCTTGACCTAGTATTATACAGCCCTACAGTTCCTTTGCTGAAGGACTTCAGTCAGCCATCACGGAAACCTGAGTTCTTTTTTTCTCCTGGAAGTCTACAAAGCTCTGCTTGGTAAGGGTCACTCGCGGAAGCCAGAAGCAATTGGTACCGGGTGCAGGGGCTCCACGCCAACAGAGGCAAAGACAGACTGCCCAGATTAGAAGTTAAGGATTTCCCCATTAGTTACAGTTATGAAGATTAGTGAGTGTTCCCTGTGGACAAGATTGAGAGAGAGCCAGTAGACTGTTAAGAAAGCCTTAAAGTACCTGTTTGTTTTCATTAATAAAGAACTTTGTTGAACCTTTAAGCAATCTAGAGACTCTGTTTTAAGGAAATCCAAAGGCCTTTAATCTGAGACAGCCCCGGCGTCCCGTTGGGCACACAGAATTTATGTCCTGTCTACAGTCATGCACAGGCCCAGCATGCGACAGCACATGCACTGTACGGCAATGTAGATTAACGACACTGTATTGCATTATATGGCAATGTAGATTAACTGCATTGAACTGCATTATATGACAATGTAGATTAATGACACTGAATTGCACTATATGGCAATGTAGATTAACTGCATTATATGTTTTGGATTCCAACTCCCACAATTGTGGGAGCTAAAGTCGAAAACACCTGGAGGGCCCAAGTTTGCCATGCGTGGTGTAGATGCATCAACAGGATGTAAGCCTATGGCTGTACAGCATCCGACAAATCAAGGATCTGGGTGACAATTGTGTTGAGTGTCCCCAAGATTATCTCCTGCCGGAATGGAGAAGGATGGAGGGAAGTCGGCTTTTCTTCGCTCCAACATCTGGGCTGAAATACCAAGTCCCCCGTGCAACCCAGAGCCTCGGCCAAGAAAAACACATCAGATAGCAGCTTCGTGACGAAGGGTTGTGGGCTTGACAGCCTTATCTCCTGCGGGAAGAGCCTAACAAGCTGAGAACAAGATGATGATGATTTCCTTTCACCCTCCGTGGAGGGAGGATGGCGCAGCTAGGAAGAAGAAGGAGGCCACTTGACAGATGGATCCACGGGCCACCCAGGGCGGAGAGTCGTCCGCCTCTGAAAAATGGTTTTTCCAGAATTAAGGGAGTTGTGAAGCCACAGCTGTGAGGAAGGCCTAGGGAGATGGGGGTTTCGGAACCTCTGGCAATCATCTTGGAGAGTTCTTGGAGAACGGGAAAAGTCCCACCAGATGGGAGGAGGGCCAATGTGGTCCCAATCTTCAAGAAGGGAAAAAAGGATGACCCAAACCATTACCGTCCAATCAGCCTCACGTCGATACCAGGCAATATTCTGGAAAAGATTGTTAAGGAAGTGGTCTGCAAACACTTAGAAACAAATGCGGTCATCGCTAATAGTCAACATGGATTTATCAAAAACAAGTCATGCCAGACTCATCTGATCTCTTTTTTCGATAGAGTTACAAGCTGGGTAGATGCGGGGAATGCCGTGGATGGAGCGTACCTGGGTTTCAGGAAGGCCTTCCACAAAGTCCATGACCTTCTGGCAAGGAAATTAGTCCAATGTGGGCTAGGCAAAAGCACGCTTAGGTCAGTGTTTCTCAACCTTCCCAACGCTGCAACCCCTTCATACAGTTCCTCAAGTTGTGGTGACCCCCAACCATAACATTATTTTAGTTGCTACTTCACAACTGTAATTTTGCTACTGTTATGAATCCTAATGTAAATATCTGTTATGCAGGATGTATTTTCATTCATTGGACCAAATTTGGCACAAATACTCAATACGCCCAAATTTGGTGTTGTTGGAGGGAGATTGATTTTGTCATTTGGGAGTTGTAGTTTCTGGGATTTATGGTTAACCTACAATCAAAAGAGCATTGTGAGCAATACCAACGATGGAATTGAACCAAACTTGGCACACAGAACTCCCATGACCAATGGAAAATACTGTAAGGGTTTGGTGGGCATTGAACTTGAGTTTTGGAGTTGTAGTTCACCTACATCCAGAGAGCTCTGTGGACTCAAGCAATGATGGATTGGGACCAAGCATGGCATGAATACTTAATATGCCCAAATGTGAACACTGGTGGAGTTTGACATTTGGGAGTTGTAGTTGCTGGGATTTAAAGTCCACCAACAATCAAAGAACCCAACCAATGATAGAATTGGGCTCAACTTCCCACACAGAACCCCAACAACCAACAGAAAATGCTATGTTTTGTGATGGGTTTTGACGACCCCTCTGACACCCCCTTGCGACCCCCCGAGGGGTCCCGACCCCCAGGTTGAGAAACGCTGGCTTAGGTGGATCTGTAATTACTTAAGTGAACGAACTCAGAGGGCGATTCCCCCCAATGCTTCCTCTTCATCCTGGAAAGAAGTGACAAGTGGAATGCCATCAGCAGGGTTCCGTCTTGGGCCCGGTCCTGTTCAACATCTTTATTAATGACTTAGATGAAGGGCTAGAAGGCAGGATCACCAAGTTTGCAGACGACACCAAATTGGGAGAGCCAATACTCCAGAGGACAGGAGCAGGATTCAGGGCGATCTTGACAGATTGGAAAGATGGGCCAAAACTAACAAAATGAAGTTCAACAGGAACAAAGGAAGAGACTCCACTTAGGCAAAAAAAAAAAAACAACAAAATGCAAAGATACAGAATGGGGGACAATGCCTGGCTCGAGAGCAGTACGTGTGAAAAAGATCTTTGAGTCCTCGTGGACAGCAAGTTAAACATGAGCCAACAATGTCATGTGGTGGCAAAAAAAAGCCAATGGGATTTTGGCCTGCATCAAGAGGAGCCTAGATCCAGGGAAGTCATGCTCCCCATGCTCTATTCTGCCTTGGTTAGACAACACCTTGAATATTGTGTCCAGTTTTGGGCACCACAATTGAAGGGAGATATTGACAAGCTGGAATGTGTCCAGAGGACGGCGACTGAAATGATTAAGGGTCTGGAGAGCAAGCCCCATGAGGAGCGGCTTAAAGAGCTGGGCATGTTTAGCCTGAAGAAGAGAAGGCTGAGAGGAGACAGGATGAGAGCCATGTATAAATATGTGACAGGAAGCCACAGGGAGGAGGGAGCAAGCTTGTTTTCTGCTGCCCTGGAAACTAGGACGCAATGGAGCCATGGCTTCAAACTACAAGAAAGGAGATTCCATCTGAACATTAGGAAGAACTTCCTGACTGTGAGAGCTGTTCAGCAGTGGAACATGATAGCCATATATAAATATGTGAGGGGAAGTCATAGGGAGGAGGGAGCAAGCTTGTTTTCTGCTTCCCTGGAGAATAGGATGCGAAACAATGGCTTCAAACTACAGGAGAGGAGATTCCATCTGAACATGAGGAAGAACTTCCTGAGTGTGAGAACTGTTCAGCAGTGGAACTCTCTGCCCTGGAGCGTGGTGGAGGCTCCTTCTATGGAAGCTTTTAAACAGAGTCTGGATGGCCATCTGTCAGGGGTGATTTGAACGCAATATTCATACTTCTTGGCAGAATGGGGTTAGACTGGATGGCCCATGAGGTCTCTTCCAACTCTATGATTCTGTGATCCCCCCTTCAACCCTCCATATTGACAGATCGAATTGTTCATGGATTTGAGTCTAATGTTCTCTCTAGGAATCTCTTGATCAGAAGTTCCCAAACTTTGATCCTCCTTCTCTGCTGGTAACCCACCGAACTACATCTCCTATAACTCCATAGCACTGAGCCAAGGGAGTTAAAGTCATGGTAAAAAGCATCAATTCTATGGTATAGATCAGTGGTTCTCAACCTTCCTAATGCCGCGACCCCTTAGCACAGGTCCTCATGTTCTGGTGACCCCCAACCATAATCTTATTTTTGTTGCTACTTCACAACTGTAATTTTGCTACTGTTATGAATGGTAATCTAAATATCTGATATGCAGGATGTATTTTCAGTCACTGGACCAAATTTGGCACAAATACCCAATACTCCCAAATTTGAATACTGGTGAGGTTGGGTGTGATTGATTTGGTCATTTGGTAATGCTGGAGTTGCTTGGATTTATAGTTCACCTAAAATCAAAGAGCCTTCTGAACTCCACCAATAATGGAATGTGTCCAGAGGAGGATGACTCAAATGATCAAGGGTCTGGAGAACAAGACCTATGAGGAGTGGCTTAAAGAGCTGGCATGTTTAGCCTTCAGAAGAGAAGGCTGAGAGGAGACACACATAACTGGGCACACAGAATTCCCATGACGAAGAGAAAATACTGGGAAGGTCTGGTGGACATTGACCTTGAGTTTTTTTGGAGTTGTAGTTCACCTACATCCAGAGAACACTGTGGACTCAAGCAATGATGGATCTGGATCAAACCTGGCACAAATATTCAATATGCCCAAATGTGAACACTGGTAGAGTTTGGAGAAAATAGCCCTTGCCATTTGGGAGTTGTAATTGTTGGGATTTATAGTTCACCTGCAATAAAATAGCATTCTGAACCCCACCGATAGAATTGGACCAAACTTTCCACACAGAACCCCCATGACCTATGTTTTCTGATGGTCTTTGGCGACCCATCTGACACCCCCTCGCGACCCCCATGGGGGTCCCGACCCCCAGGTTGAGAAACACTGGTGTAGATGCACCCTGGGCCCTCCAGCATGGAGTCAACATCCAGCAGAACATGACCCAAGTGTCCCACTGAACGACCTAAAGCAGTGGTTCCCAACCTTTGGTCATCTAGGTGTTTTGGACTTCAACTTCCAGAAATCCCAGTCAGACTACACAGTTAGGGATTGTGGGATCTGAAGTCCAAAACACATGAAGGACCAAATGTTGGGAACCAATGCTCTAGGTCAGTGTTTCTCAACCTTCCTAATGCCGTGACCCCTTAATACAGTTCTTCATGTTGTGGTGACCCCCAACCATAAAATTATTTTCGTTGTGACTTCATCTCTGGAATTTTGCTACGGTTATGAATAATAATGTAAATATCTGATATGCAGGATGTATTTTCATTTACTGGAGCAAATCTGGCAGAAATACCCAATACTCCCAAATTTGAATACTGCGTGGTGGTGGTGGGGTATTGATTTTGTCATTTGGGAGTTGTAGTTGCTGGGATTTATAGTTCACCTCCAATCAAAGAGTATTCTGAACTCCACCAACCATGGAATTGAACCAAACTTGGCACACAGAACTCCCATGACCTATAGAAAATACTGGAAGGGTTCAGTGGGCATTGACCTTGGTTTTGGAGTTGTAGTTCACCTTCATCCAGAGAGCCCTGCGGACTCAAACAATGACAGATCTGGATCAAACTTGGCACACATACTCAATATGCCCAAATGTTGGTGGAGTTTGGGGAAAATACATGTTGACATTTGGGAGTTGTAGTTGCTGGGATTTATAGTTCACCTGCAATAAAATACCATTCTGAACCCCACCGATAGAATTGGACCAAACTTTCCACACAGAACCCCCATGACCTATGTTTTCTGATGGTCTTTGGCGACCCCTCTGACACCCCCTCGTGACCCCCATGGGGGTCCCAACCCCCAGGTTGAGAAACACTGGTGTAGATGTACCCTGGGTCCTCCAGCATGGAGTCAACATCCAGCAGAAGATGACCCAAGTGTCCCACTGAAAGACCTAAAGCAGTGGTTCCCAACCTTTGGTCATCTAGGTGTTTTGGACTTTAACTTCCAGAAATCCCAGTCAGACTACACAGTTAGGGATTGTGGGATCTGAAGTCCAAAACACATGAAGGACCAAATGTTGGGAACTGCTCTAGGTCAGTGTTTCTCAACCTTCCTAATGCCGTGACCCCTTAATACAGTTCTTCATGTTGTGGTGACCCCCAACCATAAAATTATTTTCGTTGTGACTTCATCTCTGGAATTTTGCTATGGTTATGAATAATAATGTAAATATCTGATATGCAAGATGTATTTTCATTTACTGGAGCAAATCTGGCAGAAATACCCAATACTCCCAAATTTGAATACTGCGTGGTGGTGGTAGTGGTGGTGGGGTATTGATTTTGTCATTTGGGAGTTGTAGTTGCTGGGATTTATAGTTCACCTCCAATCAAAGAGTATTCTGAACTCCACCAACCATGGAATTGAACCAAACTTGGCACACAGAACTCCCATGACCTATAGAAAATACTGGAAGGGTTCAGTGGGCATTGACCTTGGTTTTGGAGTTGTAGTTCACCTTCATCCAGAGAGCCCTGCGGACTCAAACAATGATAGATCTGGATCAAACTTGGCACACATACTCAATATGCCCAAATGTTGGTGGAGTTTGGGGAAAATACATGTTGACATTTGGGAGTTGTAGTTGCTGGGATTTATAGTTCACCTACAATCAACTAGCATTCTGAACCCCACCAACGATGGAATTGGGCCAAACCTCCCACACAGAACCTCCATGACCAACAAAAAATACTGTGTTTTCTGATGGTCTTTGGCGACCCCTCTGACACCCCCTCGTGACCCCTCCAGGGGTCCCGACCCCCAGGTTGAGAAACGCTGCTCTAGGTCTTTCAGATGTTCAATTGTGTGTTCCACAGATAATATGCAGTACCCAGTTGGAACCTTTATAACTCAAAGAGAGCAAGAAACCTTTTGTGAGATTTTAGGGTTATTTCTCTCCCCTTTCTGGTGCACCTGCCATGGGTTGAGAAATCCATCACGGAGGAAGGCAACTGCCCTGGACTACCTCATCTGTCAAAGCCCACCCCCCCCCTCGCCACCCCCTTGTTTCTTCACCTTGGCCCACTGTTTGCTTTCGTGGGGTCCGTCGCCCTAGAAACGTCTCCAAAAAGAAAACAGCCCCCCCCCCCCACCACATGGGGTTAAAGAGAAGCCATGCCTGGTGGGGACAGTACTTGGCACGGGTTCAAAAACATGTCATAACCGACTGTGGTGGGTGGCATGCATGCGAGGCTGGGGGATGAGGGAGCAAAGGCATGCATTCCTGAATTTTGCACGAAGTAAGGAGGAAACGCCAGGAAGGGGCTGGAAGGAGATAGAGACTGTTTGCTTTGGCCAGGCATGGGCTAACTTGAGCCCTCCCTCCAGGTGTTTTGGACTTCAACTACCACCATTCCTAACAGCCGGTAGGCTGTTAGGAATGGTGGGAGTTGAAGTCCAAAACACCTGGAGGGAGGGCCCAAGTTTGCCCATGCCTGGCTTAGACATAGAAAACAGTATAAGCTCATGGTGATTTATAGTACAGTTAAAGCACTGGATGGATATATGGTGTAGATGACACCATATTAGGAAGGCTATGATATTCATAGAGTAGACCTCATGGGCCATCCAGTCCAACCCCATTCTGCCAAGACGCAGGGAAATTGCATTCAAAGCACCCCCAACAGATGACCATCCAGCCTCTGTTTAAAAGCTTCCAAAGAAGGAGCCTACACCACACTCCGGGGCAGAGAGTTCCACTGCTGAACGGCTCTCACAGTCAGGAAGTTCTTCCTTGTGTTCAGATGGAACCTCCTTTCTTGTAGTTTGAAGCCATTGTTCCGCGTCCAATTGTTCCTTCTGTTGTGTTTTTCAGTGTTTTTATGAGCGATGGTCACTCGTTGGCCTGATAGGTGTCTTGTGTCCAAATTTGGTGTCAATTTGTCCAGTGGTTTTTGAGTTATGTTAATCCCACAAACGAACATTACATTTTTGTTTATATAGATTACAGCCAACTTGATTTTGCTGTCCCAAAGACAAGGACACTGAGTGACCAAGTCAAACTACAAGAAAAAGTATTGCCGAAGGCTTTCATGGCTGGAATCACTGGGTTGTTGTATGTGGTCAGTTGAAACATTCACACCTAGCTCCAGCAGACAAGAGTTCTTTGTCTCACCCTGGTCATTCCACAGATATATAAACCCTTTTTCCTAGTTCCAGTGGAATGACCAGGGTGGGACAAAGGACTTTTGTCTGCTGGAGCTAGGTGTGAATGTTTCAACTGACCACCTTGACCTCACTACCTCTGAGGATGCTTGCTATAGATGCAGGCAAAATGTCAGGAGAGAATGCCTCTAGACCATGGCCATATAGCCCGAAAAAACTACAACATACAAGAAAAAGGATTCCACCTAAACATTAGGAAGAACTTCTTGGTGGTGAAATCTGTTTGATGGTGAAATCCTATGTTGCCTCAAAGTCCTATGGAGTCTCCTCTGGAAGTTCTAAAATGGAGACTGGATGGCTATCTGTCAGGAAGGCTTGGATTGTGTATTCTTTTCGTGGCAGAAGGGGGGTTAGACTGGATGGCCCTGGGGATCCTTTCCAACTCCAGGATTCTGTGCTTCTATTTCATGATTGTATGGTTGGAAAAGACCTACATCTACTTGACCTTCTGCCAGAAGTTGGCCATGGAATCATGCTGGAGGTTTAGAGCAGTGTTTCTCAACCTAGACCTACATCTACTTGACCTTCTGCCGGAAGTTGGCCATGGAATCATGCTGGAGGTTTAGAGCAGTGGTTCTCAACCTAGACCTACATCTACTTGACCTTTTGCTGGAAGTTGGCCATGGAATCATGCTGGAGGTTTAGAGCAGTGGTTCTTAACCTAGACCTACATCTACTTGACCTTCTGCTGGAAGTTGGCCATGGAATCATGCTGGAGGTTTAGAGCAGTGGTTCTTAACCTAGACCTACATCTACTTGACCTTCTGCTGGAAGTTAGCCATGGAATCATGCTGGAGGTTTAGAGCAGTGGTTCTCAACCTAGACCTACATCTACTTGACATTCTGCCGGAAGTTAGCCATGGAATCATGCTGGAGGTTTAGAGCAGTGGTTCTCAACCTAGACCTACATCTACTTGACCTTCTGCTGGAAGTTGCCAATGGAATCATGCTGGAGGTTTAGAGCAGTGGTTCTCAACCTAGACCTACATCTACTTGACCTTCTGCTAGAAGTTGGCCATGGAATCATGCTGGAGGTTTAGAGCAGTGGTTCTCAACCTAGACTTACATCTGCTTGGCCTTCTGCTAGAAGTTGGCCATGGGATCATGCTGGAGGTTTGGAGCAGTGGTTCTCAACCTAGACCTACATCTACTTGACCTTCTGCTAGAAGTTGGCCATGGAATCATGCTGGAGGTTTAGAGCAGTGGTTCTCAACCTAGACTTACATCTACTTGACCTTCTGCTAGAAGTTGGCCATGGGATCATGCTGGAGGTTTGGAGCAGTGGTTCTCAACCTAGACTACTGGATTACTGCAATGCGCTCTACGTGGGGCTGCCCTTGAAGACGGCTCGGAAACTACAATTGGTCCAGCGGGCAGCAGCCAGGATGCTAACTGGAGCTCATTATCAAGAGAGGTCAACCCTCTTGTTCAAGGAGCTCCACTGGCTGCCATTTATTTTCCGAGCCCAATTCAAGGTGCAGGTGCTCACCTACAAAGCCCTGAACGGTTTGGGACCACCCTACCTGCGTGACCGCATTTCCATCTACGAACCCACACGCTCGCTCCGGTCATCTGGGGAGGCCCTGCTCGTTATCCCACCTACGTCGCAAGCGCGCTTGGTGGGGACGCGGGACAGGGCCTTCTCTGTGGCGGCCCCCCGACTCTGGAATGCCCTTCCAAAAGAGCTTCGTCAGGCCCCTACTCTGGCAGTTTTCAGAAGGAACCTAAAAACTTGGCTGTTCCGATGTGCCTTCGCAGATTAGGAATCCCCATCCCAAGTCCTAGATGCACTTTAGCACAACTAACATTGCTGCACACCACACTTTAATCCTACGTTCCTCCTGCCATCTCAGCACTTTTAACCCTGTACCCCATTGCGCTGGCCGAACCAGTTTTAATAGTGTCTTGATGTATTGTCATTGTGGTTATTTTGCTTAATTATTTGATTTGCTTTGTTTATCGCTGTGTTATGTTTTCTATTGTATTGTGTTTTGTGGCTTCGGCCCGTGTAAGCCGCATCGAGTCCTTTGGGAGATGCTAGCGGGGTACAAATAAAGTTAATAATAATAATAATAATAATAATAGACCTACATCTACTTGACCTTCTGCTAGAAGTTGGCCATGGAATCATGCTGGAGGTTTAGAGCAGTGGTTCTCAACCTAGACTTACATCTGCTTGACCTTCTGCTAGAAGTTGGCCATGGGATCATGCTGGAGGTTTGGAGCAGTGGTTCTCAACCTAGACCTACATCTACTTGACCTTCTGCTAGAAGTTGGCCATGGAATCATGCTGGAGGTTTAGAGCAGTGGTTCTCAACCTAGACCTACATCTACTTAACCTTCTGCCGGAAGTTGGCCATGGAATCATGCTGGAAGTTTAGAGCAGTGGTTCTCAACCTAGACCTACATCTACTTAACCTTCTGCTGGAAGTTGGCCATGGAATCATGCTGGAGGTTTAGAGCAGTGGTTCTCAACTTGTAGGTCCCCAGATGTTTTGGCCTTCAACTCCCAGAAATCCGAATAGCTGGTAAACTGGCTGGGATTTCTGGGAGTTGTAGGCCAGAACACCTGGGGGGACCCACAGGTTGAGAAGCACTGCTCTAGTGAGATCTCTTCTCTCGGCATCACTAGGTCCTCCCACATGATTCTATGGTATGTTTCTGCTGGAAGCCCAAGACACCATTCATTTCAGGTGAGAAAAAGAGAGTTCCAGATGATGCAAAAATGGTATTATACAAAGGGTTCTGGAATGGATCCCTTGTGTCATTTGCAACCTTATTCTGTCCTCACCATGTTTAATATCCAGGCAAATCCTTGGGGAAGAATGCGGCATCGGGCTCTATTTCTGCTGTCAGTGGGCTAACCGGATTAGCATTCTTCTTCCTCAACCTGCGGTGCAAATTAAATGTTTATTCTTTCATGTCGGGAAAGTGTCAGCCGCTCTCTGGCTGCCCAGTGAAGATCCAGACTGATGGGAGGGAGGGAGGGGACAACCCCCACATTTTGCAGAAATAAGTCCCATTCTGCCCACCACATGCTGCAAGAAAACCCTCCCACTTTAATTTGGTCCATGACAGAAGAGAAAACCCCATGGGAAGGACGCCACGTTGACAAGCTTGGAACATTTGCTTCCTTTGGAAACCAGCTCCCAGCATTGTGCCCTAAATTAAAGGGGGACTGGCCCAGTTTGATGGGTTATAAGGCCACAGCTTTATTAAACATAGCAATGAATCATAGAATCAAAGATTTGGAAGAGACCTCATGGGCCATCCAGTCCAACCCCCTGCCAAGAAGCAGGAATATTGCATTCAAATCGCCCCTGACAGATGGCCATCCAGCCTCTGTTTAAAAGCTTCCAAAGAAGGAGCCTCCACCACACTCCGGGGCAGAGAGTTGAAATGGCAGTGAAAGTTTGGAAGAGCATAAAGGGGGTTCTCAGCTTTATGTTTGGATGTCAACAAGTGATGTAATTGAGTGTATTTACATTTCTATGAGATTTGTAGTTTGGGGAGAGACATGGAAGTTCCTGCTGGACAGCTCCAGTCCAGTTTCTTGAACTACAGGTTTCTTTTTCAAATAAGTTTTATTAAATTATCTACTACATACAACGAAAGAGGGAGAACATTAAAAAGAAGATAGTACAGTGCGGAAAGAAGAGAAAAAAAAAAGGGCAAAAAAATATGATAATAAAAATAAAAAGGATTGACTTCCATCTCCTCATCAGGTGTTGTGTCTCCAAAAACCAAGTTATTCTCTTTACTTTAAAATAAAACTCTTAATTGCTTTCTTCTTTCTCGTAATTGTCGTAAAGTGTCCAATCTGTCCTCTTTATCGGATTTCCAGTATTTTTTTTCAACAAAAAAGTTAGTTCGTCCATCTCTCTTATTTCTCTGATTTTTCCAAGCCATTCTTCCTTAGTAGGAATACTATTCTGTTTCCAAACTTTTGCTAAAATAATTCTGGCTGCCGTCGTAATATAAGTAAAAAGCCTGTCCTCATTTTCTTGTAGTTGTAACTCCAAGTCTCTAAAGCCTAACAGGTAATATTCTGGTTTCTTCTTAAAGGTTCTTTTCAAAAAAATTTGTAAATCTTCATGTACCATAGACCAATACTTCCCTATTTCTTTGCATGTCCACCACATATGGTAAAAGGTACCAATCTGTTGGCAACCTTTCCAACACTTATCAGAAGAATTTTTATTCATTAAAGATAGCTTCTTTGGGGTGGTATACCATCTGTGGAACATTTTTATCCAATTTTCTCTTAAGTCTGTTGCATACACATATTTCAACTTTTTGTTCCACATCTGTTCCCATTCCTTAAATTGTATAGGCCTTCTTATATTTTCTGCCCATTTTATCATACATGATTTCACTTGTTCACATTCCGTAAGCCAGTTCAAGAGTGTATTATAGATAACTGCAATTACTTTTTTCTTTAAATTCAGGATTTTATCCCAAATTGTTTCTTCCCATGAAAAGCCTATCTTATTATCTTGCTTAATGTATTCTTTCATCTGTAAATAGTGCAGCCATGTCAGGTTAACATTTTTTTCTTTTAGATATTGATATGGTTTAATCTCCGCTGTCTTCTCTATCAAAATATCTTTATATGTTAACCATGTTCTCCATCCCAATAGTCTTCTTTGGTGGGCCTCCATTGGAGATACCCATAAAGGTGTTTTGTTATAAAAATAATTCTTGTATTTCGTCCATACTCTTATCAAGGATGCCCTTACGAAATGATTTCCAAATTTTTTTTCTTTTTTTTCTCTGTCATACCACGTATAGGCATGCCAACCTACTCGTAGGTCATGTCCTTCTAAATTCAAACCTTTTTCGTTTCCTAACAACATCCAATCTCTTATCCATAAGAGAGCACTTGCATCATGGTAAGCTTTTAAGTCTGGGAACCCTAGTCCACCTCTTGTTTTTTTATCAATTAAATTTAAATATTTAATTCTAGGTCTTTTTCCATTCCACACGAACTTCAATAGCTCTTTGTTCCAATTCTTAAACATTACTTGATTTCTGATTACTGGTATATTTTGAAATAAAAACAATAACTTTGGTAATATATTCATTTTAACTAATGCTATTCTTCCTAAAAGAGATAGTTTCAGTGATTTCCAGTTTTTAAGATCTTTCTGTATCTTGCTCCAAGCAAATTCGTAATTATTTTTCAACAATTGTCCATTCTTTGCAGTTATCCAGATTCCTAGATATCTTAATTTTTTAACAATCTCCATTCCTGTAGCTTTTATTATTTTTTCCTGATGTTCAACCTTTACATTTTTTGTTAAAATTTTAGTTTTCCCCTTATTAATTTTGAAGCCTGCCACTCTTCCAAATTCATACAACTTCTTTATCCAACTCTCCAAATTATTTATTGGGTCTTCTACAATTCCCAGTAAGTCATCCGCGAAAGCTTTAATCTTGTATTCGTGTTTTCCTACTCTTAGACCTTTAACATTCGTATCTTCTCTTATTTTCCTCATTAACGGTTCTAAAGCCATAATAAAGATCAGAGGGGATAACGGACATCCTTGTCGTGTTCCTTTCGTAATTACAAATTCCTCAGATTGTTGGCCGTTTATCCGTATTTTCGCCCTTTGTACTTCATAAATGGCATTAATTGCATTTGTAAATTTCGCTCCCATATCCATTTCTTGAATTAAGATCTTGAAGAAGTCCCAGTTTAAATTATCAAATGCTTTCTCTGCGTCGATGGATAGTATTGCAACTTCTTTCTGGTGGTTTGCTTCAAAATTGAACTACAGGTTTCTGGCACAACATTTCAAATGCTGCTCCAAATTACAAATCTCACAATTGTGTAGGACGATTAAAGTTTGATCACAGCGTCATAGCTGCCAAGTGCATTATACTCCTTCTAAGTTTACAATGGCACCAATGACTGATGCTGGATCTGAGTTGTGTAGCTTCTCTCACAATTATGTTGAGCAGGACAGAGAGAGATGGTCTCACAATGCTTAGAGATGGCTTCTATTCCGCTTTGGTTAGACCACACCTGGAATAGTGTGTCCAATTCTGGGCGCCACAATTCAAGAGAGATATTGACAAGCTGGAATGTGTCCAGAGGAGGGCGACTAAAATGATCAAGGGTCTGGAGAACAAGCCCTATGAGGAGCGGATTAAGAACCTGGGCATGTTTAGCCTGAAGAAGAGAAGGATGAGAAGCAATATAATAGCCATGTATAAATATGTGAGAGGAAGCCACAGGGAGGAGGGAGCAAGCTTGTTTACTGCGTCCATGGAGATTAGGACAAGGAACAATGGCTTCAAACTACAAGAAAGGACATTCCATCAGAACATGAGGAAGAACTTCCTGATTGTGAGAGCCATTCAGCAGTGGAACTCTCTGCCCAGAGTGTGGTGAAGGTTCCTTCTTTGGAAGCTTTGAAACAGAGGCTGGATGGCCATCTGTCAGGGGTGATTTGAATGCATTATTCCTGCTTCTTGGCAGAATGGGGTTGGACTGGATGGCCCATGAGGTCTCTTCCAACTCTTTGATTCTGATTCTATGAGGGAGAAGGAATATCATATCATTTAGGTGCATCTCAGGATTCACTAAGATGGCACTAAGATAATGGAAGCGAGATCAAACTCCTCTAACTGTGATGCGTAATACATTCATAGGGTATGTCTTCCATCCTCCCTCTAACAACACAATGCCACACATGGGCACTATGTCTTACTTACACATTTCAGGGCATAGGAGAAGGTCACTATGCCCAACGAAGGACCCTACCCAACCAATTTGGGTCACCAGAATTGATCTTTGAATATGGCAGCTGGAAATCATGTGCCTTCATACCTGCCTCACTCATGTTGTGACATCTCCTGTGCACATTACATGTCATGCACATCCAGCCTCTTCCTTTAGCCTTTGTCAATCATGTTCAAATTACAGGAAAGAAGATTCCACCTGAACATTAGGAAGAACTTCCTGAGAGCTGTTCAGCAGTGGAACTCTCTGCCTCAGAGTCCAGTGCAAACAAAGGCTGGAGTTGCTTTCCCTGCATGGTACAAAGGGATGGCTCATGTGCTTTCTTCCAGCTTTAGGATTCCTTGATTGAATGTGGCCCCCATCCTCTGGCCTCTCCTTTAGCCTCTTCTGCCATTATTCACATTCTGTGTCACGCAGCTCCAGCCTCTTCCTTTGGCCATTGTCAGTTGGGTGGATCTCAACCCATCTCATTGATCTTTTGACATTTCCTTTGGACTCTCCTCTCAAGGTTGGCATTGTGTGTCATGTACATTCAAACTCTAGCTTTGATCATGAGGCCCTCAGAACCTTCTCACTAAACCTTTGACATCTCTTTTGTATTTTCCTTCTGAAGGTTGACATTGTGTGCCAGGCATACCTGAACTCCTTCTTGGCTGATTGTGTAGCCCTCAGACCATTCTTATTTATCCTTTGGACTTTCCTCTCAAAGTTTACTATTTGTGCCAACCTCTTCCTTTGGTCATTGTCAATCACGGGGTCTTCAGAATATTCTTGCTCTTCCTTTGACATCTCCTTTGGATCTTCTGGTCAACATTGTCTTTCTAGTCAAGGTTGGCCTCTTCCCTTGACCTTGGTTGATCATTTGGTCCTCAGACTCTTCTTGCTTATCCTTTGACATCTTTTCTTTTTTGGACTCTCCTGCCATTGTTGACATTGTGTGCAATGCGTACCCAACCTCTTTCTTTGGCTGTTGTCAATTGTGTATCTCTCAGACCTTCTTACCGATCTTTCAACATTTCCTTTGGTGTTCCTTTACCAAGGATGACATTCTGCACCAGTCACACCCAGCCTCTTCCACTGGCTTTTGTCAATCATGGGGCCTTCAGACCTTATCACAAATCTTTTGACATTCCCTTTGGAATCTCCTTCTCAAGGCTGACATTATGTGCCCTGTACACCCAACATCTTCCTTTGATCATTGTCAATCATGGGGCCCTCAAACCATTCTTGTTCATCCTTTGACATTTCCTTTAGACCTTCTGGTCAACGTTGGCCTTCTAGTCGAAGTTGGCCTCTTCTATTGACCTTGGTTGATCATTTGGACCTCAGACCATTCTTGCTTACCCTTTGATGTCCCTTTTGGCCTTCCTGCCATTGTTGACATTGTGTGCCATACACACCCAACCTCTTTCTTTGGCTGTTGTCAGTTGTGTATCTCTCAGACCTTCTCACAGATCTTTCAACATTTCCTTTGGTGTTCCTTTACCAAGGATGACATTCTGCACCAGTCACACCCAGCCTCTTCCACTGGCTTTTGTCAATCATGGGGCCTTCAGACCTTATCACAAATCTCTTGACATTTCCTTTGGTATCTCCTTCTCAAGGATGGCATTACGTGCCATGCACACCCAGTGTCTTCCTTTGATCTTTGTCAATAATGTGGTCCTCAAACCATCCCTTGACATCTCCTTTTGATTTTCTGGTCAAGATTGGGTTTGTACGCAATGAGCTACTAGTCTCTTCCATTTGCCTTGGTTGATTGTATGGCCTTTAGACCCTTCTGGCTCATCCTTCAACATTTCCTCTGAACATCATGTGCCATATACATTAAACCTCTTCCTTTGGCCTAGGTCAGTCTTATGGCCCCCCAGACCTTTTTTGCTCATCCTTCAACATCTCCTTTGGGCTCTCCCACTATGGCTGACATTCTTTGCCCCAGACCCCCAGCCTCTTCCTTTTGGCTTTTACGAACAGGTGCATTTGGTGCACGGCTTTCAGCCCGTCTGGTGGTGATTTCCCAAGGCGCGCCCCCCTTTTCTCCCCCTCCTGTCACCCGCCTCCTCTCGCTTGGGGGGCATTGCTCGGGGACAGCCATAAATTTTGGCGACGTCACGGCCGGCCCGCCAAGCTGAAAGCAATATTCCCTCAGCGAGCCTTCATTAAGAGGAAATTCATGCCTTAAACACCTTGCCGGGTGGATTTTTGACAAGTCATCACATTTTTGTGTGCCCTGTTTTATTTTAAAGGCCCTCAAGCCCTGACATTAGTGGACTGGGCAGAGAGGTGGGTGGAGGAGGCTGCGGAGCGGGAGAAGGAGTCAAGCCTGGCCCTCGCTGTTGGAGGGAAGGCTGTTTGGAACAGGTTTGCAAATGCCACAATAGGGATGCAGGAGTGGCCATCGCCACAGGGTCAACGAGGAGCAGCTCTGTTGACAACTTTTGCCCCATTTTGATAAGCTTGTGAAACAGAACAACCAGACCGGGCATTGACCTGCCGCATGTGGATGTGGCCACCACTTGAACTGCTATGACTCAGTGTCATGGAATCCTGGAAGCTGGGTGTGCAGCTTGGGTGTGATCCTGGATTCATCGCTGAGCTTGGAACCCCAAGTTTCGGTGGTGACCAGGGGAACATTTGCACAGTTAAAACCCGTGCGCCAGCTGCACCCATACCTTGGGAAGTCTGACTTGGCCACGGTAGTCCATGCTCTGAATAGACTACTGCAAGACACTCTACGTGGGGTTGCCTTTGAAGACTGTTCGGAAGCTTCAAATGGTCCAGTGGGTGGTAGCCAGGTTGTTAATTGGAGCAGCGTTCAGGGAGCATGCTACTCCTTGGTTGTGCTAACTCCACTGGCTGTCAGTCTGCTACCTGGCACAATTCAAAGACACAATTCAAAGTCCCAGCCCAACTTACCCGTCCGAACGCATCTCTCCTTATAAACCATCTAGGACTTTAAGATGGTTTGGGGAGGCCACAATAGAACAATCACATAATAATAGAGTCAAAGAGTTGGAAGAGACCTCATGGGCCATCCAGTCCAACCCCATTCTGCCAAGAAGTAGGAATATTGCATTCAAATCTCCCCTGACAGATGGCCATCCAGCTTCTGTTTAAAAGCTTCCATAGAAGGAGCCTCCACCACGCTCTGGGGCAGAGAGTTCCACTGCTGAACAGCTCTCACAGTCAGAAAGTTCTTCCTCATGTTCAGATGGAATCTCCTCTCTTGTAGTTTGAAGCCATTGTTCCATTGTGTCCTAGTCTCCAAGGAAGCAGACAAAAAGCTTGCTCCTCCTCCCTGTGGCTTCCTCTCACATATTTATACATGGCTATCATGTCTCTCAGCCTTCTCTTCTTCAGGCTAAACATGGCCAGCTCCTTAAGCCACTCCTCATAGGGCTTGTTCTCCAGACCCTTGAACATTTTAGTCACCCTCCTCTGGACACACTCCAGCTTGTCAACATCTCTCTTGAATTGTGGTGCCCAGAATTGGACACAATATTCCAGGTGTGGTCTAACCAAAGAGGAATAGAGAATGGGTAGCATGACTTCCCTAGATCTAGACACTATGCTCCTATTGATGCAGGACAAAATCCTATTGGCTTTTTTTGCCGCCACATCACATTGTTGGCTCGTGTTTGGCTTCAACCTACAGGAAAGGATATTCCACCTGAACACGAGGAAGAACTTTCTGACTGTGAGAGCCGTTCAGCAGTGGAACTCTCTGCCCAGGAGTGTGGTGGAGGCTCCTTCTTTGGAGGCTTTTAAGCAGAGGCTGGATGGCCATCTGTCAGGGGTGATTTGAATGTAATATTCCTGCTTCTTGGCAGGGGGTTGGACTGGATGGCCCATGAGGTCTCTTCCAACTCTTTGATTCTATGATTTGATTCTATGATTCAGCAGTGGAACTCTCTGACCCGGAGTGTGGTGGAGGCTCCTTCTTTGGAGGCTGGATGGCCATCTGTCGGGGATGCTTTAAATGCAATTTTCCTGCTTCTTGGCAGAATGGGGTTGGACTGGATGGCCCATGCGGTCTCTTCCAACTCTAGGATTCTAGGATTCTATGTTGGATGGACACCTTTCAGAAATGTTTTAGGTTTGTATTCCTCCAAGACAGAGGGTTAGACTAGATGGCCTTTGTGTCTCCTTCCTACTCTATATCTGGGTGAGAACGGGGTACAAACTTTAGGCTCTTCTCCCCATGATACTTAAGCCAAGAACATTTCTGGCCCCCTCGTTTCGCTTCCTTCCAGATTCCTCTCCCCTTTGATCCCCCTGGCTTGCTCCCAGCCCTGGTCGCAAGGACATGACAAATTAGCAAGCACCATCAGTGACCTTGGCTCATTAGCCCTGGCTTGCTCTTAAGCTTATTAAGTGTATTCCTGGAACTCCCTTGGGTTCTGTTCTCCCCACTGGCTTTTCCTGTCCGGTTAACTTGGCCGTTTCCTTTGTTCTTGCTAATTGGCTTTTCCGTGCGGGGCTCTGGGCAAGCGGGCCAGTTGACTTCTGCTAATGAGCTGGCAGCCACGGCCTTGTGCTGTTTGGGCCAATGTCAGAGGGAGAAAAGAGAGGAGGAAGGCTTCATTAGAACCATCGGCACTGCATAACGAAGCTGGGAAAGCCGAGGAAATTAACCCAGTCACAACCATAGCAGAATGTTAAATGATCCATTGATGCTGAATAGTGGGATGGCTAGCCCATGCTCACACCAATCCTTCATATCACATTATTACATTTGAAATCCATTTGAACCAGTTTCAAGCAGGGAGCTGATTGCGGATGCTCTCTATCGCACCCTTGCTGTGACGGCTTGAGTGGTGTATATGTAGAACTGTATGTTGCAGGATTTGAACTGTTGTGTCATGCCTGATTTTGCCTTTTCACCCTGTAAATGTATAGTTGGATTGGTTATTTATAGCTGTCAATCAATGTTGTTTGCACTAATTGAATTGCTCCTCCTGCTCAATTGTTTGTCCCCACCTCTTCCTAGAGAGCAGGACAATGTTTCCTTTTCTGTTCCACCATCAAACTTTCTATCAGATGGACGTGAGAGAGAGACTTGGCTCTGAAGCCCTTGATTAAGTTACCTCTCAGCACCAATTCTGAGGTTCTTACCCTTGAGACTTATGCTTCATGTTCGGATCAACCTGGATGATGTTGAGAAGTCTCAAGAGCCTTCAAACCAGTTCTTTGGCACCAGAGGAAGGCTTTGTGCTTTCAAAATATAGGCCATTGGAATTGCGGTTGTGATTATTCTGATATTCCCAGCCATTGAGAAAGAGGGACCTGGAAAAGCTTCTCAGCTGCAAAACTCCTTGGACCCAAGACAACCAGAGACTGTAATGTATGTTTTCCTTCACCCCTTTGAAACTTCCAGCTTATTGCCTTAAAGGGATATCTCATTGTGAACAATTAAACCTATTTTGAGTTATCTACAGTGTTTTGGTCTTTGGGAGTTCCAGTTTCCTAAAGGAGGACAAGAAGCAGTCCCCTGGGGGAAAGATGTCACGTCCATGCCTCTTTCACTAAGAGTTATAGCCCCCAGGCACACTTGCTGTGTTTGTATTTTGAGAGCATCATTTGCACACCTTTAGGTCTGCATTACTAGCGCCGTTCATTAGGCCTGAACTTCACATCTTGCTTCATGATTGCTTTTCTATCGGGGTGTTGTAGGTTTTTTGGGCTATATGGCCATGTTCTAGAAGCATTCTCTCCTGACGTTTTGCCTGCATCTATGGCAGACATCTGACGGAGGATGCCTGCCATAGATGTAGGTGAAACATCAGGAGACAATGCTTCTAAAACATGGCCATATAGCCCGAAAAACCTACAACAACCAAGTGATTCTGGCCACATAAGCCTTTGACAAAGCTTTTCTATAATTTTAACTACTTACTTATTTACTTACATAGTCCGAGGATGTTGGTCCTCCAAGTGTAGTGTGCTGGTGGTGGGTCTGTAGCTGACTGTGGAGCCTTATTCTTGACCTGCATCTTCTCCCACAGTGAGGGCATTAGTTTCCAGGTGGAAGGCAGTCCCTGTCGGGGTTGGCTTGATGCACCTTCCTCTTGGCATGTTTCTCTCTTTCGCCCTCCATTTGTGCCTCTTCAAATTCTACAGCACTGCTGGTCACAGCTGACCTCCAGCCAGAGCGCTCAAGGGCCAGGGCTTCCGGGTTCTCAGTGTCTATCCCAGAGTTTTTAAGGTTGGCTTTGAGCCCATCCCGCTGTTAGCCCCAGCTTCTTCAAACTACACGAAAGGAGATTCCATCTGAACATTAGGAAGAACTTCCTGACTGTGAGAGCCATTCAGCAGTGGAACTCTCTGCCCCCGAGTGTGGTGGAGGCTCCTTCTTTGGAAGCTTTTAAACAGAGGCTGGATGGCCATCTGTCAGGGGTGATTTGAATGCAATATTCCTGCTTCTTGGCAGAATGGGGTTGGACTGGATGGCCCATGAGGTCTCTTCCAACTCTTTGATTCTATGATTCTGCCAGCCCAGCAGTTTGAAAACATGCAAATGTGAGTAGATAAATAGGTACTGCTCTGGCAGGGAGGTAATGGTGCTCCATGCAGTCATGCTGGCTACTTGACCTTTTTGCTTAGTTAATCTCCAAAAGGGTAACGTTTCCAAAAGGCTATGGAGATTATGGTTTTCCCAAAGGTTATGCTCTAAAAAGTTATGCCTTTCCAAAAGGTTATGTGTCCAAAAGGTTAAAACTATTGAAACAATTTCAATGTTCAAAGTCAACATTTTGCAATCTGCTTTGAGCCTACGAAGGGGAAAAGAGGGACACAAAGTAAATGCATACACCAGAGTCCTCTAAAAATTGCTTGACTATGTGATTTTATACATACTTGGCTAAGACATGGAGCCCCTGATGGCCTAGTAGTGGGTAAGCCGCTGAGCTGCTGAACTTGCTGACCAAAAAGAATCCAGGGAGTGGCGTGAGCTCCCACTAGCAGTTCGAAAACATGCAAATGAGTAGATCAATAGTTACTGCTCTGATGGAAAGGTAATGGCACTCCATGCAGCCATGCTGGCCACATGACCTTGGAGGTGTCTATGGACAACACCGGCTCTTTTGCCATAGAAATTGAGATGAGCACCAACCCCCAGAGTCAGATATGACTGGACTTAAGGTCAGGGGAAAACCTTTACCTTTACTAGCTAAGACGTGGAACCCCACGACAGAATTGCAAAGAAGTGTAACAGGACATCTGCACGATTGCCTATTTCAATGTGCATCAGGACAAATGCAATGTACATCAAGACTATTGCAATGCACATAGTCAACTGGCTGGCTCTGAGACGAAATCACTTATTAGCCCCTGGTGGTGCAGTGGGTTAAACCCTTGTGCTGGCAGACAGAAGACCAACAGGTCGCAGGTTCGAATCTGGGGAGAGCATGGATAAGCTCCCTCTGTCAGCTCCAGCTCCCCATGCAGGGACATGAGACAAGCCTCCCACAAGGATGGTAAAACATCAAAACATCCTGGCATCCCCTGGGCAACGTCCTTGCAGACAGCCAATTCTCTCACACCAGAAACGACTTGAAGTTTCTCAAGTCACTCCTGACACGGAAAAAAAACAACCCTATGGATGCTGGGATGCTTTAAGGCAGGCATGGGCAAACTTTGGCCCACCCTCCAAGTGTTTTGGACTTCAACTCCCACAATTCCTAACAGCCAGAATTGTGGAAATGAAGTCCAAAAACACCTGGAAGGTGGACCAAAGGTTGCTTATCTCTGCTTTAAGGTATGAGGTCACTTGGATCCACGTGAGATTAGATCCAAGGGTGGTCTTGACAAGGAGGAGGTTCCCCATGACCAACCGCTTGTGGAATTGCTACCAGGAAGGATGAATGATGGATTTTCTCAGTAGAACGGGGCCCGTGAAATTTTACCTGCCCCACCTGTTAGAGGCTGCGGGAGAAAGGATAGAAATGCCACAAAGCTCTGCATGACATGTACAGAATGGCTTACAAACCTCTCAAGTATCTGTGCAGTCACCGGCTGGCCATGCTGTTGTTTGTGCTGGCAGCGGAGAGGGCAACCCGAGACGGGGAGCTCGGCGTTCCAAACCCAGGCCTCCTCATGTTCCTTCAATGGAAATATGTCTGTTTTGGGAGGCCATACAAACCCCTCCACTTTCTCTTTTGTGTGGCAAGAAGGAAAGGATTCAAGGAAGGGCCTGGGGCAGGCAGCACGCGACGTCACTCACATAAGGAATGTCCACACTGGGGAATTGTAGCAGGATGGCACCAGAAGACATCACAGCTCTGTTTCACCGTTGCCTCACCACCAGCTACTTTCAGTGGGACAATGAATTCTACGAACAGAAAGATGGAGTAGTGATGGGGAGCCCTCTCAGCCCGGTCATAGCTAATTTCTACATGGAACACTTTGAAAAACAAGCCCTGGAAACAGCAACAAAAAAGCCCACAATATGGTTCAGATATATGGATGACACTTTCACCATTTGGAGCCATGGAGAAGAAGAACTCAACAGGTTCTGGACCACCTCAACAGCATCTGAGCTGGTATGGCTGTACCAAAAGCTCCAACTTCTTTTCCTTTCTATTGAGTGTTTGCATGTATTCCAAAGTTCCATGCATTTTGCAATAAGGTGGCTTCCCTTGGTTTGCAACTATAGGGCCAATGACCCATCAATCATTGCTAAGTTTTGGTTCCACCCCTTTCTCCAGGGCTCTGGGAGGAGAGGGGGCCATTTTAGGTCAGTCTTGCATTGGAAAGCTTAGCTCCAGGACGTGGATTAGCTCCACCTGTAGAGAAGCTTCGTTTCTCACAGTATCCGGGGGAAACAGCATCCGGGGGAAATTCCGGGGGAAAACAGTTCCAAAGGACTCCAGCTGGAGACTCTATAAAGCCTTGACTGGTAGGTCTACTCAGGACCCAAGAAGCAGTTTGGAGCCGGGAGTAAAGCCCACACGAGCAAAGTTTAGAAAGTAGATTGCCCAAGGAGGGGTTAAAAGGGGTTTTCCTGTTAAACAAAAGAAACAGTTCACGAAGGCAGTTGCCTGTCCCTTGTGGACAAGATTAAGAAAGCCACCAGTTGATTCAAAGCCTTGAAGCATTTGTTTAATTTGTTGAAGATCTAAGAAGTATTTGATTGTTTGTTGAAGACTTAAGCAATAATAAAGGACTTTGTTAAACCTTTCAAGCTTCTAAAGACTCTGTATAGGAAAATCCTTAGGGCCTCTCACTTGAGGCACCCCGGCTTCCCGCTGGGCACAAAGAGCATGTCCTGTTCAAAAGCCAACTGCTATAGGCCCAGTGCGTGATAGCACAGCATCCACCCAAGGATCCAATTCACCATGGGAAAAGAAAATGAAGGAAGACTGCCTTTTCTAGATGTCCTAGTCATATGCAAACCAGATCAACAATTGGGTCACACCATTGACAGAAAACCC
The DNA here is from genome assembly GCF_037176765.1 of Anolis sagrei. Classification (NCBI taxonomy): domain Eukaryota; kingdom Metazoa; phylum Chordata; class Lepidosauria; order Squamata; family Anolidae; genus Anolis; species Anolis sagrei. The sequence continues at coordinate 128,727,083 of NC_090026.1, read as the reverse complement.
CCACACACAGATAGATATCTACATAAAAACTCCAACCATCACCCAAGTCAAAAAAGAAGCACCATTAAAGCCTTGGCAGACCGTGCAAAAAGACTCTGCAAACCCCACCTCCTCCAAGATGAACTGAACCACCTCAAATGGGCTCTCCAGGCCAAGGGAGACTCCACCTCGGACATCAGAAGAGCTGCAAGGCAACCAAGAAGAAGCCACAAGAGTCACGACAGTGACTACAACAAATCTACAACAACTCAGTGATTCTGGCCATGAAAGCCTTCGACAATACGTTCAATAGTCCTTTTCTTTTCTGCTTTGGTCAGATCTCTCATGGAATAACCCTGTGTCCAGTTCTGAGCAAAGCAATGCAAGAAGGACATTGACAAGACAGAAAGGGTCCAGAGAAGGGCCACCAAAACAGTCCAAGGCCTGGAAGCTTGTGAGCATCTTGGAGAGTTGGGTATGTATAGAGCCATTGATTTAAACTACAGGAAATGAGATTCTATCTGACAGGTTTCTGACCATCAGAGTTGGTCAAAAGTAGAACCTTAGAATCATAGAATCAAAGAGTTGGAAGAGACCTCATGGGCCATCCAGTCCAACCCCCTGCCAAGAAGCAGGAATATTGCATTCAAATCACTCCTGACAGATGGCCATCTAACCTCTGTTTAAAAGCCTCCAAAGAAGGAGCCTCCACCACACTCCGGGGCAGAGAGTTCCACTGCTGAACGGCTCTCACAGTCAGGAAGTTCTTCCTCATGTTCAGATGGAATCTCCTTTCTTGTAGTTTGAAGCCATTGTTCCATTGCGTCCTAGTCTCCAAAGAAGCGGAAAACAAGCTTGCTCCCTCCTCCCTGTGGCTTCCTCTCACATATTTAGACATGGCTATCATATCTCCTCTCAGCCTTCTCTTCTTCAGGCTAAACATGCCCAGCTCCTTAAGCCGCTCCTCATAGGGCTTGTTCTCCAGACCCTTGATCATTTTAGTCGCCCTCCTCTGGACACATTCCAGCTTGTCAATATCTCTCTTGAATTGTGGTGCCCAGAATTGGACACAATATTCCAGGTGTGGTCTAACCAGAGCAGAATAGAGGGGTAGCATTACTTCCCTAGATCTAGACACTATGCTCCTCTTGATGCAGGCCAAAATCCCATTGGCTTTTTTAGCTGCAACAACACATTGTTGGCTCATGTTTAACTTGTTGTCCACCAGGTCTCCAAGATCTTTTTCACACGTACTGCTCTCAAGCCAGGCATCATCGTCCCCCATTCTGTATCTTTGCATTTCGTTTTTTCTGCCTAAGTGGAGTATCTTGCATTTGCCACTGTTGAACTTGAAAGATAAGATAGAACATTGGGACTTCACAACATTGGGTAGAAATGCAACCACAGTGCGTACTGGATTTGCTCTCTTCCAAGTAGCCTTGGTCCACGAAGACCTAGAAATGAAAGCTGCCTCTCTTTGTCACCTCGCTGGCACATTATGGGCAAGGTTCCAAGCCTGGTGTCCATCCTCTCCTGGCGAAGAATCCTTTTTAGAAGAATGACCTTGTAAACGGTGTGGCTTTGCTGGATTACACGTCCATTTTAAATAAACCCAAAGCAGCAGGGTATGATTTATGGCATGTTTCCTTTTGACACCTCGGGGGCATAGCTGTGGGCGGTCCTCCCTGGGTCTGATACCACCTAATTCTTTGGCATTTATGAGCTGCATGGAGCACATTCGGAAGGGATCACTTCGCCATCTCCTTCCTCCCTGGGACTGTATATCTATCAGCCATTGGTGTTGACAGGTCTCCGGCTGATGACCTTCTGCCAAAAAATACTGCCAGGTGACCCTTGTGTGTGTGTGTGTGGGGGGGCATTAAATGAGGAGGGGGCGATTGTGTAGAAATACAATGCTGGAAAGCCCCTTTGCAATCCTGTGTTGAAGACGACTCTTGCTGTTAAGGAACAATAACTGGAATCCCAGAACCATAATAACACAGAAGTGGAAGGGAACCCCAAAGGCCATCCAGCCCAGCCCTCTTTTGCCAGGAAGGAAGACACTACCTAAGCCATCCTAACAGATGACTATCCAGCCCTGGTTCAAAAACCTCTAGAGAAGGAGGTTCCACTATAACCCAGTAGAATTGGAAGGAAACCCCAAAGGTCATCCAGCCCAGCCCTCTTCTGCCAGTCTGAAAGACACTACCCAAGCCCTCCTAACAGATGACCATCCAACCTTGGTTTAATAACCTCCAGAGAAAGACGTTCCACCGTACACAAGATAGTCTATATCCCAGTAAAATTGGAAGGGATCTCTAAAGGCCATCCAATCCACCTCTCTTGTGTATGCAGGAAGAACACCTTTCGAACCCTCCACCACCAAATGTTCCATTTTGAATGCTTCCATCTTGAAAGTTAATTAGAGGAGACCTTAAAGGCCATCTAGTCAAACTCAATTCTGCTATGCAGAAAGACACAACCCAAGCCCTCCTAACAGACATTGTGCTGGTATGGCTGTACCAGGAGCTCCAACTTCATTTTCTTTCTATTTAATATTTGCATGCATTCCAAGGTTTCGGGGGTTTTTGCAAAAAGGTGACTTCCCTTGTTTTGCAGTTATAGGGCTAGCCACCTGTGTATCATTGTTGTGTTTGGTTCTGCTCCTTTCCCCAGGGATCTGGGGAGGAGAGGGAGCCATTTTTTAGTTCAGTTTTATGGAAGGAAACTAAGCTATAGGACGTGGACCAGCTTCACCTGCAGAAAAGCTTCATTTCTTAAGAATTCCCGGGGGGGAAAGTCCCAAAGCTTTGGCTGGGAGCTTACAGCCTCTCAGCCTTACAGCATCTGAGGGAAACAGCCCTGAAAGGTTTCTGAAGAAATTCCGGGGGGAAACAGTTTTACAGACCCAAAGAACTCCAGCTGGAAAATCTACAAGCCTTGACTGGTAGGTCTACTCAGTGCCCAAGAAGCAGTTTGGATCCGGTAGTAGAACCCACATCAGCAAAGCCTAGATAGTAGAGAGCCCAGGTGAGGCTAAAAAAGGGTTTTCTTTGTTAAAGAAAGAAATAGTTCTCCAAGCAAGGTGCCTGTCCATTGTAGACAAGTTAAGAAGCATTTGTTTGACTCATTGAAGATCTGGAAGTATTTGTTTAATTTGTTCAACAATAAAGGACTTTGTTCAACCTTTCAAACCTCTAAGACTGTTGTTGTTGTTCATTTGTTCACTCATCTCTGACTCTTCGTGACCTCATGGACCCGGCCACGCCAGAGCTCCCTGTCGGCCGTCACCACCCCCAGCTCCTTCAAGGTCAGTCCAGTCACTTCAAGGATGCCATCCACTTTTGCCTTCCACTTTCCTCAGCATAATTGTCTTCTCCAGGCTTTGCTGTCTCCTCATGATGTGGCCAAAGTACTTCAACTTTGGCCACATCATGTGCATGTGCATGAGCTGTGCATGATGTGGCCAAAGTACTTCAACTTTGTCTCTAGTATCCTTCCCTCCAGTGAGCAGTCAGGCTTTATTTCCTGGAGGATGGACTGGTTGGATCTTCTCGCAGTCCAAGGCACTCTCAGAGCTTTCCTCCAAAACCACAGCACAAAAGGATCTATCTTCCTTCGCTCCGCCTTCCCTAAGGTCCAGCTCTCACGTCCGTAGGTGACTACAGGGAAGACCATGGCTTTGTCTATGCAATGGATCTTTCTTGCCAGTCTGATGTCCCTACTCTTGACTGGACATTGCTCTCCTCCCAAGAAGGAAGCGTCTTCTGATTTCCTGGCCACAGTCTGCATCTGCACTCATCTTTGCGCCTAGAAATACAAAGTCTGTCACGGCCTCCACATTTTCTCCCTCTATTTCCCAGTTGTCAATCATTCTTGTTGCCATAATCTTGGTTTTTTTGACGTTTAGCTGCAACCCGGCTTTTGCGCTTTCTTCTTTCACCTTGATTAGAAGGCTCCTCAGCTCCTCCTCGCTTTCGGCCATCAGAGTGGTGTCATCTGCATATCTGAGGTTGTTAATGTTTCTTCCAGCCATTTTCACCCCAGCTTTGCATTCATCAAGCCCCACACATCCTCGCATGATGTGTTCTGCATACAAGTTAAAAAGGTTGGGTGAGAGGATGCAGCCTTGCCGTACGCCTTTCCCAATCTTGAACCTCTAAGACTATTGTACAGGAAAATCCTTGAGGGCCTCTCTTTTGAGGCACCCTGGCTTCCCACTGGGCACAAAGTGCACGTCTTATTCAAAAGAAATTTTTACAGGCCCAGCACGCGACAGAAGAGACATCCATCCAGCCTCTGCTTAAAAACCTCCAGGGAAGGAGATCCCGTCACACTATAAGGTCTCATTTTCCACTGTTGAACATGCCTCCTTCCTAATGTTTAGATAGAATCCAAAAGTGGATGGAGAGAGAGAGGGAGAGCACATGGTCTGCAGAGCGAGCAGAACAGTTGACGTATAAAATGAAATCGGCAAGAGAAGGAATGGAAGAAAAATAAATCTTAAGAAATATGGAAACTATTACTGACGAGAGCCCTGGATTCGGTCCACCATCTGATCAAACTTTGGTTTGGAAAAAAAAATGTATTTTGAAATGTTAAGAATGAAATGAAACCCAATTGTTAATATTATGAAGTCTTAGATATACAGAGATAGAAGGATGTATATTTAGGTTATTATTAACTCATTTTGGAGTGCTACCAGGGTGAAGTGGTTTGAGCATTGGATTCTGACTCTGGAGACATGGGTTCGAATCCCTGCTCAGCCATGGAAACCTACTAGGTGAATTGGGGCAAGTCACACTCTCTCAACCCCGGAAAGAAGCAAATGCAACTGCCTTCTGAACAAATATTTCCAAGGAAATGCTATGATTCATGATTTCATCAGATTGCCATACATCGGAAATGTCTTGAAGGCACACAACAACAACAACAACAACAACAACAGAGATTGGGGAGTAGAAATAATGCAAATGCAAATGTAACTTCCTCAATGGAGTATACCTATTTGCATTGAGATCCTCCTCTTTGGGCTTCAAGGGAAAGTTTGGGCTTCATTTGTTCTAGAAGCCATTTATTGGTCTTCTTAGCTGTCCATGATATCTGCAGAGCTGTCCTCTACCATCACATTTCAATTTCTTCGCAGTCCAGCTTTCACCACCATATTTAGAAATTGGAAATACAACGGCCTGGACAATCTTGACCTTGGTTTTCAGGATTTTGCCTGGTTCTTCATAGCTACCCTTCCAAGTCCTCAGAGTCTTCTGGTTTCCTGACTGTTGTGTATTATGGCTGAAAATGTTAATTTATTTTGGAGTACATTTGCCAAAAGGGATCTATTTATTGGTTTAATTATTTGATATCCTAATGAAGAGCCACATAGTTTGTTCTGTCTTCCAGGAGCATCGTTTGCATTACCTCTTAGTTGCATGGGATAGTGTTCCTTTGCATTTCCCCAGGGCTGTTACAGACCCAGCAGCACCCTGGAAGTTAAACAGTATCAGAGTTTGCAAAGCCAGACTGCAGGCCCTCTGCAGTTATTGGTTTAGAAAAGTATATCTTTGGGTCTAGGGACCACCTTTTTTCTTGGGTTGAGATCTCCATTTTGGAATCTCCCCTGCCTCCTTCAGTAGGAAAGAAAGCTTCAGATGTGGACTCATCGTTGAGCCTGGATCCCCAGGTTTCAGCGGTGACCAGGGGAGCATTTGCACAGCTCAGGCTCGTGCGCCAGCTGCGCCCGTATCTCGGGAAGTCTGACTTGGCCACGGTGGTACACGCTCTGGTCACATCCCGCCTTGACTACTGCAACGCTCTCTACGTGGGGCTGCCCTTGAAGACGGCCTGGAAGCTTCAGCTGGTTCAGCACGCGGCAGCCATGTTACTAACTGGAGTGGGATGCAGGGAGCACACAACGCCCTTGTTGTCCCAGCTCCACTGGCTGCCGATTTGCTACCGGACCCAATTTAAGGTGCTGGTTTTGGCCTACAAAGCCCTAAACGGCTCCGGCCCAAAATACCTTTCGGACCGCATCTTGGCCTACGAGCCCACGAGGACCTTGAGATCGTCTGGGGAGGCCCTTCTCTCGATCCCGCCTGCCTCACAGGCACGGCTGGCGGGGACGAGAGAGAGGGCCTTCTCGGTGGTGGCCCCCCGGCTGTGGAACACTCTCCCTGCAGACATCAGACAGGCGCCCTCCCTTATGTCCTTCCGAAAAAGCCTTAAGACATGGCTGTTCAAGAAGGCATTTAATTAAGTGCTATAACAATGTGGTAAAGATGACTGGAATGGAACAAGGAATATGAGATTGGTTATGATTCTACTATGAGACGAAGCGGATTATTTAGTGTAACTTTGTAATTGTTATATTGTTAAGATGTTGTTGTAATTGCCTTTTTGTAAATTGTCTTTTTATATGTGTTGTACACCGCCATGAGTCGCCCTAAAGGGCTGAGAATGGCGGTTAACAAATGCATCAAATAAATAAATAAATAAAATGTGCTGTTGGTCAGGCAGGTAACTCTGAAAAAACCATTGTAAGAACGATTGAGAACTAGGTAGGAAGATTGAGATTGAGATACTATAGATTGAGATTGAAATACTATAGATAAAGAAGCTAATTGAGACAGGTAGATAGAATAGCAATTGAGTAATTGAGCAATTGAGTTATAGATAACTGAGTTATTGAGAAATAGTTATAGCACATCATTTTCACACAGTTGCTCTGAGAAAAACAGTGAAAGGTCTTTCCCTGGAATGTGGCCTTGTGAATCTTCTTGAAACAGTTCAGGCCCATCATGAGCATCAGCATGACCATTATTCTGTCGCGCGCTGGACTTGAAACGAATTGCCTTTAAAACAGGACGTGCAACTTTAGCCCAGCGGGAAGCCAGGGGGCCCGAAGAGAAATTCTTAAGGATTTTCACCATAAACAGTCTCTAGAGGGCTTGTGAAATATAACAAAGTCTTTATTGGTGAACAATCAACAGAAACTTCTTTTGTCTTCAAAAGGTTAAACAAATACTTCCAGGCTTTTGTGCAACTGGTGGCTTCTAACTGTTACTTTACTCTAAAGGAAAATCCCTTTCCAAATTTCTCACAGGCTAACTGTGATCCTAAACCTAACTGATGTGGATCCACTACCGGGCTGAACTGCGTCTCAAAACCGAGTGGACCTACCAGTAGGCCTGTAGTCACTTCAACTGGAGTTCTTGATCTTTAAAGCTGTCATTCCCTCCAAAATTCCTCAGGGCTGTAAGGCTGTTTCCATGGGAACCTTTGGGAATCTTTAGATGCTGTTAAGACTGTTCTCCCCCGGGAAGTCTTAAGGGTTGAAGCCTTTGTACAGGAGAAAGTCTGTACACGTCCTGTACATTGACTTTCTTGCGGAGACTGACGGAAAATTGCTCCCTTCCCTTCTCAATTGTCCTGAACAGGAGGCGGAACCAAACTTAACGATGATGGACAGGGGGCCTGCCCTATAACTGCAACTTTAACAGGAAGCCACCCTTCTGCAGAATCCCAAGCCTTGGGCTGCAAACAAACACTTAATTCAAGGCAAATAAAGTGGGAGTTTCTGGTACAGCAGTACCAGCACAACCATCATTCCCATCATGAGCATCAGCATGAACATCAGACACAATCACAGGCTAATATACAACATCTACACTGTAGATTGAATGCAACTTGCACCATTTGAATGTGATGGGATCACGGGAGGTGTCGTTTTACAAAAACTTCTCTGCTAAAGAATACTGGTGCCTCTCCAAACTGTAACTTCAAGTATTCAATAGCACTGAGACATGACAGTTGAAGTGGTCTCAAACTGCATTTATTCTACAGTGTAGATGCACCCTTAGACCACCAGCATAACTCACCAGGGAGCCCTACACCTAAGTTCAGTTCTTTCTACTTGGTTTGGTCCACTAGATCACTTTTCTGTAAACACTGTGACTCAGTTCGAGGGAAATCTATAAAGCAATTTTCATTGGCCTCCCTCAGGTGCATGTTTATGGAACTGAAGCTGGAGTGAAAGGTGCCCTGGGACCCACTGCCTTTCCAATGACCGTATTGTTAGAGTAAACACCGGCGAAGGAAAGCATGCTTTCATGATGAGGTTTCGAAGCAGAAACCTCATTGGTGTGATTCTTCCCTTTCTTTCTCCTTCATATGTTTGCAAGGTGAGCTTTGTCTCCTTGTGCCTTTAAGGAAACAGGACTGAAAAAGCCACTGCAAAGTTTATATTTCTCACCACATCTGTATGGTTGGGTGCAGTTATAGGCTATTTCTTACGTAATCGGACACATAACTGTGGAAAGAATTGAACATTCCTTGGCATTCGCGATATCTCAAAGCAGTGATGTCACACCTTTCGATATGCATTTAATGGGCAGGTTGACAAAATGCCAAAGGCATCGGCTCAAGGGAAGGGAGTGGATTATGCTCACGATCGCAGGGACCTATAAACCAGAAACTCAGCTTCTTGTGTAGCAATCATGATCTTCCAAAAACAAGGCCAAAGGCAGACAACTGCCCCTCCGGGAGGCTCAGGTGCCAGCTGTGAAGCTGTGTTATTGCAAGGCTGGCAACGGTGGGGGTCAGAGGGATATACTTGTTGGAAGCGAAGAAGCAACAGCACTTGCCTACACAGCAATGAGTGACACATTGAGATGCATGGTGCATGCTTGTTGTCTTGTTTTTCACCTGTTTCCAGTACCTGAGTAACTCAAGGTGCTTTGTTTCTTGCCTGCTTTCCCTTTCTTCCCCAAAATCCTTAGTGCTTTAATCCCCTTTGTTTGAGAAGGGAGCACCTAAGGCTCTTCTTTGCCTCAAGGGCGACTAAAATGATCAAGGGTCTGGAGAACAAGCCCTATGAGGAGCGGCTTAAGGAGCTGGGCCAGTTTAGCCTGAAGCAGAGAAGGCTGAGAGGAGATATGATAGCCATGTATAAATATGTGAGAGGAAGCCACAGGGAGGAGGGAGCAAGCTTGTTTACTGCTTCCCTGGAGACTAGGACGCGGAACAATGGCTTCAAACTACAAGAAAGGAGATTCCACCTGAACATGAGGAAGAACTTCCTGACTGTGAGAGCCATTCAGCAGTGGAACTCTCTGCCCCGGAGTGTGGTGGAGGCTCTTTCTTTGGAAGCTTTTAAACAGAGGCTGGATGGCCATCTGTCAGGGGTGATTTGAATGCAATATTCCTGCTTCTTGGCAGGGGGTTGGACTGGATGGCCCATGAGGTCTCTTCCAACTCTTTGATTCTATGATTCAAGGTGCCTTCGATCAGTATTTCTCAACTTTCCTAATGCTGGGACCCCTTAATACAGTTCCTCATGTTGTGGTGACCCGCAGCCATAACATTATTTTCATTGCTACTTCATAACTGTCATTTTGCTACTGTTATGAATCTTCATGTCAGTATCTGATTTGCAGGATGTATTTTCATTCACTGGACCAAATTTGGCACAAATACCCGATATGCCCAAATTTGAAAACAGGTGGGGTTGGGGGGTGATTTTGTCATTTGGGAGTTGTAGTTGCTGGGATTTATAGTTTATCTACAAGCAAATAGCATTCTGAACTCCTGGTCACAGCTGACCTCCAGCTGGAGCGCTCAAGGGCAGGGCTTCCCAGTTCTCAGTGTCTATGCCAGAGTTTTTAAGGTTGGCTTTGTGCCCATCTTTAAATCTCTTTTCCTGTTCCTCCAACATTCTGTTTTTTGTTCTTGAGTTCGGAGTAGAGCAACTACTTTGGGAGACAGTGGTCGGGCATCTGGACAACATGGCCAGTCCAGTGGAGTTGATGGCGGAGGATCATCGTTTCAATGCTGGCGGTCTTTGTTTCTTCCAGCATGCTGACGTTTGTCCACCTGTCTTCCCAAGAGATTGGCAGGATTTTCTGGAGGCAGCGCTGATGGAATCATTCCAGGATTTGCATGCGACATCTGTAGACTGTCCACATCTCGCGGGCGTATATCAGGGTTGGGAGGACAATAGCTTTATAAACAAGCACCTTGGTATCCCTACTGATCTCTACAGATGTCCTGGTCTTCAAACACTCTCTGCTTCATTTGGAGAAAAGCTGCCCTCACAGAGCTCAGGCGGTGTTGTATTTTGGTGTCAATGTTGACTTTTGTGGAGAGGTGGCTGCCAAGGTAGCGGAAATGGTCAACATTTTCTAATGTTACGCCATTAAGTTGTATTTCCGGCATGTAATCCACTTCAAGGGGGGCCCCGGTGGCACAGTGGGTTAATGCACTGAGCTGCTTAGCTTGTTGACCCAAAGGTCACAGGTTTTATTCCTGGGAGCGGCGTGAGCTTCCGCTGTCAGCCCTAGCTTCTGCCAACCTAGCAGTTCGAAAACATGCAAATGTGAGTAGATCAATAGGTACCACTCCAGTGGGAAGGTAACGGCGCTCCATGCGGTCATGCTGGCCACATGACCTTGGAGGTGTCTATGGACAACGCTGGCTCTTCGGCTTAGAAATGGAGATGAGCACCACACCCCAGAGTCAGACATGACTGGACTTAATGTCAGGGGAAAACCTTTACCTTTACCTAATCCACTTCAAACCAGATAATCAGTATTTTATATGGCAGTGTAGAAGGGGCTCCAGTCTTCCTGCTTGTCAGAATGGGGTTTGGACTGAGGTTTCCTTAAGGTATTTTCCAGCTGTAGGATTCTGTGATTCCACAATCAAGATTCCACATCTCTAGTGTGGAGTCTTGGTTGTAGGGATCTGGGAACATTTCTACACGGCCTGCCTCGTGCCAAGCCCAATGACCCGTTCCTCTCTTCCTCTTCCCTCTCTTCTCTCCCTGGGTGGTGCTCTCTGTGGGCCCAGAGATAGTGTAGAAAGACGGGTGTTTATGCCAAGAGGTGGTGGCGGATAAGTAGGTGCCGGTGTGGGAAAAATGAGCTGACATGGTTTCGCCTTTGGAGCGTGGATGCAGCTCAGAACCAGCAGGGGAGTTGGGGAATTTTCCATCAATCAACCTTTTTTGGCTGCTCCACGGGTCCTTCTTGCCGGCCAGATATGAACCGGCTGCTTATAAAAATGGGTGTGTGTATCGCTTTCAACTGGTAGCTTCGCACGGCCTCTGCTTTATAGATTCGGAGCTTGCCAAGCCTTTTTGCTTGGAGGATTATTGCTTGCAGCTCCCTTGGAAAGACCCCAAAGGCCCTCCAAGTCCAACGGAGCATTTGGTCTGTGCAAATCTTGGAATATCTTTGAATCTAAGGTTACAGCTCCTGCATTCGATGGTTCAATAGGGCACCTATCATCAGACATCTTTGAATACATGCACCTTAATGCGCTGCATGCTTCTACTGAGTGCCAATATCATGCAACGTATTGTGTGTCTGACATTGTGCCAATTTATTGTTGAAGGCTTTCATGGCCGGAATCACTGGGTTGTTGTAGGTTTTTCCCGGGCTATATGGCCATGTTCTAGAGGCATTTTATCCTGACGTTTCGCCTGCATCTATGGCAAGCATCCTCAGAGGTAGTGAGGTCAAGGTGGTCAGTTGAAACATTCACACCTAGCTCCAGCAGACAAGAGTTCTTTGTCCCACCCTGGTCATTCCACAGATATATAAACCCATTTTCCTACTTCCAACAGACCTCACTAGTTTGGTTCAATTCCATTGTCAGTGGAGTTCAGAATGCTCTTTGATTGTAGGTGAACTATAAATCCCAGCAACTACAACTCTCAAATGACAAAATCAATCCCCTCCCACCAGTATTCAAATTTGGGCATATCAGGTATATGTACCAAATTTGATCCAGTGAATGAAAATAAATCTTGCATATCAGATATATGCATTGCAAATTATAACAGTAGCAAAATTATAGTTACGAAGTAGCAACGAAAATAATTTTATGGTTGGGGTCAGCACAACACGAGGAACTGGATTAAGGGGTCACGGCATAAGGAAGGTTGAGAAACACTGGTCTAGGAGTTGGGGGGAGGGGGGTTCAGAGGCCCTATGGTAAGTGTAAGGGCATAGTATATGGCTCAGCCAGTGTGGGTCTACACGCAGAACTACTACTCTGTTCTGAACCACACAGGATCACTTCGCTTCCATGTTGTGTGTCTGCTTTGCTTCTCAAAGGCATAAAGCCACGGTTCCACTCATAAACACCTGCCTACAAATTCTGGAAATATTAATGAAAAGCAAAACACTCTTTGTTTTCTTCTCACACTGGAAGCAGGACCTTTTAAAAAAGCTGGCAATTCCTGGGCATGCTGTCTTGATGTGTTGAGACAGCTCTTCTTGCCAACAGTGTGGAATTTTGAAAATATATTCCTCATTATGCAATATATAATCATTTCGGCTCCCTGCTGATTCAAACAACCCTAGAGAGAAGAGGCAAAACTTGGATTCCACAAAGCTGGTGTTTCAGTATAATCCAGGTTCTGAATTGGAATTTTGCAGAATATTGCAACCTGTAAATTGTGATACCTTTCCATATCATGGACTCGTTTTCTGCTAAGGAGCATAGTGTGTAGATCTAGGGAAGTAATGCTCCCCATGCTCTATTCTGCTCTGGTTAGACCACACCTGGAATATTGTGTCCAATTCTGGGCACCACAGTTGAAGAGAGATATTGACAAGCTGGAATGTGTCCAGAGGAGGGTGACTAAAATGATCAAGGGTCTGGAGAACAAGCCCTATGAGGAGCGGCTTAAGGAGCTGGGCATGTTTAGCCTGAAGAAGAGAAGGCTGAGAGGAGATATGATAGCCATGTATAAATATGTGAGAGGAAGCCACAGGGAGGAGGGAGCAAGCTTGTTTTCTGCTTCCTTAGAGACTAGGATGTAGTGGAACAATGGCTTCAAACTACAAGAAAGGAGATTCCATCTGAACATGAGAAAGAACTTCCTGACTGTGAGAGCTGTTCAGCAGTGGAACTCTCTGCCCCTGAGTGTGGTGAAGGCTCCTTCTTTGGAAGCTTTTAAACAGAGGCTGGATGGCCATCTGTCAGGGGTGATTTGAATGCAATATTCCTGCTTCTTGGCAGGGAGTTGGACTGGATGACCCATGAGGTCTCTTCTAACTCTTTGATTCTATGATTCTAAGGAAATGGAGTGACCAAAGAAGATAACATAGAATCAGAGTCTCATAAAATCCCTGATTTGGAAGAGACCTGGTGGGCCATCCAGTCCAACCCCATTCTGCCAAGAAACAGGAAAATAGCATTCAAAACACCCCCAACAGGTGGCCATCCAGACTCTGTTTAAAAGCCTCCACAGAAGGAGCTTCCACCACACTCCAGGGCAGAGAGTTCCACTGCTGAACAGCTCTCACAGTCAGGAAGTTCTTCCTTGTGTTCAGGTGGAATCTCATTTCTTTCTTGTAGTTTGAAGCCATTATTCCATTGCGCCCTAGTCTCCAGGGCAGCAGAAAACAAGCTTGCTTCCTCTTCCCTATGACTCCCCCTCACATGGCTCTCATCATGTCTTCGTATGATATTATTTCTAGCTCCCACTTTTTGCTTGATATTCAGGCAGTGCTTCTTATAGGTCAGAGAATGGTCCAGGGTAACTCCCAGGTATTTGGGTGTGTTGCAATGCTCCAGTGGGATTCCTTCCTAGGGCACGCTCAGAGCTCAAGGTGCTTGTTCTGAGGTAGGCTGTTAGGAATTGTGGGAGTTGGAGTCCAAAACACCTGGAGGGGCCAAGTTTGCCCATGCCTGATCTATAACCTCACAGGATGGTGGGATATCGAGAAGGGCGTCCATTTCCTTTGTGCTTAAAATGGAAGCTTATGATGGAAATTGTCGAGTTGGTTCTTCTGCATTTCCCCACCACATCTGGTCCATGGCTACATCTCCTTCCAGCCTGTTTATATTCAGGATGAGAACATTTTTCCAGTCCTGTCAACAATTATTGTTACTCAAAGGAAAGAAGGAAAGGTCAATGGTTGTGCCTGAAGAGTATTAAAGAACTATTTTTTTTCCACTGCAAAGTTTGTTTACAGGTCTTCCACCTCCTTTTTACTCTCACATTTTGGAGCTCTGGGCAAAAAAGAAACTGCACCAGGAGACACATCATGTGGACCTCAATTTCAGGACCCTCTGGCAGTCTTTGTTTTCAAAGGAGACCTTCAGTGACACCAAAATGAAACCCCCTATTTCCCAAACCAGCTAAAAACTACAAGAGCAAGGCTCAATAACTCTCAGGTTTGTTGGGAAAAGGGAACGAAAGGACATTGGAAAGAACAAGCGGAAAAGGACTTGGAGCGCTCAGTGTTTTGGAGTATTCGGTGCACACATGTTCTACTGCTGGAAGCCTTCAGGCAACTTGGCAAAAGAGGGCACTGTGGATGTTCTTAGCAAATAGCCTGTTGAAGGCCAATTTGAGATTTTGTGGAAGACACTTTGAGCCATTTGGGGTGACCACATGAGTGATGGGGGACGATGTCTTTCCTCTCAGCAGGCCACATCTCTCCAGCCTGTCAAAACCTTCAGGTGTCTGGCTATGTTCCTGTAGCCAGATGCCAAATGATTATTTATTTATTTATTTATTTATTTATTTGCTTCATTTCTATACCGCATTTTTCAGCCCAACAAGGCGACTCAATGCGGTTTACAAAGTACAAATTATCATAACAATGTCGGTGCAAATTAAAAACACAACAAATATAACAACAGGATCAACAACACCGATCCACAACAATTAACAAAACAACATGAAACAAACATAGCGCCTCAATGAAATCAGATCCGATCTCATAATCCTTATATCATTCCTATGTTCCATTTACCGTCTTCCTATGTTCGGTTGCACTGTTAACCAAACGCTTGTTCATAAAGCCAGGTCTTGACCTTTCTCCGAAACGCCAGCAATGATAGTGCCTGTCTGATGTCTACCGGTAAGGCATTCCATAGCCGAGGGGCCACCACTGAGAAGGCCCTGTCTCTCGTCCCCGCCAAGCACGCCTGTGACGCAGGCGGGACCGAGAGCAGGGCCTCCCCAGACGATCTTAATGTTCTAGTCGGTTCATAGGTGGAGATGCGTTCGGAGAGGTAAGTGGGGCCAGAACCGTTTAGGGCTTTATAGGCTAAAGCCAGCACCTTGAATTGTGCCCGGTAGCAGATTGGCAGCCAGTGGAGCTGGCTCAACAGAGGAGTGGTGTGCTCCCTGAGTGCCGCTCCCGTTAGCAACCTGGCTGCCGAGCGCTGGACCATCTGAAGCTTCCGGGCAGTCTTCAAGGGCAACCCCATGTAGAGCGCATTGCAGGAATCAATGCGGGATGTAACCAGAGCGTGGACTACCGTGACCAAGTCAGACTTCCCAAGGTTCCCAATGATTCTAGCAGCACTGAGACCTCTTGAAGACCTCAGTAGTAGTGGTGTATTAGTAGTGGTGGTATTAATAGTAGTAGTAGCAGCAGCAATAGTAGTAGTGGTAGTAATAGTAGTAGTAGCAGCAGCACCAGGACTGAGGTGCAGCTGGCTGGGAGTCAGCTACATTAGGATGACTACTGACCAAAAAGATCATGAGTTCAAAGCCAGCCTGGGTCGGAGTGAGCTTCCAACCAATTTGTGTAGCTTGCTGTCAACCTTTGCAGCCTGAAAGACAGTTGCATCTGCCAAGTTCCTGGAATATTGTGTCCAGTTCTGGGCACCACAATTCAAGAGAGATATTGACAAGCTGGAATGTGTCCAGAAGAGGGCGACTAAAATGATCAAGGGTCTGGAGAACAAGCCCTATGAGGAGCGGCTTAAGGAGCTGGGCATGTTTACCTGAAGAAGAGAAGGCTGAGAGGAGATATGATAGCTATGTATAAATATGTGAGAGGGAAGAGGGAGCAAGCTTGTTTTCTGCTTCCATGGAGATTAGGACAAGGAACAATGGCTTCAAACTACAAGTAAGGAGATTCCATCTGAACACAAGGAAGAACTTCCTGACTGTGAGAGCCGTTCAGCAGTGGAACTCTCTGCCCCAGAGTGTGGTGGAGGCTCCTTCTTTGGAAGCTTTTAAACAGAGGCTGGATGGCCATTTGTCAGGGGTGATTTGAATGCAATATTCCTGCTTCTTGGCAGAATGGGGTTGGACTGGATGGCCCAGGAGGTCTCTTCCAACTCTTTGATTCTATGATTCTATGATTCTAAGTAGGAAATTTAGGTACCACTTATGCTGGAAGACTAATTTACGACACCATAAAAAACTCCAGCAAGCATCCAAAGAATGAGGAAGTACTTCATCAGAGTCATCAGTGTTACAAATGGACAGTGAAGTGACAGCTCCCCTGGTGGCCAGAATACCCTCATGAAAAAGTTGGAATGTTAAATAGCTTCTGTGTATCTGTCTATATATGTTGTGTGTCTATGGCATTGAATGTTTGCCATGTCTATGTACATTGTAATCCACTCTGAGTCCCCTGCGGGGTGAGAAGGGCGGAATATAAATACTGTAAACAATAATAAATAATATTAATATTGCTCCCAATTATTTTATTTGTTACCTGTCCCTCCTTCTGATTCAAGTCTGGGTACAACACAGTCTGAACACATTATCATGAAATACCATAAAATACAACACTTTTGGCGTGGCTGGATGATGGCTGCCAGTTGGATTCTGACTTTCCTAAGGGGTGGTGTGTTGGTACGGCTGTACAAGGAGCTCCAACTTCATTTTCTTTCTATTCAATGTTTGCATGCATTCCAAGGTTTCAGGGGTTTTGCAAAAAGGTGACTCCCCTTGGTTTGCAGTTATAGGGCTAGCCACCTGTCTATCATTGTTGTGTTTGGTTCTGCCCCTTTCCCCAGGGATCTGGGGAGGAAAGGGAGCCATTTTTAGTTCAGTCTTACAGAAGGAAACTAAGCTATAGGACATGGACCAGCTTACCTGCAGAAAAGCTTCATTTCTCAAGAATTTCCGGGGGGGGGGGGGAGGGGGGAGTCCCAAAGCTTTGATTGAGAGCTTACAGCCTCTCAGCCTTACAGCATCCGGGGGGAAACAGCTTTACAGACCCAAAGAACTCCAGCTGGAGAATCTACAAGCCTTGACAGGTAGGCTCTACTCGGCGCCCAAGAAGCAGTTTGGATCCGGTAGTAGAGCCCACATCAGCAAAGCTTAGATAGTAGACAGCCTGGGAGAGGTTAAAAAGGGGTTTTCCTTGTTAAAGAAAGAAATAGTTCTCCAAGCAAGGTGCCTGTCCATTGTAGACAAGTTAAGAAGCATTTGTTTGACTCACTGAAGATTTGGGAAGTATTTGTTTAATTTGTTTAATAATAAAGACTTTGTTCAACCTTTCAAGCCTCTAAGACTATTGTACAGGAAAATCCTTGAGGGCCTCTCTTTTGAGGTGCCCTGGCTTCCTGCTGGGCACAAAGTGCACGTCCTATTCAAAAGGCAATTTTTACAGGCCCAGCGCACGACAGAACAGGTGGATTATATGAGAGAAGCTGATTCTGTAGGAAACTTGAACCCAAACCATGTAGGGCTTTAAAGGTTACCACCAGCACTTTGCACTTTTCCTGGAAACTAACTGGACCTCAGAACATTTGGCATCAAGCAACAGGACCACAACCAGAGCATTCTCCTTCTTTCCATCAGAAGGACTGACTATGGGCAACTCTATGAGCCTTAAGGGCCAATGTCTTACTTAAGATCCCCCGTTTCAACATGCCAAAACCCTCAAGTGTCTACCTATGTCTCTGTTGCCAGATTCCAAATGATTGCAGCAGCACTCTGGAGGACTTCAATAGATCTCAGGAGACTGGGATCATTTTGCATTTTGTATCAGCAACATAGACACTTCTCTTGTCCTGTCCACTTTGCACGAGGCACAGGATGGCTGCAACCATATGAGTGCCGGGGGGGGGGGGGGGGGCAGTCGCTCTCTGGAAGCCTCCTCTCTAACAAGCATTGCAAAAGCTCCAAGTGTTTGGCTATGTTCCCACAGCCAGGTGCAAAATGATTACAGCAGCATTGAGGTCTCTGGGGACCTTAATAGATCTCGGTGCAAACATTTTGCATCTAGAGAAGGCACCATAGCAGATGTTTTTCTTATCCTGACCACTTTTCATAAGACAAAGTTCTCAATGGTATCTGGACATCAGTTTGCATCACCTTGGACAAAAAAGTACAGGTGTTTGTGATGCCAGTGGTTTGGGGGGCAGTTGAGGTGTGGGCAAGTGCTTTTGTATCCATTTGGGGAAGTTTTTAAATAACCTTCAGGGAGGAAACTGTTGTTGTTGTTGTTGTGAGGCTTCAAGTCATTTCTGACTTACTGCAGCCTTATCGGGGATTTTCTAGGACTGAGAATGCATGACTTATAGACTCATAGAATCAAAGAGTTGGAAGAGACCTCATGAGCCATCCAGTCCAACCCCCTGCCAAGAAGCAGGAATTTTGCATTCAAATCACCCCTGACAGATGGCCATCCAGCCTCTGTTTAAAAGCTTCCAAAGAAGGAGCCTCCACCACACTCCGGGGCAGAGAGTTCCACTGCTGAACGGCTCTCACAGTCAGGAAGTTCTTCCTCATGTTGAGATGGAATCTCCTCTCTTGTAGTTTGAAGCCATTGTTTTGCGTCCTAGTCTCCAGGGAAGCAGAAAACAAGCTTGCTCCCTCCTCCCTGTGGCTTCCTCTCACATATTTATACATGGCTATCATATCTCCTCTCAGCCTTTTCTTCTTCAGGCTAAACATGCCCAGCAGCTCCTTATACTGCTCCTCATAGGGCTTGTTCTCCAGTCCCGTGATCATTTTAGTTGCCCTCCTCTGGACACATTCCAGCTTGTCAATATCTCTCTTCAATTGCAGTGCCCAGAATTGGACACAATATTCCCACAGTCACCTTCACTGGAGCACATTTCCCTTTCTCAAACTTGGTTTTTAAAGTCACAACGCACCAAGCAAAGATGCTTGTAAGCCAATTCCCTCCCATCCTTTTGTGTAAACAGATATGATGCGGGACTGGTTCCATTTCTTGCAAAAGGAGTGAATGTCCCTGAGTTCATTAGCATCGATGTAGAATGCAGAAAAGCAAACTCCACCACTGTTGATTTTGATTCAGGAGTTTTTTTACCCCATCCTGGCCTCCCTTGTTTCCTTTCCTTTTCCTTCTGGTTGAATGACTGCATAAAGATCCCCCTTCTCTCTGTTTGAATGAAGAGCATCTTCATTTCAATCCATCTGAGAACAGGAGGGTTCAGGGCAAAGGGAAGGAATCTCAGGGTGATAGCATTATCTTGAAAATTACATACGCCATCATCTTCTTGGCTCTTTGTGTGCCGTCACGCTTGGGGGCTATTAGTCTTAATGAAGAAGGGATGGACGAGGCACCTTTCCCCCAAGGGATTGCTTCTTGCCCTCCTATAGGAAACTGGAACTCCCAAAAACCCAAAACGCTGTAAATAGCTCCAAATAAGTTTTATTTATCACAAAGTCATTTCTTCAAAGCAATGAGCTGGAAAACTTTAGAGGGGTGAAGGAAAACATACTTTACAGTCTCAATTAGTCCTGGGCCCAAGGGGGTTGAAGCGGAGAAGCCTCACCAAGATTCCTCTTTCCTCAATGGCTGTGAATGCCGGAGCAAACCACAACCCCAGTTCAGATGGCCTATGTTTTGAAGATTCAGGATCTTCCTTTAGTGCCAAAAGAACCGGCTTGAAGGCACCTGATCTCCTCAATAATTGTCCAGGACGATCTGGACATAAAGCATGAGTCCCAGGGGTAAAAAACCTCAGAACTGGTGCTAAGAGGTAACTTAAATCAGGGTCCTTTAGAGTCAGGTATCTTACTCACGTCCATGTGGTATGAACTCTGAAGGCAGAATGAAGAGAAAAAGGAAGTTCTCCCCTCTTGCAGGAAGAGGTGGAGCCAAACAGTACTGATTGACAGCTACAAGCAACCAATCCATACAACTATACATAAACATGGTAAAAGGGGCAGGATTAAGCATGATACACTTTAAATCTTGCAACGAACAGTTCTATACATAGGTGGCGCCACTCGCGCTGTCACACTTTGGAGGTGATCATTCAAAGTGGAGCCAAGGAGTTTTCGGTTGGCTCCACTACATACTTAAAAACAATGCTTACAAATGCATTTTATAACAGGAGTTGGTAGAGATGTAGTGATCAGAGAGAAATTGTTGGATAAATTCTTAAAAGGTTGGGAACATTTTAAAATCTTTCTGAAAAAGAAGGAGAAATAGCTGTTATGGGTTTTGGATATTAAATTGAGCTTTTTTGGATGTTCATTAGGTGGAAGTTTAAGTGTTTGTTGAGTAGAAAGAAAGAAGTGATTGAAAGTTTTGTTTCTAAGTATTTGACTTATAGGCCTGGAATTCAGTTTTTAACTTTCTTTTTTTGTGGTTGCATGGTAATAATAATACATGAGACTTCTATAGCCATCAGAGTTGTGCGCAAACCATTTTCTTTCAGTACACCCATTCTTTTGTTTGTTTTGTTACATTTGGGAGCACGTCATGGGAAGACCCCTCCCTGTACGAAAATAAGGTTGACACAAACGCAAGCGGGAGCAGATCCCAGCAGGAGCTCTATGCCTCCTTGCTTTGGAAAGCGAGTATGTGTGGCATGCATGCCTAGAAAGTGTGCACAGCTGCCTTTAGCTGGGCACCTCCTCTAGACTAGGAAACAGAACTTGCCTCCTTGCCTTGGAAAGAGTGCATGTGTGGTGTGCAGCCCCATAAAGCATGTGAGCCTGCCTGCAGGTGAGCACCTCCTCTAGAGTAAGAAAGTAAGAGCTTGTCTCCTTGCCTTGGAAAGACTCTGTGTGGTGTGCAGGTCCATAAAATGGGTGCACCTGCCTGCAGCCGAGCACTTCCTCTAGAGTAAGAAAATCAGAACTTGTCTCCTTGCCTTGGAAAGAGTGTGTGTGTGGTGTGCAGGCCCAGAAACTGTGCACACCTGTCTGCAACTGAGCATCTTCTCTAGAGTAAGAACTTGCCTCCTTGCCTTGGACAGAGAATGTGTGTGGCATGCAGGCACAGAATGTGTACATGCTTACCTGCAGCCAAGCACCTCCTCTAGAATAAGAAAGTCAGAACTTGCCTCCTGTAGCCAAGCACCTCCTGCAGCCAAGTACCTCCTCTAGAGTAAGAAAGTCAGAACTTGCCTCCTTGCCTTGGAAATAGTGTGTGTGTGGCATGCAGGCCCAAAAAGCGTGCACACCTGCCTCCAGTTGAGCACCTCCTCTAGAGAAAGAACTGACTCCTTGCCTTGGAAATAATAGGCCCAGAAAGCATGTGCACCTGCCTGCCGCCAAGTGCCTCCTCTAGAGTAAGAAAGTCAGAACATGCCTCTTTGTCTTGGAAAGTGTTTGTGTGTGGCGTGCAGGTCCGAGAGAGAAAGCATGCACAGCTGCCTGCAACCAAGCATCTCTACTCTAGAGTAGAAACAGGTACGAACCCTCCTTAAACTGCACACCTGCTTGCACAGAGCACCTCTCCTCTAGAGTAGAAACAAGTATGAAGCCTCCTTAAAGCGTGCACCTGCCTGCAACTGAGCTCCTCTCCTCTAGAGTAGAAACAGGTATGAACCCTCCTTAAACTGCACACCTGCATGCAGCCGAGTGCCTCTCTGCTTAAGTAGAAACAAGTATGAAGCCTCCTTAAAGCATGCACCTGCCTGCAACTGAGCACCTCTACTCTAGAGTAGAAACAGGTAGGAAGCCTCCTTAAAGCACACACCTGCTTGTAGCTGAGTGTCTCTCCTCTAGAGTAAAACAGCTTAAATGCCTAAAATGATAGGAACTGGTGCCTTGGAACCACCCCCCCCCCCCCATAATGGGCTGATAGAAAACTGATCTTTCAGCCCCCCAGTGCAAAAACAGATATCTGCCCTCCCGTTTTCAGGAGGCTCCCAAACAATGGATCGGAGCCTTCACCAAAAGCTGGGACATGAAATGGGTCAAGGTTTACCCCAAATGCACAAGCCTAATATCCATAGATTCCGTATCCATGCATATTCCACAATACATGGCTTCAATCAATATAAACAGATATATATTCCAATGCTTGTGCCATTTTATAAAAGGGATGCCATTCTACACCACCACTGTATATAATAGGACTTGAACATCCATGGATTTCGTTATCCGTGATGGTTTCTGCAACCAAATCGCAGCAGATGCCATGGGCATATGAGCAAGGAGGTTTGGAGGCCATATTTTCCTGGGGGAATAAATGTTAACTCATATTTGCTAGGGAATATTTAGTCACCTCCTTTTTCCTAAAAAGGGTGAAAGCAAAAAATCATTTAGTGATTTCCGTTCCTCCAGAAAAGGCTCCCCGCTGTCATGCCTGCCACGTGTCATTGGGCACGAGGTATGAGCACAAAGCCCTTTAGATTGTCCACTATTCCTGAGTTCAAGCAATTTTTCATAACTGGAGCTCCTTTTAAAGCAAAGACATTCCTCCTTCCATTGCTTCTCCTATTTAATCATTCGTGGAGATAATCTTCTTACTTCTCCCTGAAGGCATCCAGCTTTGAAGTTAACTGTTCTAAAGGCAAGCATCTCCTCCTCTGATACTCTCCATCTTTCAATTGCACAAAAGGGGAGAGCATGGCCCATCTCCTAGTATTCAAACACACATACACACACCCAATCCTAACTTGAACAGGCGCCAGGGAGGGCTGTGGGAGGGGGTCCAACCCCTGACCCTCCAACAGGTGTTTACTTCTTTACGCTCGTAAAGGTGGTTGAGGAAATTCCCAGGCCACACATTAGAACCACAGCATTATGTTTTTGCAAAGGTTAGTTTTCCTATAGACTGTTCAGGATTGGAATAGAGTTGGCCCTCTGTATCCAGGGGTTCTGCATCCACGGATTCAACCAACCATGTCTTGTAAATGGCTAAAGGCATCACTGGGTTGTTGTAGGTTTTTCCGGGTTATATGGCCATGTTCTAGAGGCATTTTCTCCTGACGTTTTGCCTGCATCTATGGCAAGCATCCTTAGAAGTTGTGAGGTCTGTTGGAACTGGGAAAAAGGGTTTATATATCCGTGGAATGACCAGAGTGGGACAAAGGACTTTTGTCTGCTGCAGCTAGGTGTGAATGTTTCAACTGACAGCCGTACCAGAACACCAGTGCTTAAAGAATCCCAGACAGTTTTAATGATGAATTTTAAACTCCACTATATACCTACTTTTTATTTTGTGTATTATAATACATATTTTATATTAACGTGTTTTAATATATGTATTTTATGGAGTGTTTTATAATGAATATGTCTTTGTTTACATTTTAGTAATGCTGTAACCCACCTCAGGCTGTGAGGAAAGGGGAGCAATAACTGAAACTATTATTATTATTATTATTATTATTATTATTATTATTTGTAGTTTGGTGGAGTCTCAGCACTTTTTGGCAGAGATGGCCATAGACCTTGTAAAACTACAACTGCCATGATTCTATAGCCTTGTGCTGTGGTAGTGAAAAGAGGAGTCGAACCATTCATTCTGCACTGTAGACTAGTAGTTCCCAAACTTTGATCATCCAGGTATTTCTTGTCCCAGAATTCATGACTATTGGACATGCTGGCTGTGGTTTCTGGGAGTTGTCGTTCCGAAACCTGAAGGGTCAAAATTTGGGGAAAACTGCTCTAAATGTACCCCCACTTTGAATAAGAAGCAATACCTTCTGGATCGCCCTCTCCTACTGAACTATTGAAGCAACAGAAGCTCTCCCCTCTGCAGTGTCTTCTCCAAAGAGCTTTCATATAGGGTGCATTAGTTCAGCCCCATGGAGAAGTCAGAAACCTATGTTTCCTTGGGTCCTAACTTCCGCCCTGTTTTCCCATTTCACACGCAGTTCATTTTTGCTCTCCATTCCCCACCAGCGGCTAGCAATCCCAGCAATTGCGATGTCCAAAATAACAATGAGGTCCCAAAATATATCCGCCGTCATCCCATGCATCTGGCCCCAGCAGGTGGCAAGTAATCGATCTTCTGGGATCTGGCACATCGAGCCAGAGTTGCCATAAATCATGGGGATTTTGGCAGCCACCACGGATCCACGTCAACAAGCAATTTATTCACTATCAGCACAGTCCAATCCATGCTGACCATTCTTCCCTGCGGATGGGATTCGGTTCCTTGAGAGTTCGAGGGTTGTCGACCTCGGGACGTTTGTGCAAGACCATCTGGAAAAGAAAGCCAAGCAACTGATTGGAGACCAGGGCTTCTCTCTAAGACGGTTCCTCTGCCCTGGGAGATTGTACAGACGGTCAATAGCGTGTCCCAAGTCTCAAAGTAGTCTGATTAGTTGGAGGCAAAGCAGAGAGTGTCAGAGCTCCCTTCTCGTAGCCTCAGCTTTCATTCGAGGTGACAAAACTAGAATGTATTCATCGAGTTGGAAGGTCGGCAATGTGGTGACATATTCAGTTGTATCTATGGCTGCTGGGGAACAAAGCCAGGAGGATGTTGCATAAAGCCAAGTGGAGAAAACAACTATATGGATGGTGCAGGGAGTTCTTGAAATGTAGTACGATGCTGGCTGGAAACCATCCCTAATGTCTGATTTATATCCGTTTATCATCTGGCACAGAGAGTGGCTTCTTTGTCCAACACTGAATGCTGAAGAGTATTGTTGTCAGAGGATTGCATACATCACATTAGAGCAGTGTTTCTCAACCTTAGAATCAAAGAGTTGGAAGAGACCTCATGGGCCATCCAGTCCAACCCCATTCTGCCAAGAAGCAGGAATATTGCATTCAAATCACCCCTGACAGATGGCCATCCAGCCTCTGTTTAAAAGCTTCCAAAGAAGGAGCCTCCACCACACTCCGGGGCAGAGAGTTCCACTGCTGAATGGCTCTCACAGTCAGGAAGTTCTTCCTCATGGTCAGATGGAATCTCCTCTCTTGTAGTTTGAAGCCATTGTTTCGCGTCTTAGTCTCCAGGGAAGCAGAAAACAAGCTTGCTCCCTCCTCCCAGTGACTTCCTCTCACATATTTATACATGGCTATCATATCTCCTCTCAGCCTTCTCTTCTTCAGGCTAAACATGCCCAACTCCTTAAGCCACTCCTCATAGGGTTTGTTCTCCAGACCCTTGATCATTTCAGTCGCCCTCCTCCTCTGGACACATTCCAGCTTGTCAGTATCTCTCTTGAATTGTGGTGCCCAGAATTGGACACAATATTCCAGGTGTGGTCTAACCAAAGCGGAATAGAGCATGGGGAGCATTACTTCCCTAGATCTGGACACTAGGCTCCTCTTGATGCAGGCCATAATCCCATTGGCTTTTTTTGCTGCCACATCACATTGTTGGCTCATGTTTAACTTGTCCATGAGGACTCCAAGATCTTCTTCACACGTACTGCTCTCGAGCCAGGCATTGTCCCCCATTTTGTATCTTTGCATTTCGTTATTTCTGCCTAAGTGGAGTATCTTCTTAGGCAGTATCTTCCTAATGCTGCAACCGCTTAATAATACAGTTCCTTGTGTTGACGTGAGGCCATAAAATTAATTTTGTTGCTATTTCAGAACTATAATTTTGCTACGGTTATGAATCGTAATGTAAATATCTAATATGCAGGATGTATTTTCATTTACTGGACCAAATTTGGCACAAATGCTCGATACACCCAAATTTGAATACTGGTGGGGTGGGGTGGGGGTTGATTTCATCATTTGGGAATTGTAGTTGCTGGGTTTATAGTTCACCTACAATCAAAGAACATTCTAGACTCCATCAAGAATTAAAATTGAACCAAACCTGGCACACAGAACTCCCATGACCAACATAAAATACTGGAAGGGTTTGGTGGGCATTGACCTTGAGTTTTGGAGTTGTAGTTCACCAACATCCAGAGAGGACTGTGGACTCAAACAATGATGGATCTGGACCAAACTTGTCACAGATACTCAATATGCCCAAATATGAACACTGGTGGAATTTGGAAAAAATAGACCATGACATTTGGGAGTTGTAGTTGCTGGGATTTATAGTTTACCTACAATCAAAGAGCATTCTAAACCCCACCAATGATAGAATTGGGTCAGACTTCTCACACAGAACCTGTGCTGGTACGGCTGTACCAGGAGCTCCAAATTTATTTGCTTTGTATTAAATGTTTGCTTGCAGCCCTGGGTTTCAGGGACTCTGCAGATAGGTGGCTTCCTTTGGTTGCAGTCATAGGGCAAGTCACCTGTCCATAATCATTGAGTTTTGGTTCCGCCCCTTGCTCAGGGCAATTGGGAAGGGAAGGGAGCCATTTTTAGTTAGTCTCAGCAAGGAAAGCTAATGTACAGGACGTGTGCAAGCTTCCCCTGTACAAAAGCTTCAACCCTTAAGACTTTCCGGGGGGAAACAATCTTAAGAGTATCAAGAAACAGTCTTAAGAGTCTCCAAAGATTTCCAGGAAAACAGCCCTAAAGACCAAAGAACTCCAGCTGGTAGGTCCACTCGTTGCTTTGAGACGCAGTTCGACCCGGTAGCGTCAGTAAGGGTTAGATACTCCTCAGCCTGGGAGAAGTTAAAAAGGGGATTTTCCTTTAAAGTGAAGAAAAAGTTATTGAAGACAGTTGCCTGTCCTTCGTGGGCAAGTTTAGGAAGTCACCAGTTGCATAAAGCTTGGAAGCATTTGTTTAGTTTTATTGAAGACAAGAGAAGTTTCTGTTTGATTGTTCATTAATAAAAGACTTTGTTATACTTCACAAGCCATCTAAAGGTCATTTGTGGTGGAAAACCTCTGAGAACTTCTCCTTGGGCCCCCTGGCTTCCCGCTGGGCAAAGGTTGCACGTCCTGTTCTAAAGGAAATTCTTTACAGGCCCAGCGCGTGACAGAACAGAATCCCCATGCCTTGAAGGGACTTACTGGTGCGAGTCTTCTTCCAGCCTCACATGCTCTCCCTCACCCACACATGTGCAGCATGCTGCCATGTGCTGAGCACACCTGATCTCCCCTTCCCTCTTGGAATCTCAGAGTCCTCCCCTAGGCTGAGGGGCCGGCCAATCACAGCAGAGGAGGAC
The DNA here is from genome assembly GCF_037176765.1 of Anolis sagrei. NCBI lineage: Eukaryota > Metazoa > Chordata > Lepidosauria > Squamata > Anolidae > Anolis > Anolis sagrei. The sequence goes on along the minus strand of NC_090026.1, from coordinate 128,700,144 downwards.
TTTTGGTGGAATTTGGCAAAAATAGACCTTCGCCACCTGTTTCCAAAAAGGAAGAGGACAGGCGGAGAGATCGGCAGCCTTCTCTGCCAAAGGCGTTCCTAAGACCATCAGAAATATATGTTTTTTGATGGTCTTTGGTGACCCCTCTGAAACCCCCTTTCTGACCCACCCCAGAGGTCCCAACCCTTAGGTTGAGAAATGCTGCATTAGAGGATGAGTGAGAAAAAATACCTTTATGATTGCAGCAGTTGAAGTGGTGGCAAACTGTTAGAATTCTGGAGTATGAATATTCTCCAAAGTGAGACTTGATTCCCATTGTTGCTCCTTCCACAAAAACGTTCTTTTCAAGCCTATATTTACTAATTCATAGACTTGCCCCGTCTCCCATATACACACATGCTGTCAACCATGATGTCCTGGTTATTTATGTACTGCACCAGTCTCAGAGCGGTGGGAGAAAATAAAGAGATTTAGGTTTTTTTATAGTAGGTTTCTGTTGATTTATAAAACAAAATAAGAATGTTATAGAATTCCACGCATCTGGTGCTCTGCGTTGCTCTCTGTCTGCCATCTGTTCCTGAAGCTCCAGAGATCTTTTTCGGAGGCAAAAAGCAACAGTTCAGGAAATGTACATTGTGCATTTCGACTCTTTTTGCATCCTTCTTGGAACAAATATTTTAAAAGGGGTTCAAGTTGGAACAAGTTATCCCATTACATGCTTCTTTGTGGAAGTCCTCTTCCCTAAATTGGGTCATTTGCAGAGCAATATCATCATTAGGGTTGGTGTCACCCAATGCTGTAACTTACGTTGTCACCCTGTAGACATCCTTCCATTCCAGACCAGACTACAATATTGTAGCAAAAATGACAGAAAATTGGGCAAATCCCTGGTTGTTGTTTTTTTGTCGTGTCAGGAGCAAATCGCTTCTGGTGTGAGAGAAGTGGCCGTCTAGACAGAGCCTAGTGTCTAGATCTAAGGAAGTAATGCTACCCCTCTATTCTGCTTTGGTTAGACCACATCTGGAATATTGTGTCCAATTCTGGGCACCACAATTCAAGAGAGATATTGACAAGCTGGAATGTGTCCAGAGGAGGGCGACTAAAATGATCAAGGGTCTGGAGAACAAGCCCTATGAGGAGCGGCTTAGGGAACTGGGCATGTTTAGCCTGAAGAAGAGAAGGCTGAGAGGAGATATGATAGCCATGTATAAATATGTGAGAGGAAGCCACAGGGAGGAGGGAGCAAGCTTGTTTTCTGCTTCCTTGGAGACTAGGACGCGGAACAATGGCTTCAAACTACAAGAGAGGAGATTCCATCTGAACATGAGGAAGAACTTCCTGACTGTGAGAGCCGTTCAGCAGTGGAACTCTCTGCCCCGGAGTGTGGTGGAGGCTCCTTCTTTGGAAGCTTTTAAGCAGAGGCTGGATGGCCATCTGTCAGGGGCGGTTTGAATGCAATATTCCTGCTTCTTGGCAGGGGGTTGGACTGGATGGCCCATGAGGTCTCTTCCAACTCTTTGATTCTATGATTCTATGATTCTATGAGTCTGCAAGGACGTGTCCCAAATCCCTGACGATGAAATGCTGTTTACTCACAAGCATCAAGGAATTACATATATTAGAAACCAACACTTTCTCATTACTTTATTTTCCAGATCACCAGACTGGGCCACAGCAACACGTGGCAGGGGACAGCTAGTACTGAATAAAAACAATCAGTTATCCAAATGAGAATGGCTGGAGTGGATTTCAAATATAATTGCAGAGTAATGGGATAAGGCCCTAAAAGCTGATACAGGTTTCTGGCCATTGTTGTGTATCTTCTTTGCAATATATTGAAGGTGAGATCTCTGGAAATCTCTTTCAGTTTCCCTAATTTTGAAACGACATGCTTTCAATACACAATGCTGGATGAAAACGCAAAGTTTGGGTTTCTAATTTACCCCTGGTTCAGGAGTGATCACTGTTTCTCCCAGATGGATGGCCACTGAAAATCTGGATTCTTTATTTCTCTCTCTCTCTCTCTCTCTCTCTCTCTGAGCATCTGCGCCAGGTTTTATGGAGATATAAAAGAAGAGATGAAACTGCAATTTTATACTTGTGTTGAGTGACGACACGAGGTCTGCGTGTTTCTTATCTGGAGTAATTCGTTCCAGGAGACCGTTTCTAAATAAGTAGGCTGTTTCTCGGAAAGATGATTCTGGTTTTGGAACTGTCAGATGTGTATGGCCTACAGATGTATAGCTTGGAATACGGAGGAGAGCGGTGAGTCTCTCCAAATGTTGTCAGGCTGCAATTTCCCGCTGCTAAAGTCAACAATGGTAAGTAATGTTGGGAGTTCTAGTTTAGCAATGTCTAGAGCAGTGGTTCCCAGCCTTTTTTTGACCAGGGACCACTTGACCAGGGACCACCATTCTCCAACATTGGCACCAAAAGAGTAACGAATCAGTTTTTGGTCAACTTTAGATTCGGTTTGTTTATTTGGGGTGCTGATTCAGGAAATTGCATTGGATAGACCACATCAGCTCAAGTTTCTGATACAGAACATATGCTATCCAGTAGTCACCATCTGCTCATCCACAGAAAACCTTTTTTTTATATATAAATTTTTATTGAGTTTTATATAGTTACAGCGAAAGTGGGAGAATAATATAAGAAGATAGAAAAGTAGGAAAATACCCCAGCCATCACACCCATGAATAAAAAAAAAAGCAAACAAGAAAGAAAAAAGAGGGAAGGAGAAAAAATGGGGAGAAAAAAAAATAATCCCAGAATCCAAGAGGAGAAGAAAAAAAAAAGGAAAAGTCAAAAAGCAAAAATCAAAAAGCAAAAAATACAAAAATTCAAAAAGGGACCTCCTTCTGATTCAGCTCGTTCAATGATTTTCTTTTTGTATATAAGTAAATTCCCTGTCATAACGACCAAATGTCCTCAGGTCTTATTATGTAGAATTATATATTGTTTCTATATATTCTTCAACAATTGACCAATTTGTCTCTTTAATTATATTGCCTGTGTTGTTCTTTAATAAAAAGGTTAATGTATCCATGTCTTTTATTTCCTTTATTTTATTTATCCAATGGTATTTTTCTGGTATTTCTTTCTGTTTCCACATTTTGGCGAAGACCATTCTGGCATCCGTTGTCAAATACATAAACAAAATATCCTCATTAGAGTCCAGTTTAATATCACCGTCTACAATTCCCAACAAATAATATTCAGCCTTTCTTGGAAAGTTCTTTTTAAAAACTTTTTGCATTTCTTCATGTATTCTTTTCCAATATTTTGGATGAAAATGTTCCATAGGTGGTACATGACTCCAGTAAAACTAAACTGTATGTATAAGAATATATCGAAAGACTGCTGGAAATGTGCTGAACATGAAGGGACTTTTTTCACTTATGGTGGAGTTGTAGAGAAACTCAAAAATATTGGAAAAGTATACATGAAGAAACACAGAAAACCTTATTTAATTAGAATTTTATTAATTTTTGTATAGATTACAACGAAAGAGTGAGAACAATAAAGTATAGGAAAGTGAGGAAATAAAGAAAAAAAGAGAAAAAACAAAAAACACAAAAGTATACTAAAATCCCAAATAACCCCTTTAAAAAAACTCTACAAAAATACACGAAAAACACAAAAAAAGAAAAACAAAAAAATTGACTTCCATTCCATCTTCTTGGATCATATCTTCTTATTATTCAAAAATATAAAATAAGTTCAAAAAGAAATTGTCTCTCTTGTTTCTTATTTTCCCAAAATGTCCAGATATTCATGGAGATTATCCCAATTCATAGAATCATAGAATCATAGAATCAAAGAGTTGGAAGAGACCTCCTGGGCCATCCAGTCCAGCCCCATTCTGCCAAGAAGCAGGAATATTGCATTCAAATCACCCCTGACAAATGGCCATCCAGCCTCTGCTTAAAAGCTTCCAAAGAAGGAGCCTCCACCACACTCCGGGGCAGAGAGTTCCACTGCTGAACGGCTCTCACAGTCAGGAAGTTCTTCCTAATGTTCAGATGGAATCTCCTCTCTTGTAGTTTGAAGCCATTGTTCCGCGTCCTAGTCTCCAAGGAAGCAGAAAACAAGCTTGCTCCCTCCTCCTCCCTGTGGCTTCCTCTCACATATTTATACATGGCTATCATATCTCCTCTCAGCCTTCTCTTCTTCAGGCTAAACATGCCCAGTTCCCTAAGCCGCTCCTCATAGGGCTTGTTCTCCAGACCCTTGATCATTTTAGTCGCCCTCCTCTGGACACATTCCAGCTTGTCAATATCTCTCTTGAATTGTGGTGCCCAGAATTGGACACAATATTCCAGATGTGGTCTAACCAAAGCAGAATAGAGGGGTAGCATTACTTCCTTAGATCTAGGCACTATGCTCCTATTGATGCAGGCCAAAATCCCATTGGCTTATTTTGCTGCCACATCACATTGTTGGCTCATGTTTAACTTGTTGTCCACGAGGACTCCAAGATCTTTTTCACACGTACTGCTCTCGAGCCAGGCGTCCCCCATTCTGTATCTTTGCATTTCATTTTTTCTGCCAAAGTGGAGTATCTTGCATTTGTCCCTGTTGAACTTCATTTTGTTAGTTTTGGCCCATCTCTCTAATCTGTTTTGAATTCTGCTCCTGTCCTCTGGACTATTGGCTATCCCTCCCAATTTGGTGTCATCTGCAAACTTGATGATCCTGCCTTCTAACCCTTCATCTAAGTCGTTAATAAAGATGTTGAACAGGACCGGGCCCAGGACGGAACCCTGCTTGTGGCACTCCGCTCGTCACTTCTTTCCAGGATGAAGAGGAAGCATTAGTGAGCACCTTCTGGGTTCGTCCACTTAACCAATTACAGATCCACCTCACCGTAGTTTTGCCTAGCCCACATTGGACTAGTTACTGAAATCCAGGTACGCTACATCCACGGCATTCCCCGCATCTACCCAGCTTGTAGCTCTATCGAAGAAAGAGATCAGATGAGTCTGACATGACTTGTTTTTGATAAATCCATGTTGACTATTAGTGATGACTGCATTTGTTTCTAAGTGTTTGCAGACCGCTTCCTTAACAATCTTTTCCAGAATCTTGCCCGGTATCGACGTGAGGCTGACCGGACGGTAGTTGTTTGGGTCATCCTTTTTTCCCTTCTTGAAGATTGGGACCACATTGGCCCTCCTCCAATCTGCTGGAACTTCTCCCGTTCTCCAAGAACTCTCAAAGATGGTTGCCAATGGTTCCGAAATGACTTCCGCTAGTTCCTTCAGTACTCTTGGGTGTAGTTGATGTGGCCCTGGGGACTTGAACTCATTTAGAGCGGCCAGGTATTCCTGGACGACTTCTTTCCCAATTTGGGGTTGGATGTCCTCCAATCCCTCATCCACTCCATCTTGCTGAGGTTGAAGACTTCAGTTCTTCTTAGTATCATACCTGTATTTTTCTTCAACAAAAAAGTCAATTCATCCATGTCCTTTATTTCTCTGATTTTTTTCCACCCATTCTTGTACGAGTGGGACTGAGTCTTTCTTCCATTCTCTAGCAAAAACAATTCTAGCGGCAGTCGTCACAGAAAACCTTATTTAATAATCTAGAACTGATGTAATAGTAGTAATTTTTGTGGGTAGTCAGCCTTTCCCCTCCTGACATCCTTGTTGTCTCAGCACTATAAGAGGGTTTCGCCAGACCAGTTGCTCTCAGTGATGCATGGTTTGGAGGCAATGGTGCAGTAATGGTGAGGCTGTGGACCACATTTTTGTTCTTGTGGACCACTGGTGTTTCATGTACCACAGGTTGGGAACCACTAATCTAGAGGACCACAGGATTCTTGCTTTTGGCTCAGCTAATTTTTATGGGCAGTCTTCCACGTTTGGAATTTGATTGGATTAATACAGTTTCTTTAGGAATCTCAATGCAACGTCTGCTGAATGTCCCACAGAGATGTGCTGGAGGGTCTATACCAGGGGTCCTCAAACTAAGGCCCGGATACAGCCCTCCAAGGTCATTTACCCGGCCCTTGCTCAGGATCAACCTAAGTCTGAAACACCCTGAAAGCACACAACAACAACAACAAACCTATCTCATCAGCCAAAAACAGGCCCACGCTTTCCACGGAAATACTAAGAAGTTTATATTTGTAAAAATGTTTCTTCATTTTAATTATTGTATTGTTTTCAAGAGTTTTTTGCACTACAAAAAACACTTGAGAGAGCAAGCTTGTTTACTGCTGCCCTGGAGACTAGGACTATGAGGAGCGGCTTAAGGAGCTGGGCATGTTTAGCCTGAAGAAGAGAAGGCCGAGAGGAGATATGATAGCCATGTATAAATATGTGAGAGGAAGCCACAGGGGGGAGGAGGGAGCAAGCTTGTTTTCTGCTTCCCTAGAGACTAAGACACGAAACAATGGCTTCAAACTACAAGAGAGGAGATTCCATTTGAACATGAGGAAAAACTTCCTGACTGTGAGAGCTGTTCAGCAGTGGAACTCTCTGCTCCGGAATGTGGTGGAGGCGCCTTCTTTGGAGGCTTTCAAACAGAGGCTGATGGCTATCTGTCAGGGGTGCTTTGAATGCAATTTTCCTGCTTCTTGGCAGAATGGGGTTGGACTGGATGGCCCATGAGGTCTCTTCCAACTCTAGGATTCTATGATTCTATAAATGAGATATGTGCAGTGTGCATAGGAATTCATTCATGTTTCTTTCAAATTATAATCCAGCCCTCCAACAGTCTGACAGACTGGCCCTCTGTTTAAGAAGTTTGAGGACCCCTGGTCTATACAAACAGTTTTCTGATATTCCTATGTCCTTCAGAACAACTTCTTCTGAACATTGACCATAAGGTTCTTCCACGGGACATAGAAATTCCTAAGGAGAGCATAAAATAGATTTTTGGTGTATTTTTCACTTTTGGGGGACTCATGTGCCCCAACTCACCAAATGTGGAAGGTTGAATATACTTGGCAGGACAACAAATTATTCTATGATTCTATGACAAAACGTAAACTAATTTTGAGATTGATATTTCCAAGGGAAGCATGTTGTCTTTGAGTCTGGGAACTGTGTGTACACTTGACAGGACTACAGTAGTTCCTTAGTATCTGCTGGAATTTGGTTCCAAGAGCTTTGTTGATATTGAGATCCTTGGACGTCCAAGTCCCATGATCTGCAATGGCATAATAAAATGGTGCCTCATATACAAAACAGCAAAACCAAGATGTCCTCTTTGGAATTTTCTTTCTTTCTTTATATATTTTGGATTCCTTTCCTGCTGTTGATGGTTGAATCCATGGTTGCACAATCCATGGATATGGAAGTCTGACTGCATGCCCTAAAATGGAGACTAAGGAAGTTCTGAAAGGAAAAGGGTAATGTAGATCCTGGACCAAGTCCCAGCAGATGCCTTTCCACACAGCCATATAATGCAGAATATAATCCACAATATCTGAACTGGGTTATGTGTCCACATTGCTATAGAATCCAGTTCAATGTGGATTTTATACAGCTGTATGGATAGGGCCAAAGGGTCTATTATATTTGTTCTGTTTGCATTTTCTTGCAACTCTGCCTGCTTCTTTATTCTGGACTCCTCAACGGCATTTCTAAACGCTCGGCTGGAGTTTGAAATTCCTGTAATACTCAACATTTAGGAATGGCTGGGTCAGGATTCTTACTGGGAAAGCAATAGCCTCATTTTGCCATCTTTTCTTGCAGCCACAGCCCAGAGAAGTCTTCATCTAAAGAAAGAAACAAGGTGCAAATATCTAGGAATATATTGTTGAAGGTTTTAATGGCCGGAATCACTGGGTTGTTGTAGGTTTTTTCAGGTTATATGGCCATGGTCTAGATCTATCTAGAAGTAGATCAACCAGTGAAGGAACGTGGTTGCAACATTATCCTATCCAGGTATATTCTCACGAAAGTGCCATTAATTGCTTGGGATTGCTGGACAAGTGAGGTAAGAGTAAACCTTATAGCAAAGAAGGAACCCATCTTTACCCACAAACCTTAAACTGGCTGTCCTCCTTTCTTCACAACCGTGGACAGTGAGGGGAGGCCTGGTCTCTGAGAGGTCCCCCCTCTCTCTCTCTTGTGGGGTTCCTCAGGGGGCCATTCTCTCCCCTCTGCTGTTTAACATCTATATGCGACCACTTGCTCAGCTGGTTCGAGGTTTTGGACTTGAGTGTTACCAGTACGCCAATGACACTCAGCTGGTGCTGAAGATGGAAGGCCGATCGGACTCTGTACCCAATTATTTCCATCAGTGCCTCGAGGCCATTACTGGATGGCTGTGTGCCAGCAGGTTGAGGGTGAATCCAGCAAAGACGGGGATCCTATGGCTGGGTCGACCGGGCAGTGGGGATATCCAGCTGCCTACCCTGGATGGCGAGGCGCTACGCCCATCATCATTGGTCAAGAGTCTGGCAGTCCTTTTGGACCCTCTGCTGACGATGGAGGCCCAGGTCTCTGCCATGAGCAGAACCGCCTTTTTTCACCTGTGGCAGGCTAGACGGCTGGCCCCCTCCCTGTCCAGGGACGACTTAGCTACGGTGATCCAGGCCATGGTCATCTCAAGACTGGACTACTGTAACGCCCTCTACATTGGCCTTCCTTTGTCGGTGATCCGGAAGCTCAAGTTGGTACAAAATGCAGCTGCTCGGCTTCTTGCGGGAATTCCGATGAGATGCCACATAACACCAATCTTACTACAGCTGCATTGGTTACCAATTGAGCACCGGATCACTTTCAAAGTGATGGCACTCACCTTTAAGGCCTTGCATGGTCTGGGGCTGATGTACCTGAGGGACCGCCTCACCCCCTACCAACCCCAGAGATCCCTCCATTCTGAGGAACAAGATCTATTGGAAATTCCCAGTGTCAAGACCTTGTGTCTAACAGCAACCAGACGCAGAGCCTTCACAGCAGTGGCACCATCACTCTGGAATACTCTGCCACCTGAAGTCCGTGCCTTGCGGGACTTACCAGCTTTCCGCAGGGCATGTCAGACATACCTGTTTCGACAGGCTTTTAATGTTTGATATTGCTGTTTTTAAATTGTTTTAAATTGCTTTTAAATTTTGTTAGATTTTAGCCATTCTTGTAAGCCGCTCCGAGCCCCAGGGGAGTGGCGGCATATAAGTCCAAATAATAAATAAATAAAATAAATAAAATATTTGCATAACATGATGCCTCCCGTCTTCCCTCTCTCCTTCAGCCACTAGATGGGAGCAGATGTCAATCTGTAAAGCAGAAAGGGGACAGACCTGATCCGTCATGCCGCCTTGCCTCTGTGTGTGGTCTCTGGGGTTCTTCTTACCTTCTCAATAACATCTCACAAAGGAAGTGCAGACTTTCGAAGCAAGTCAGTCCTTGGACATCATAAAACATGTGGGCTTGGCAATTGACCAGGTGTGCGCCGTGGACTTGGAAAGTCTCATAAAAATGTGGTGTACCCTGATCGAAATAATATCCTCCTCCTCTTCCTCCTCCTCCTCAGGCCCACCGTCAGTAGGCAACAGCTTAGATTTTCCTAAAAATATATTGATACTGTCATTTCCCTTGCAAGAGATTATTATCAAAAGAGCAACAGAGGCTGAGGCCAACTGAGGTGAAGATCAACTCTTCTTGGATGGGTTTACTCTCCCCAGTAGTGGTGTCCATCTAAGGTTCTGTAACTGAAGTCGAACCCAGAACTCCCTGCCTTCAAGCTGATCTGACCTGCAGCAGGGAGTTCCTCAGTTCTCCATTGCCCCGCTTGGGCCAACCTGCATGAACGTGGCCACTAGGCCTGGGTAACAACGGAAAAATTTGTTTCTAATATCGTTTCGTTTTTAGGGTGCCTCAGCATTTTGTATTTAAAAATATATCCGAAATTTTCCATTAAAAAAAGTTTGGTATTTACGAAATTTCGTTAATAATTACAAAACGTTTTGTAAAGATGGCACCCGCGGTTGCGCATGCGCAAAGCATCAACGAAATTTTTTTAATTTAATTTTTAATTAAAATTTAATTATTAATTTTTTAAATAATAATAATAAAAATATTTGGCAGAAAATGCTTGCCAAAAAGAGCCACAGGGCAAACAGACTGAGCCTCCCCGCTGCTCCCAGCTCCGTCCCACCCTCCTGAGTCCTGCGGGCTCTCTCTCTCTCTCTTTCTCCACCAAGAGGAGGGAAAGGAGAAGAAAGAAAAGAGGAAGGGAAAGGAGGGAAGGCAGGCACTCACTCTGGCGGTGCCCTCAAGCGCTGCCGCCGAGTCGGGCCCGGCTCCTCCGAAGCACACCCACTGCAAAGGTGAGGAAGGAGGGACAGGGCCGCCTTCCCGTTGAGGGTCGCTCGCCCTCTCGCTCGCTTGCTCAGCCGGCGCCTTCCCCGCCCTCTCCTCCTCCTCCTCCTCCTCTTTCAGGCTCTGACTGGCTAAGGAGAGGAGAGAGAGGAGAGCTCCCAGCAAGCATCTTACATATTTCCGAAATGGACGGAAATACAAAAATATTTGGCGCATGCTGTTTCGATTTTGAAAATACACTTCCGGGTTTGGAAAAAAGTTTGATATCGTTTCGTATATGGGAAATTAACACAAAAAAAAATATACAAAATTAATGAACGAAACCGCCCAGCCCTAGTGGCCACAGCAGCAGCTGCGACTCAGAAAGCCTTCTTACTACTTCGCTTTCTTCCCCCTCCTAACATTGTAACTAATCCCCCCAATAAAAGTATCAACTAATTGTAACCTTTTCCCTCTCCATAGTGTTACTTTATGTCCTTTTATTGCCTCTAACCTCTCTCTACATGAACCTTTCCTCTCCTGGGCTGCAGATGGCTGCCGGGCCGCCTGGGATGCGATTTTCACGTCCCGAGGAAGCAGAAACTGTGTTCTGTTAAACCGTGGATACGGAAACCCATTGGGTCCCCGTATCCGCAAGTCAATAGATCGCTTCGAAATGCTTCCTCTTCATCCTGGAAAGAAGTGACGAGTGGAGTGCCGCAGGGTTCTGTCCTGGGCCCGCTCCTGTTCAACATCTTTATTAATGACTTAGATGAAGGGCTAGAAGGCAGGATCATCAAGTTTGCAGACAGGACCAAATTGGGAGGGAGAGCCAATTCTCCAGAGGACAGGAGCAGGATTCAGAACGATCTTCACAGATTGGAGAGATGGGCCAAAACTAACAAAATGAAGTTCAACAGTGACAAATGCAAGATACTCCACTTTGGCAGGAAAAACGAAATGCAAAGATACAGAATGGGGGGTGCCTGGCTCGAGAGCAGCATGTGTGAAAAAGATCTTGGAGTCCTTATGGACAACAAGTTAAACATGAGCCAACAATGTGATGTGGCGGCAAAAGAAGCCAATGGGATTTTGGCCTGCATCAAGAGGAGCATAGTGTCTAGGTCCAGGGAAGTAATGCTACCCCTCTATTCTGTTTTGGTTAGACCACACCTGGAATATTGTGTCCAATTCTGGGCACCACATTCAAGAGAGAGATTGACAAGCTGGAATGTGTCCAGAGGAGGGCGACTAAAATGATCAAGGGTCTGGAGAACAAGCCCTTTGAAGAGCGGCTTAAGGAGCTGGGCATGTTTAGCCTGAAGAAGAGAAGGCTGAGAGGAGATATGATAGCCATGTATAAATATGTGAGAGGAAGCCACAGGGAGGAGGAGGGAGCAAGCTTGTTTTCTGCTTCCTTGGAGACTAGGACGCAATGGAACAATGGCTTCAAACTACAAGAGAGGAGATTCCATCTGAACATGAGGAAGAACTTCCTGACTGTGAGAGCCATTCAGCAGTGGAACTCTCTGCCCCGGAGTGTGGTGAAGGCTCCTTCTTTGGAAGCTTTTAAACAGGGGCTGGATGGCCATCTGTCAGGGGTGATTTGAATGCAATATTCCTGCTTCTTGGCAGAATGGGGTTGGACTGGATGGCCCATGAGGTCTCTTCCAACTCTTTGATTCTATGATTCTGATGAGATTAGGGATACAGGATCCTCGTGAAAATGAAAAATCATGAATTAGTATGGTGGAAATTCACCATGGGGTCACGCTGGAAGACCTATAGATTCCTACAGAAAACATGTTAAAATTCAATTTGCAAAAATCCTCAATGTGAGAAGCTAACTGTATGCGTATACTGTATCTCTCTTGGATTCTTGAAGGTCTAACATTCAATAAACAAGCATGGGCAGGCAAGTGAGAAGTTGTGACAGTCACAGTTGGCTCCCTTTGCCTTGTGCCCTCTGGCCATTGGCTATGAGGTAGCGTCTCCAGGCTTTTGGGATGCTGTCCAGCTTGGCTAAGTGTCACTTTGAGGTTGCTGGCTCTGGGAGGCCTCGTAGCATATTCAGGAGCCCAGTCTTGGGCAACTCCTGCCAAGTATGTTTCAACTGAATATGAATGAAAGCTACCAGGATGAGGAGCTCTTCCAGGCAGAATGTGTCCAGAAAACTTTGGAGAAGCTCAACAGCTTCTGCTTAAAGAATAGGCAGACATGAGGACGGTCCACCCCCAATAGGACATTCTCTTAGAAGAATTAAGTCAGAAATGTGTGTGTGTCTATCTACGGTATCTATCATCTATCTTACTGACTTACTTACGTAGTCTGAGGATGATGGTCCTCCAAGGTTCTGTCGGTAGGTCCGTAAGTGACTGTGGAGCCCTACTCTTGATCTGCATGTTCTCCCACAGTGAGGGCACTGGTTTCCAGGTAGAAGGTGATCCCGGTTGGGGTTGGCTTGATACACCTTCCTCTTGGCACGTTTCTCTCTTTCGCCCTCCATTTGTGCCTTTTCAAATTCTACAGCACTGCTGGTCACAGCTGACCTCCAGCTGGAGCGCTCAAGGGCCAGGGCTTCCCAGTTCTCAGTGTCTATGCCAGAGATTTTAAGGTTGGCTTTAAACCCATCTTTAAATCTCTTTTCCTGCCCACCAACATTCCGTTTTCCATTCTTGAGTTCGGAGTAGACAACTGCTTTGGGAGACGGTGGTCGCGCATCCAGTCAACATGGCCAGTTATAGAATCATAGAATCATAGAATTAAAGAGTTGGAAGAGACCTCATGGGCCATCCAGTCCAACCCCCTGCCAAGAAGCAGGAATATTGCATTCAAATCACCCAGCGGAGTTGATGGCGGAGGACCATCGCTTCAGTGCTGGTGGTCTTTGCTTCCTCCAACACGGTGACATTTGTCTGCTTGTCTTTCTAAGAGATTGGCAGGATTTTTCTGAGGCAGCACTGATGGAATCATTCCAGGAGTTGCATGTGACGTCTGTAGATTGTCCACGTCTCGCAAGCGTATAGCAGGGTTGGGAGGACAATAGCTTTATAAACAAGCACTTTGGTCTCCTCAAACACTCTCTGCTTCATTTGGAAAAATGCTGCACTTGCAGAGCTCAGGCGGTGTTGTATTTCAGTGTCAATGTTGACTTTGGTGGAGAGGTGGCTGCCAAGGTAGCGGAAATGATCAACATTTTCTAATGTTACACCATTAAGCTGTATCTCTGGCACTGTATTAATACTACAATGTAGATGCACACCTAGTGACTGATATCTTCTCATCAGAGCTTGGGAAAGTTACTTTTTGGGGCCATTAATGTTACACCATTAAGCTGTATTTCTGGCACTGGAGAGGGATTGGCTTGTGACTGCTGGAAGAGCACTTTGGTTTTCTCAATGTTTATTGACAGGCCAAGCTGCTCGTATGCTTCTGCGAAGGTGTTTAGAGTGTCTTGTAGGTCTTCTTCTGAATGTGCACAGACGACATTGTCATCAGCATACTGGAGTTCTATAATAGTTGTTGTAACCTTGGTTTTGGCTTTCAGTCTGCTGAGGTTAAATAGCTTGCCATCTGGTGGGAAACTTCCCATCAACAAGGTGAAGTATCATAGCGATGAAGATGGAAAATAAAGTTGGGGCAATAACACATCGCTGTTTGACACCTGATTCCACCTTAAATGGATCACTTTGGGAACCATTGCTCCCATCTATCTATCTATCTATCTATCTATCTATCTATCTATCTATCTATCATCTATCTATCTATCTATCTATCTATCTATCTATCTATGTATCTATGGCCACCATCTGTTCAAGTCATGGGACAAGGAGCAAGGGATGTAAGAACACCCAGAACTTCACCCACTAATGAAGGCTTCCAAAGTTGCATCTACACTGTAGAAATAATGCAGTTTGAGACTACTTGAACTGACATGGTTCAATGCTATAGAATCCTGGGAGCTGTAGTTTGGTGAGACATTGGCACTCTTTGGGAGAGATGGCTTGTCAAACTGCAAGTACCTATGAAAAAGATCTGGGAGTCTTAGTAGACAACAAGGCGAACATGAGCCAACAGTGTGATGCAGCAGCTATCAAAAAGCCAATGGGATTTTGGGCTGCATCAAAAAGAGTCTTGTGTCTAGATTGAGGGAAGTCATGGTGCCTTTCTATTCTGCTTTGGTTAGACTCCACTTGGAATAACCCTGTGTCCAGTTCTGGGCAAAGCAATTCAAGAGGGATATTGACAAACTGGAAGGTGTTCATAGGAGGGTAACTAAAAGGATCAAAGCATGAATCCCTCTGAGGAGTGGCTTAAAGATATAGGTCTATGTTTATCCTCCAGAAGAGGAGGGAAGACATGATCATCATGTTTAAATATTTGAAAGAAGGCCATAAAAAACAGGAAGCAAGCTTGTTTTCTACTGCCTTGGAGATAGGACTTGGAGCCATGGGTTCAAAATACAGGGAAATAGAGGGAAGGAGATTCCACCTGAACATTAAAAAAAGCTGTTCAACAGTGGAACTCTCTGCCTCAGAGTGTAATGGAAGCTGCTACTTTGAAGTCTTTTAAACAGACTGGATGGCCAATTGTCAAGGGTACTTTGTGCTTTTCTTGCATGATAGTGGGTTGGGCTGGATGGTCCAGGTGGTCTCTTCCAACTCTATGATTCTATGATTTGATAACTCCTAGGATTCCACTGCACTGAGCCATGGCAGTTCAACATGTAGATGTGCCCCAAGATGGCAAAACATCTGGAAACCAAGTTCTGAATGCAATATTCCTGCTTCTTGGCAGAATGGGGTTGGACTGGATGGCCCATGAGGTCTCTTCCAACTCTTTGATTCTATGATTCTATGATTCTATGAGTAACAATTTAGAGTCCTTGCAAAACTTAGCTTGGAAAAGGGAAGACCTTAGTTGCAAAAACCTTGGCACATCTTGCCAAGAAAGCCCACCAGTGATAGGTTCACATTAGGGTCAGGGATGTCTTGGAGACACACAATAACAGACCGGGAGGCAGTGTGTTTGGGGTGCATGTGCTTGACCTCCTTGAAAGCTCAAGGCTGTGCTCCTCAGCGAGAAGAGGGTTGGATAAACAAGACCTTCTCTCAGCCAGAACGTCCCAGCGGTCTTTCCTCCCTTCTGTCCCACCATGAACCGTGGCAGGAAGTTCTCCCAGCAGCTATCTCGGAGGCTAATTAAGGGAACGGCCAGGAGACCCCCTTAATCAGCTCCCCTCCCAAAGTGGGGGGCCAGGGGTGTGGGTCTGGCCTCTGTCAGTGCCTCTGACAAGGTCACCCGCATGGAGGAAGGCTGGAGTGGCTCCTTCAGCCAGCAGCCTTTCAATCCCGAGATAACGCTGTTTCGGAGAGGAGGGTGGAAGATTAGCTGCTTAACAAACCCTTAATAAACACAGCTTTGTTGTGAGGAGTGAAAGCCACAAAGCTTAGGGGCTTTCATGTGTTTCCTGGCTGCTTGGACACTTGGTGACAGATGGAGTCCCCAAAAGGTGGGTTCATCCACACACTGAGGACTTTATCGCACGAGGCATGCAAATAGGCACTGGGACTGGATCGTTCCTTTTGGTGACAACGGTCCCTTATATTACTTACTTTACTTACTTAGGCAATCCCTTGTTGGATGAGTAAGATGGTCTTCCATTATGGGTTTCCTTGTGGGTTCGCATGTGGCTGTGGAGCCCTATTCTTGCTCTGCATCTTCTTTCACGGTGTGGTCATTGGTTTCCAGGTGGAAGGTGGTCCCGGTTGGGGTTGGCTTGACGCGCCTTCCTCCTGGCACGTTTCTCTCTTTCACCCTCCACTCGTTCCTCCTCGAATTCTGCACCACTGCTGGTCACAGCTGACCTCCAGCTGGAGCGCTCAAGGGCCAGGGCTTCCCAGTTCTCAGTATCTATGCCAGAGTGTTTAAGGTTGGCTTTGAGGCCATCTTTCAATCTCTTTTCCTGTCCACCAACATTCCGTTTTCCGTTCTTAAGTTCAGAGTAGAGCAACTGCTTTGGGAGACGGTGGTCAGGCATTCGGACAACGTGGCCAGCCCAGCGGAGTTGATGTTGGAGGACCATCGCTTCAATGCTGGTGGTCTTTGCTTCTTCCAGAACACTGACGTTTGTCTGCTTGTCTTCCCAGGAGATTTGCAGGATTTTCCGAAGGCAACGTTGATGGAATCGTTCCAGGAGTTGCATGTGATGTCTGTAGACAGTCCACGTCTCACAGGCATAGAGCAGGGTTGGGAGGACAATAGCTTTATAGACAAGCACCTTGGTATCCCTATGGATGTCCCGGTAACCTCAAACACTCTCTGCTTCATTCGGGAAAATGCTGCACTTGCAGAGCTCAGGCAGTGTTGTATTTCGGTGTCGATGTTGACTTTGGTGGAGAGGTGGCTGCCAAGGTAGCAGAAATGGTCGACATTTTCTAATGTTACACCATTAAGCTGTATCTCTGGCATTGGAGAGGGGGTGGCTGGCGACTGCTGGTACAGCACTTTGGTTTTCTCGATGTTCAGTGACAGGCCAAGCTTCGTATATGCTTCTGCGAAGGTGTTTAGCGATGAAGATGGAGAATAGAGTTAGGGCAATAACACATCCCTGTTTGACACCCGATTCCACTTTAAATGGGTCACTTTGGGAGCCATTGCTGTCCACACAATGCCATTGTTATTTATTTATTATTTATTTATAAAAACATTTATATTCCGCCCTTCTCACCCCGAAGGGGACTCAGAGCAGAGCACAGCATATACACGGCAAACATTCAATGCCTGGTGGATACAATACATAAACATTAAATATTAAAATACATAACTTAATACCGTCCTAGCCATCCGCATCAAATCCAATTGGCCCTGTCATCTTTCCCACTGCCGCTTCATTGCCTTGTCCCGAAAGCTTGGTCCCACAGCCAAGTTCTTATCATCCTTCTAAAGAACAGGAGGGAGGGGGCCGACCTGATCTCACCAGGAAGGGAGTTCCATAAAATCATAACAGTAAATAAAGAACAACACTCAAACACAGGGGAACTCCAGACAAGAAACAATCAGGGACAGCTAATCACCTCTTTACAAAGGATTCCCCCAGGCAGGAACAAGCCATACATAAAAACTGTCAGGCCATCAAATGCTAATAAAGGTGGCCATCTGAGACATTCCCACCTAGCTCCAACAGACAAGAGTTCTTTCTCCCACCTTGGACTTTCCACAGATATATAAACCCCATTTTCCTAGTTTCCAACAGACCTCACAACCTCTGAGGATGCCTGCCATGGGTATAGGCAAAATGTCAGAGGAGAATGCTTTTGAAACATGGCCAGACAGCCTGGAAAACTTACAGCAAACCAGTGATTCTGGCCATGAAAGCTTTCAACAATACATTGATAGAGAAAGTTTATTCTAAGTAAGCCTCCGAGTTTTCTACTATTTCAGATTTACACGAACAAAGTGTGTATGAGTCTTCCGTCTTCCAAGAGCATAGTTTGCATTACCTTTAGTTGCATGGGATAGTGTTCCTTTGCATTTCCCCAGGGTTGCTACAATCTCAGTTGCACTCTGAAAGTTAACAGCATTAGAGGCTAGAAAGCCAGCCCGCAGGCCCCCTTTGCAGCTATTGGCTCAGAAAGGTGTCTCTTTGGGTCTAGGGACTGCCTTTTCTCCCAGGGAAGAGATCTCCATTTTGGAATCTCCCCTGCCTCTTTAGTTAGAGAAGGAACTTCAGATGTGCTGGTGGTTAGTCAGGGTATCTCTGGGAGAATCATTGTAAGTACTATTAAGACTATTGAAGATTGAGATACTATAGATAAATATTGAGTAATATTGAGTCATTAATAGATAAATTTAGTACTATTTATTTATTTATTTGTCATGTCAGAGCAACCAGTCCATTATATTACATTTCTAACAGAACAAAGCAAACAAACAGAAAAATACACAACTTGTGAGTTTGGTAGTTGGTTAAATGTCCTTTGACTAGTATCTGGCCACTTGGAGTGCCTCTGGTGTTGCCGCAAGAAGGTCCTCCACTGTGCATGTGGCAGGGCTCAGGTTGCATTGCAGCAGGTGGTCAGTGGTTTGCTCTTCTCTTCACTTGCATGTCAAGGATTCTACTTTGTAGTCCCATTTCTGAAGGTTGGCTCTGCATCTCGTGGTGCCAGAGCGCAGTTAGTTCAGCGCCTTCCAAGTCTCCCAGTCTTCTGTGTGCCCAGGAGGGAGTCTCTCATTTGGTATCAGCCATTGGTTGAGGTTCTGGGTTTGAGCCTGCCACTTTTGGACTCTCGCTTGCTGAGGTGTTCCAGCGAGTGTCTCTGTAGATCTTAGAAAACTATGTCTAGATTTAAGTTGTTGGCTTGCTGGCGGATACCCAAACAGGGGATGAGCCGGAGATGTCTCTGCCTTGGTCCTTTCACTATTGGCTGCTACTTTCCGGCGGATGTCAGGTGGTGCAATACTGGCTAAGCAGTGTAATTTCTCCAGTGGTGTGGGGCGCAGGCACCCTGTGATAATGCGGCATGTCTCATTAAGAGCCACATCCACTGTTTAGCGTGGTGAGATGTGTTCCACACCAGGCATGCATACTCAGCAGCAGAGTAGCACAGCGCAAGGGCAGATGTCTTCACTGTATCTGGTTGTGATCCCCAGGTTGTGCCAGTCAGCTTTCGTATGATATTGAGCATTACTTCATCTCCAAAGCTAACCTTGAGCTATAGATAGGGGAAAAAACCTGCTTTTTTCTGAATCATAGTAGCTCAGGGTTAGGGTGAAAGATTTCAGAATCTTATCTGTCATTTTGGGGAAAGGTTGCCTTTGTAACTCAAGGAAAGGAAAGGAAAGATCATCTCTATTGTTTCATCAATTGACTGTTCTGTTTGTAACCTTGATGAACTGTGCCAAGTCTGCAAGGACTTTGAAGAATAAATATTCCTTTTTGGTGTTCTTTAATAGCCTCAGTTGCTGAATATCTCAAACTTCTAAAGAAAGACACTCACAGTTCGCTCAGACATAGAGAGCAGCACATCTTAGTTTATTTTTATAATGTCTGGGTGTATTATTATTATTATTAAACTTTATTTGTACCCCGCTAGCATCTCCCGAAGGACTCGATGCGGCTTACAAAGGCCAAGGCCTCAACACACAATATAACAATACAGAACCAAAGCAAATTATTATTATTATTATTATTATTATTATTATTACTTTATTTGTACCCCGCTAACATCTCCCAAGGGATTCGATGCGGCTTACAACGGGCCGAAGCCCACACAATACAACAATACAACAATACAGTACCTAGCAAATAAACAGTTAAGCAAAACAATAACAATAGCAGTACAACAAGACATTATTAAAACTGAACCGGCCAGAGTAGGGGTACAGGATTAAAAGTGCTGATGTGTCGGAGGAATATGGGGTTATAATATAAGTGCAGTGTGCGGTGATCTTGGTTCTAACTAAAGTGCTTCTGGAATTTGGTACTGGGGTTAAAACAATTAACAATTAAAACAATTCAGCAATATAAACAACAAGCAATAAATGATAACAAAGACATAATAAAATTGGGCCGGGCCAAAGTAATGGGTGCAGGATTAAAAGTGCTGGTGTGAACAGGTGGTATACAAGGCATTATAGGGCAAGTGCAGTGTGCGGTGTACAGCAATCTTAATTCTAGTAAAGTGCTTAAAGGACTTGGTGATAGGGATTTCCTAGTCTGGGAAGGCACATCGGAACAGCCAGGTCTTCAAGTTCTTTCTGAAGACTGCCAATGTAGGGGCCTGTCTAAGATCTTTGGGGAGGGTGTTCCAAAGTCGGGGGCCGCCACGGAAAAGGCCCTGTCTTGAGTCCCCACCAACTGTGCTTGCAACACAGGCGGGATCATGAGCAGGGCTTCTCCAGATGATCGGAGTGAGCGTGTGGGTTCGTAGATGGAAATGCGGTCCCGCAGGTAGGATGGTCCCAAACCGTTCAGGGTTTTGTAGGTAAGCACCTGCACTTTAAATTGGGCTCGGAAAATAAATGGCAGCCAGTGGAGCTCCTTGAACAGGAGGGTTGACCTCTCTCCTGTAGGGGGTCCCGGTTAACATCCTGGCTGCTGCTTGTTGTACCAGTTGGAACTTCCGAGCCGTTTTCAAGGGCAGCCCCACGTAGAGCGCATTACAGTAATCCAACCTGGAGGTGACCAAGGCATGGACCACCCCGGCCAGATCAGCCTTTGCGAGGTACGGTCGCAGTTGGCACACGAGTCTCAGTTGTGCGAAAGCCCTCCCAGACACTGCCGACGCCTGAGCCTCAAGCGTAAGTGATGAATCCAAGAGGAATCCCAAACTGTGGACCTGTGGCTTCAGGGGGAGTGTAACCCCGTCCAGCACAGGTTGCCACCCTATACCCCGGTCAGGTTTACGATCGACCAGAAGGACCTCTGTCTTGTCGGGATTGATCTTCAGCTTGTTCTTCCTCATCCAGATAGACACAGCGGCCAGGCACTCGTCCAGCACCTGAGAGGCCTCCTTGGTGTTGGGTGTAATGGCACAATGAGCAATATCTAATGCATACATGGTCATCCTTATCTGCAGTCTATGTGATCAGCACAGCAAGTACAAAGATCTTGTTTGTGGTTTAAGAAGATGTTCTCAGAGTCTGGCATTGTATAGGTAACCATAACTTCTGGTTGTTGACCCATGGAACATCATATTGCATGACACAAATGGCAGAGCTCAGCAAAACAATACATGGAGAGACATCAGCTATGCTCAACATGAAGTTGATCAAGCTCACAAAAACAGATCTGGATACAGCTGAGTCTTTCATTCTTATGTTATGCCAACAAAAGTCCAGAAGTCCCCTCTGTCAGAAGAAAGGAGTGACCTGTGACCCAACCATTCTGGGACTGAAATGGTGATGCCATTTTTCTTCACCAGCCTCAGCCCGGCTTCTGTAAGTAACACACCTGGTGCTGTGTCAACAGCATGGATTTAGGATGGACTGTTTGCATACTGGGCCCGTTCGCATGTATATTAATAACTTGATTCAATATTGTGGTTCTGTGGTCCCACATATTTTGGCAAAGGGGCTATTTATCCAGTCTGACACCGTGGCTCTGAAACCAGTCCATTCCATCAGGTGAAACACGGCCTTGGGTTGGAAGCTCCTGGGTAAATACATTAAAAGCCACATTTGGTAGGCTGGTGTTGGACAGCTGAAATGCACCAATATTAATTGCGTCGGGAGATCCCTGGGATGGGACCCAGGACTTTTAAACAGAGGCTGGATGACCATCTGTCAGGGGTACTTTGATTGTGCTTTTCCTGCATGGCAGGGGGCTGGGCTAGATAGCCCATGTGGTCTCTTCCAACTCTATTATTATATGATTCTATGACCATGACAGTGAAAACTGGAACCAAGTGCCAACACGATTCTGGGCTTCATCCATAGGAGACTCATGTCTAGATTAATGGGAGTCATATTGGCACCTTATTTTGCTTTGGTCAGATCTCACCTGGGATACAGTGTCCAGTTCTGGGTACTAAAATTCAAGAAGGAGTTGGACAAGGTGGAAGATATCTAGAAGAGGGGCATTAACATGATGAAAGCTGACTGTGGAAGCAGTTCAGTAGTGGAACTCTCTGCCCCGGAGTGTGGTGGAGGCTCCTTCTTTGGAGGCTTTTAAGCAGAGGATGGATGGCCATCTGTCAGGGGTGCTTTGAATGCAATTTTCCTGCTTTTTGGCAGAAAGGGGTTGGACTAGATGGCCCACCAGATCTCTTCCAACTCTAGGATTCTATGATTCTAAGCTCTGGAAACCAGTCACCATGAGCCCATGGCCACCTAGTGAGATACCAGGGCTGAGGAGATATTGGATACTAGGTCTCCTGGAGTCTTTATCCAGTACTCCGATGTCAACACTGTGCTGCATTCCCCTACTGGGTTCTCAAACGCTTACTTACTTAGGTGATTCCTCGTAGATTGAGGGTGATGGTCTTCCAGATGTAGTGTCTTGGTGGTGGGTCCATGGTGGCTGTGGAGCCCTATTCTTGATCCACATGTTCTCCCGCAGTGAGGATATCAGTTTCTAGATGGAAGGCAATCCTGGTCAGGGTTGGCTTGATGTACCTTCCTCTTGGCACGTTTCTCCCTTTCACCCTCCATTAGTGCCTCTTCAAATTCTGCAGCACTGCTGGTCACAGCTGACCTCCAGTTAAAGCGCTCAAGGGCCAGGGCTTCCCAGTTCTTGGTGTCTATGCCACAATTTTTGAGGTTGGCTTTAAGCCCATCACGTTCAGCTTGAGGTCTACTAAAGACTCCAAAATCATCTGTGAAGGCCATTTTGTGTTCTGATCCCATCCCTCTCATTTTGGCGTCACCTGCAGATTGGATCAGTGTGACTTCTATTCTATTGTCTTAGTCATTAATCAAGAGGTCGAACCACCCAGAACCAGACACAATACACATTTCATATTCTTTATGCAAGCCAACCAAAATGCAAATCATTAAGCCACGTGAAACAGAGAGGGATTAGCCTTTCAGTCCATGTGGGACCCCTCTTTGCAGAATTTTCCTTTGCTTTGGAATGATTGACACCCCTTTGCTGGCAACCGGGGTGAGAACTTGGCTGCAACCAGGAGCTTGGAATTTGGAGAACGTTGCATGGTTGGCAAGGTCTTGATGGAGAGCGAGCAGCTTGGGAAGCATGACACCATTGCTGACAACAGCGGCCCAAGGACTTTGCGGCGAGATCAAGTTGGTGGCCAGGAAACGGATGACACCGGCATGGAAGAAACCTCCAAAGGCCATGAATTCTTCCTTTTGAAGTGCTCCATCCTCCCAAGACATGACTTCAGCGGCAGAGCGAAATAACACAAGCCTCGGTGGCCCAGCGATATAGGTGGCATGGAGGCTGCAAAACAGCTGGAATGGACCCGTAGCCCAAACAGATGTGGCTTTATAGCGGCAAAGGGAACCTGTTAAAAGAGCCAAGGGACTCCACCTTGGGAGAAAAGGGCTGCGTCAACACAAAAGCACAATGTCAGGCATTTAACAGGAGCTAGGCTTTGTGGGTTTTTTCAGGCCCAAGAATTGATGTGGTTGATTTTTATGCATGATATAGGAATCCCCCCATTTCTGCCCCATATTGTGGAGGTTTTTGCTTAAGGACTTTGGTATGACTAGAGATGTGCAATCCATTAAAAATTGTTCAAAAGTCATCCCAAAACTGGGTGGCACTAAAGTGTTTCTAAAGTATGCTTAGTGAAAATTTCGTTACTATATTGAGACTAATGAAATTTTGTTACAGTAATTGCGCATAATTAATTTTCTATAATTGGGGAAACTTTAGGGGCTGCTATATCCCTCATTTTTAAAGTTATTGGGGTAAAAGTTGCTACATAGGTAGAACACATTGACCACTGGTATCCTACCAAATTTCAGAATGTTTCACCTATCCACAGAGTTTTGGTGAATTTTCAAAGTTTTAGGGAGGGACAGACCTCTTTCTCTGCTATCTTAATTGGTGCTTTCTGATGCTGATGCAGTTTGGAAAATTTAGTTTAGGGCAGGCATATGGCTCCTCACTTCCCAAACTATGTTTGCGCAAGCACATAATTAAATGACTATAATTGGGAAAACTTCAGGGGCTCTTTTCTCTCTCATTTTTAAAGCTATTGGGTTGAAACTTGCTACAATGGTAGAACACACTGACCACTGTTAGCCCAGAAAATTTCAGAAAGTTTCACTTATCCATAGACTTTTGGCAAGTTTTCAAAGTTTTAGGGACGGACAGACCTCTCTCTCCCTGTTATCCTAATTGGTGCTTCCTGATGCTGATGCAGTCTGAGAAATGTAGTTTAGGGAAGGCATATGGCTTCTTCCTTCCGAAACTATGTTTGCCCATGCACATAATTAAATGACTATAATTGGGGAAACTTCAGGGGCTCATTTCTCCCTCATTTTTAAAGCTATTGGGGTGAAAATTGATGCAGCCACCCTGAGTCCCCTTGTGGGAGAAGGGCGGGGTAGAAATGAAGGAAATAATAATAATACATTGTAGAACTCGTTGACCACTGTTAGCCCACCAAATTTCAGAACATTACACCTATCCATGGAGTATTGGCAAATTGTCAAAGTTTTAGGGAGGGACAGACCTCTCTCTCCCCGCTATCCTAATTGGTGCTTTCTGATGCTAATGCAGTCTGAGAAATGTAGTTTAGGGCAGGTATATGGCTTCTCGCTTCCCAAACTATGTTTGTGCATAATTAAATAACAATAATTGGGGAAACTTCAGAGGTTCCTGTCTCCTCATTTTTAAAACTATTGGGGTAAAGCTTGCTACAATTGTAGAACACATTGACCACTGTTAGCCTACCAAATTTCAGAACATTTCGCTTATCCATGGAGTTTTGGAGAATTTTCAAAGTTTTGGGGAGGGAAAGACCTCCACAAACAGCTATAGTTCCCACTACTCAGGAGATACCAAAGGCCCTCCCTTCAATTACATTGTACCAATGTTCTCAAACACAACACTCCCCACCACCCAAGTGAAGGCTTTCATACGGGGACAATTTCATCCTAGATTTTATGTGTTTCCTCCACCACAGACATCCAAGTGTTTCTTACTCTCTCCATTGGTGAGGAATTTGCCACTGCTTCCCACATAACACATTCCTATTCTTTTCTGTGGGACACAGCAAACAGAGAAATTGATCAGCCATTGAACATACTTGAGAGGTTTGGGGAGAATTCACCATGATTTATAGGAGTTGTAGGTCCTGAGGTGTATAAACTAAGAACACTCTGAACTCTACCAGCAATGGACCTGGAACTAACTTGGCACACAGAACCCCTATGACCAAAAATTAAAAAATACTGGAGGTATTTAGAGGGATTTATAGGAGTGCACTATGAACCCAAACAACGATGGAGCTGGATCAAACTTCTGCATTTTGTACAATTAAAAATTGACTTTTTCAAATAACCTGGGCAATATATAAACATGACTTTCATGTACCCTCTCAACTGTCACTTCTCCAAATTAAACATATTCAGTTCCCAAGCCACTCCACATAAGGCTTGGCTTCCAAACCTTTGATCATTTTGGTCTCCCTTCTCTGGACACCTTCCAGCTTGTCCATGACCTTCATGAATTGTTCTGCCCAGAACTAGACACAAGGTTATTCCAGGTGAGGTCTGCCTAATGCAGGTTAGATAGATGGTCACAGTATTATGTCCCTCCAGCTTCATTGGCTCCACCTCTGGATTTGGACATCACTAAACAATGCATGAGGATCAAAACGAAAGAGGCTGCTGACATGGAGCAATGTTTTCATATTGCAGGAAAAGAGATGCCACCCAGACATTACAAAGAACTTCCTGTTCAGCAATGGGTTAGGCTTCCTTGGAGTCACTTCTCCAAACTAAACTCCGGAGAAGTTTTTAAACAGGGGCTGGATGGCCATCTGTCATGACTGCTTTGATTGTGTCCTTCTGCATGGTAAATTGGGTTTAGACTAGGTGTGAAAAAGATCTTAGTGTCCTCATGGACAACAAGTTACGCATGAGCCAATAATGTGATGTGGCGGCAAAAAAAGGCAATGGGATTCTAGATCCAAGGAAGTCATGCTCCCCATGCTCTATTCCGCTTTGGTTAGACCACACCTGGAATATTGTGTCCAGTTCTGGGCACCACAATTGAAGAGAGATATTGACAAGCTGGAATGTGTCCAGAGGAGGGCAACTAAAATGATCAAGGGTCTGGAGAACAAGCCCTATGAGGAGTGGCTAAAAGAGTTGGGCATATTTAGCCTGAAGAAGAGAAGGCTGAGAGGAGACATGATGAGGGCCATGTATAAATATGTGAGAGGAAGCCACAGGGAGGAGGGAGCAAGCTTGTTTTCTGCTTCCCTGGAGACTAGGACGCAAGGGAACAATGGCTTCAAACTACAAGAAAGGAGATTCCATCTGAACATTAGGAAGAACTTCCTGACCGTGAGAGCTGTTCAGCAGTGGAACTCTCTGCCCCAGAGTGTGGTGGGGACTCCTTCTTTGGAAGCTTTTCAACAGAGGCTGGATGGCCATCTGCCGGGAGTGCTTTGAATGCAATTTTCCTGCTTCTTGGCAGGGGGTTGGACTGGATGGCCCATGAGGTCTCTTCCAATTCAATGATTCTATAGATGTTCATTGTGGTTCCTTCCATCTCTGGGATTCTCTTCTATCATTCCAAATGGTCAGTGGGGATGTGCCTCTGGTTGAGGCAGTGTGATTCATTCCTCCTTGCTCTGCCACTATTTTGGGGATGTGGGCAATGCCACCCAATGGTTGTGGATGGAGCCACCATGTTGGAAGATGTCTTGTCTCTACATGCCAGGTGCTGGGGGCCTGCAAACCAAGCTCGGGCATTCTTCGGG
This sequence comes from Anolis sagrei, assembly GCF_037176765.1. Lineage (NCBI taxonomy): Eukaryota > Metazoa > Chordata > Lepidosauria > Squamata > Anolidae > Anolis > Anolis sagrei. The sequence goes on along the minus strand of NC_090026.1, from coordinate 128,673,485 downwards.
AGCTCCGAGCCTGCTGTTGTTGGAAGGAAATCTCCGCTGAAGTTTCTGAGCTCTTGACATGCTGATATTGGTTATCTGCCAGGACACAGGGTTGGCCTTTTCATAATAATGAGCCGCTAGCAATCCTATACCGGTGGGAGGAGGTCCTCGTTGCTGTGGCGGAGGGCAGCCAACGAAAATGCCACCCACATCACCATCGCAGTGAAAGACGGTCTGTCAAGCCGGGAGGGACAACGTCGTTTGGCCCAAATAGAAACGGATAGGATTAGTGGTTGTCGGGCTCAAGCCAACGGCTTCTCTATGGCAAATGCTTTGGGCCATGGTTGGAAACGTCACCTTTTGTCAACACTGTTGATAAATGGCTTCTACTTGCTTGTAAAACGGTCCCCTTCTTTCTTGTGCACTTGGCTCACAGGTGGATGTTCCGCATGACAAATTGTAATAATAATAATAATAATAATAATTAGTATTTATTTATTTATTTATATTCCTCCATTCTCACCCTGAAGGGGGCTCAGGGCTGATCACAGTACATATACACAGCAAACATTCAGTGGCACTTTGTATAGACAATACACAAACAGACAGAACAGAAAGAGGAGGTTTGTTTCGACTCGGTGTCCAGCTGTTTTTGATGACATGGAAGGTTGGGCTCGAGTCCAGGGGGTGCTGGGACCTCCTTTTGGTTGTCCAGCATTTTCTGATCATCTTTCTTTATGGTGTTGGAAAACACCTCCCCTGCTTTTAGCGGTACTTAATTTCTCTAATTACAGCTAAAGTTGTTTTCGAATTGCTTAGGTAAACAATGAGCTAGGTTGACAGTCGGTAGCTCCCGCTGACCCGAGGCTTCGAACTTGCAACCTTTCGGTCGATAGATCTTATAATTGCTGGTGATTTACCAGCTGTGCTAAACCTCTGGCTAAACCTTTGATACCATTTGAACAACCACAGTTCCATTCTTTGGAAATCTGGGATTGCTCATTGCATGAGATGTTTGGAATTTTTCTGCCCGACGATGTATCTACACTGTAGAAGGAATGCAGTTTGACACTACTCCAATTGCAACAGCCCAATGTTATGGAAACCTGGGATTTGCTCTTTGCTGAGGCTCCAACCCACTTTGGTAGAGAAGGCCAAAGACCTTGGAAAGTGACAACACTCTGAATTCCATAGCATTGAGCCATGGCAGTTAAAGTGGGGTCAAACTGTATTCATTCCACAGTGCAGATGCACTCCTTAGGGGCTTTCCTAGAATGTGGAAAAGAAATATGCATAGGTTAGGTATTCATAACTTGTCTCAAGCACCAGTCTTAGAAACCAAAGCAGAATATAGGTATACCACAGTTGACAAAGTTGATCCATTTACAGGTATTATGTCTTTAGCAGAAACTTTCAAATCAGAGGCAGCCATAGCATGGAAAGGATAGGGATAGCTGCAGATATTGAGCTCACACCTTCCCAGACTACTAAATGTACCACTTCAGTATCTCTTGCAGGGGATGAGGAAGGCATTGTGAAAGGAAATGCCAAATACCTCTTTCCACAATGTCTCCAAAGTTGCATACTGTTCCATCCATAACTCCTGGTGATGCCCAGCCACAGTCATGTCACCAACAGGATCTCAATAGTTACATTTTGGGTTGGCAAACCTAACATAAGTGAACTTTGAGATGTTTCTCTCACCTTAATATCACCTGCATGGGATGAGGAGGGAATTGTGGATGGAGATGCCAAATACCTCCTTCCGCAATGTCTCCAAAGTTGCATACTGTTCCGTCCATAATTTCTGGTGATGCCCGGCCACAGCCATGTCACCAACAGGATCTCAATGGTTACATTTTGGGTTGGCAAACCTAACGTAAGTGAACTTTGAGATGTTTCTCTCACCTTAGTATTTCCTGCATGGGATGAGGAGGGCATTGTGGAAGGAGATGCCAAATACCTCCTTCCACAATGTCTCCAAAGTTGCATACTGTTCCGTCCATAACTTCTGGTGATGCCCGGCCAAAGCCATGTCACCAACAGGACCTCAATGGTTACATTTTGGGTTGGCAAACCTAACATAAGTGAACTTTGAGATGTTTCTCTCATCTTAGTATCTTCTGCATGGGATGAGGAGGGCATTGTGGATGGAGATGCCAAATACCTCGTTCCGCAATGTCTCCAAAGTCGCATGCTAGTCCATCCGTAACTCCTGGTGATGCCCAGCCACAGCCATGTCACCAACAGGATCTCAATGGCTACATTTTGGGTTGGCAAACCTAACATAAATGAACTTTGAGATGTTTCTCTCACCTTAGTATCTCCTGCATGTGATGAGGAGGGCATTGTGGAAGGAGGTGCCAAATACCTCCTTCCACAATGTCTCCAAAGTTGCATACTGTTCCGTCCATAATTTCTGGTGATGCCCGGCCACAGCCATGTCACCAACAGGATCTCAATGGTTACATTTTGGGTTGGCATACCTAACATAAGTGAACTTTGAGATGTTTCTCTCACCTTAGTATTTCCTGCATGGGATGAGGAGAGCATTGTGGAAGGAGATGCCAAATACCTCCTTCTTCAATGTCACCAAAGTTGCATGATAGTCTGTCCATAACTCCTGGTGAAGCCCAGCCACTGCCATGTCACCAACAGGATCTCAATGGTTACATTCTGGGTTGGCAAACCTAACATAAGTGAACTTTGAGGTGTTTCTCTTTCCTTAGTATCTCTTGGATGGGATGAGGAGGGCATTGTGGATGGAGATGCCAAATACCTCCTTCCGCAATGTCTCCAAAGTTGCATGCTAGTCCATCCGTAACTCCTGGTGAAGCCCAGCCACTGCCATGTCACCAACAGGATCTCAATGGTTACATTTTGGGTTGGCAAACCTAACATAAGTGAGCTTTGAGGTGTTTCTCTTTCCTTAGTATCTATTGCATGGGATGAGGAGGGCATTGTGGATGGAGATGCCAAATACCTTCTTCCGCAATGTCTCCAAAGTTGCATGCTAGTCCATCCGTAACTCCTGGTGATGCCCAGCCACAGCCATGTCACCAACAGGATCTCAATGGTTACATTTTGGGTTGGCAAACCTAACATAAGTGAGCTTTGAGGTGTTTCTCTCCCATGCTGCTAGAAAATAATGTGTTGAAAGAATTAATTACCAAGGCTTCGTTATCTCCAGTCTGTTCCAGCCCTTCCCACAACCTGCCTTCTCCTTATCAGTGTTTAGTGCTGACAGTTCACCCAGGGAGATTTTCCACTGCCTTCCTTGCCGTTCTCTTTCTCTCCTACTCAAAAAGCTGTCCTTCTCTTTCCTAGCCTATCAATTCTGTTCCACTTTCAAAAATAGCATTCCTGATTGGCATATAATCAATTGCAAAGCTTGGAATCTATCCAGCCATCTATTTTTTGGCTAAGGCTGAATGTTTCTTAAAAATGACTTTCCATTCGAATATTCACCACTCCTTTTGAAAGCAAGGGGGAAAATGGAGAGGATAGCTTTTGGACTCCAAGCACTAACATGTCTACCTGAGAGGAAATATCACTGAATATAATGAGGTGTATTTGTGAGTAGCCAAACACTGAGCTGTTGGGGACAATTCTTTGGAGAATATGTTCCACAGACTAGGATGGCGGTTCTCTAACTCTTGGAAATGGCCCTGTGGGGCAGGATAGTTGCTCAAGGGGTGAAAGAGACCTGGGTTCAAATCCCCACCTAGACATGAAATCCATTGGGAGACCCCGAGGAAGTGTCATACCACCAGACTCAGAAGAAGGCAGTGGCAAACCTCTTCTCAACAAATCTTGCTGCTCCATGTCGGGGTTGTGCAATTTGTGGCCTTCAAGATGTGGTGGCATTCCAACTCCCATTATCCCCAGCCAGCATAACTGCTTTGTCTGGAGGCCCAAACCATTGACCTCAGTCTATCTTCTTTTGATCTGCTGCCATGCTCTTTCATTGTTGACAATGTTATTTAAATGGAGGTCACTGGTTCTTAACTTAGTGTCTACCTGATATTTTGGAACTTATCTCCAAAAGCTCCAGTGGGCATAACCAAAGATAAAGGAATTGAAAATGTCTGTAGATCAAACCACTTTTCTATATCTACTGTCCTATAACCCGGTTCTATGATCTCTCACCATTTGAGTTGGAATTTGGCTGGAGATGGTGGACATTGAAAATATCTGGCGAGCCCTCAAGTTGGAAGAGTCTGTTCTAGGTCTAGATTCAGCTCTCCATGGCCCCAGGCCGACCTCAAAGGCAGTTCTAAGAGTTGAATGCCCACAACAAATGCTCTTCTACGAATACAAGGATTTGAGAAATCCCCTCCTTATCTCCCATGAAAGGTTGTGCAACCCAATCCTCAGCTTTAGGAGGAATGTGTCTGCTAATTAGCAGTAGCCTTGAAGGGTAATTCCACATATCTGAACATACTGACCAAAAATAAGCAGTTAGGTTAGAGATAAAAACTAGGGCTGGGCAACCACGGAAAAATTTGTTTCTAAACTCGATTCGTTTTTAGGGGGTTTTTGCGTTTCGATTTTTAAAAGAATTCCGAAATTTTTCTTTAAAAAAGTTTGAAATTTACGAAATTTCGGAAATTACGAAACAATTATGAAATAATTATGAATTGATTCGTTAATGGCGGACGCGACCGCGCAATATGCTAAAAAAACCTCCAAATGGGACAGGGGGAACTTCTGAAGCTTCCCTCTCCCTCTGTTGTTGACTGTTGGTGTGATAATTATATTTTTCTTTTCACTGATAAAACAAACAACAACTATAAAACTTTCACCAGACATGCGGAAATAATAACGAAACAATTTCGAAACGATTTCGAAACGATTTCGAAACAATTACGAAGCGAATTGAAAAATTCGTTTCGATTTTTAGTTGCTTCTAAATGGTTCAATATCGCTTCGTTATCAAAAAAACGAATTAATAACGAATTACGAAATTAACGAACGAAACCGCCCAGCCCTAATAAAAACATCCAATAAAATCCTAGGAAGGAAGACATCACATCACTTCAAAAGTGTCAAAGTTGCAAGGCAAAGAATGGAAACCAGAAATGGACACAGACATACACACAAATGGGTGTAAGCCAATAGGACTGGCCTCTGAAGTGGTCCACAGGCTTTGGAGTTTGATTAGAACTTCATCTGGCTTCTGTTTTCAATAAAAAAACAAGTCATCTGTTCTGGTACGGCTGTACCAGGAGCTCCAAATTTATTTGCTTTGTATTAAATTTTTGCTTGCAGCCCTGGGTTTCAGGGACTCTACAGATAGGTGGCTTCCTTTGGTTGCAGTCGTAAGGCAAGTCACCTGTCCATCATCGTTAAGTTTTGGTTCCGCCCCTTGCTCAGGGCAATTGGGAAAGGAAGGGAGCCATTTTTAGTCAGTCTCAGCAAGGAAAACTAATGTACAGGACGTGTACAAGCTTCCCCTGTACAAAAGCTTCAACCCCTTAAGAATTTCTGGGGGAGAACAGTCTTCAGAGTCTCCAAAGTCTTTCCAGGGAAACAGCCCTAAAGACCAAAGAACTCCAGCTGGAGAACATCTAAGCTTTTACTGGTAGGTCCACTCACCGTTCAAGAAGCAGTTCGACCCGGTAGCAGAGCCAACATCAGTGAGGGTTAGATTACAGTCAGCCTGGGAGAAGTTAAAAAGGGGACTTTCCTTTCCTAAAGTAAAGAAGAAGTTATTGAAGACAGTTGCCTGTCCTTCGTGGGCAAGCCTGGAATCATTTGTTTATCTTTACTGAAGACAAGAGAAGTTTCTGTTTGATAGTTCATTAATAAAGGACTTTGTTATACTTCACAAGCCATCTAAAGATCATTTGTGGTGGAAAACCTCTAAGAACTTCTCCTTGGGCCCCCTGGCTTCCCGCTGGGCAAAGGTTGCACATCCTGTTCCAAAGGAAATTCTTTACAGGCCCAGCGTGTGACAGAACATCATCTGAGGCAGAGGTGGCTGCAACAGAAACTTTGCAATGCCCAGAAAAGAAAAGATATACCACATTTAGAGACAATGTAGATTTGTCAGGGCTGGTCTACTTCAGTTGAGACCTAAAAATGACTCTTTTTGATGCCAGAGAAGATGTTCTGGTGATGTCCTTATGACTGACACCTTACACAACAACAACATGATCAAACTCCATATATCTCGAGCACCATTACAGAGAGGAGGGTATAAGCTTGTTCTTTGGTGCCCCAATGGGTCGAACCAGGTGTAATGTTTTGAAGTTACAGGAGGGTAGATTTTGATTTAATATTAGAATGAACTTCTTGATAAAGCAATCCAGCAATGGAATCACCTGCTTAGAGAGACGATGGGTATCCTTCTTGGGATGTCTTCAAGAAGAGGATGGATGGGGGCCCATCCAGACAGTACCTTTATCCCAGGAGCTTCCACGGCAAACAGAAGAGTGGTCAGGCGTCATTCCCTGTAAACCTGAAAGCAATTATTACAAAAGGGAAAAACCATGAGATTTCCACGTATGGGAATAATAATAATAATAATAATAATAATAATAATAATAATAATCCACTTTATTTATACCCTGCCACCATCTTCCCAAAGGGGACTCGGAGTGGCTTACATGAGGCCAAGCCCAGCAATACATTACAGCAACGTAAAATATAAACAACAAAATAACATCACAAAAAAATAAACTAATCAAAGTAAAATAAACAGTACAAAGTAACATAATGGAAAATAAAACACAGTGGGTGAGCCAAATGCCCGACATAAAATTATAGAACATTGGATGAGATAGCAATGAAAAGGTACATTTGTGGGGGAGGAGCTCATAGAGGACTCAACAGTGGAATTAGACTTTCAATAAGGTGGGGGAAAGTGCAATATGAGGAAAACAGTGTGAGTGAAACAACAGGAATGGAATATATGGTTACTCTCCAATGGCACATCGGAAAAGCCAAGTCTTCAGATTTTTCTTAAAGGCTACTAGAGTGGGGGCTTGCCTAATCTCACCAGGTAGCCAGTTCCATAGCTGGGGGGCCACAGGGGAGAAGGCTCTCTTTCTCGTTCCCACAAGTTGTGCCTGTAATAGAAGAAGAGGTGAGAGAAGAGGTGAGAGAAGAGGTTTCCCCGAGGATCAGAGGGAACGTGCAGGTTTATGGAAGGAGATGTGGTCATGAACGTAGCAGGTCCCAAACCGTTCAGGGCTTTATAGGTGATAATTTGCACCTTGAATTGAGACCAGAAAATGAATGGCAGCCAATGGAGCTTCTAAACTGGGGGGGTTGACCACTCTCTGTAGTTTGCCCCAGTTAGTAGTAGGCTACCTCAACCAATGGTTGATACCAAAAGAGAGACTCCCTCCTGGGCACACAGAGGACTGGGCAACTTGGAAAGCACTGAACAGACTGCGCTCTGGCACCACGAGATGCAGAGCCAACCTTCAGAAATGGGGCTACAAAGTGGAATCCTCGACATGCGAGTGTGGAGAAGAGCAAACCCTAACCCTAACCCTAACCCTAACCCTAACCCTAACCCTAACCTGCTGCAATGCAACCTGAGCCCTGCTACATGCACCATGGAGGACCTTCTTGCAGCAACACCGGAAGCACTCCAAGTGGCCAGATACTGGTCAAAGGACATTTAACCAACTACCAGACTCACAAGTTTTGTATTCTGTCTGTTTGTTTGCTTTGTTCTGTTAGAAATGTAATGTAATGGACTGGTTGCTCTGACACGACAAATAAATAGTAGTAGACTCAATATCACGATATTGAACCGAATAGCCGGATCTTTGCATGTCTGTATAACCCTGCAATAGGAAATCATGGGATTCTTTTATCTGAATTTGTTCCCGGATTTTAGATGCTTGTTCCCGATTGAACAGTTCATTCAAAAAAGGTAACACTTGAGTAGAAGGCAAAAAATTGTTTGTGTGCCGGAAACTTTATGAAATATGTGGAGGGATCTGCATAACTGAATCTCCATATATCTGCATCTCGCAGGTTTCAAAACAAACTGCCGGTTTCTAGTGGAAGTCCTGTGATGGTCATCTTGGGAGCCTCTAAATCTTGGAACAAAGCATCACGTCTGGACAACAGTGGCAGAATTCCCAGGACCAACAGGTCTGTATGTGGACCTCTTCTGAAGTCTTGGGATTTTTGCCCCTATTTAAAACACGTGATTAAGTGCTGTTTGGAAGCGCCCTTGGACAGCTCTCTGAAAAGGATGTTTAAGCTGGAAATCTTCCTTTGAGCAGAATGGGGTTGGACTTGATGGTCTATAGGGCCCATTCCAGCTCTATGATTCCATGAATTAATGTCTCCAAAGCTGCATGAGCAACATCCAAAAGTATTCATTTCCATAACTTTATTATGGTCCATGGACGTGCAATTGTTAAATAGATAACATACAGGAGTTAACAGATCACTCATAACTGGGGAAATATGCAAGGAATTTGCAGATGAAATCCCAGATTACTGGGAAAATATCAATACTTGGAAAGTTCCACCTGAAAGTTGGATGTCAGACCAAAGTTGGATGTCAAACCAAACTCACCTAGAAGAGTTATTCTGCAGGTGAGAACCTTCAAGAAGAGAACTAAGGTCTGAGAAAGGAGCTCTCTTTCTTTGACATGGAACCATTGCAAACCAGAACAACCAAAGCTGACCTCAACTGACCACTGGGCTGTGGTGGTCCGGAGAAGATCTGAGAATGCTCATTGGACTCAGAAGCCAATGTTCCAAAGATTTCGGCTTTTAACTGTGCTCAGTAGGACAACCCAAGGGTGGGAAAGAAATTACTGGAGATGACCAAGAGCTACCTCATTCTTGTCTAGATGGGCCTCTGCTTTGAGGAGCAGCATCAAATAAAACACATGACGTAAGAGTTATTCAGAGCTTCCTCTTATATAAATCCCACTTGGGATGTATTGTAAAATTCAGCGGCTGCCCAGTTCTGCAGCCTTTGGAGCTGAACCAAAACCATGGTTTGTTTCATCATTGAGTGCTGGGATTCCCTATCTGCCCACTCCCTTGAGGTGAGGACAACTCCTTTGGGGTTATCAGAAGGTCGTGGGAACCACAACATGGACTTCACATCCACTGGGCTTCACCGAGAGGAGGGAGCCAAGGGGAAATCATCACGGCGCCACCAGCTCAAGTTACACGGTTGATGTTATCCATTCTTTCCACTGCTTCTCAAGAGTATGGAGGATATTTATATCCTATGTGTGTAGATGAAGCATTGAGAAAATATCCTCTACACTATATGCCATGCAAAAACATATATATCTCCGTCCTTCCTATTTACATCTAGGGCTGTGCCTACGTGGGCCAATAAAACAGACTCTGCTTGAAACAGCTGTAGGGAGTCCACAAAAGATATGGTGTGCTGGTACAGCTGTACCAGGAGCTCCAACTTTATTTTCTTTCTGTTATCTGTTTGCAGTCATAGGGCAGGCCTCCTGTCCATCATAATTGAGCTTTGGTTCCGCCCCTTGTTCAGGGCTCTGGGAGGGAAAGGAGCCATTTTTGGGCAGTCTCACATAAGGAAGCTAAACTATAGGGCGTAGACCAGCTCGTCCCGTAGAAAAGCTTCTTTTCTGAAGAACATCTGGGGAAACAGAAACAGAAATTCCAGGGAAAAGGTCCCAAGGCTCTGGCCGAGAGCTCACAGCCTCTCAGCCTCACAGCAATCAGAGGGAAAACAGCCCTGAAGTTTCAAAGCATTCTCTGAGGGAGGACAGCATTACAGATCCACAGAACTCCAGCTGAAATATCTTTAAGCCTCGGCTGGTAGGTCTACTCGATACCCGGACGCATTTGGAATCAGTAGTAAGACCCACACCGATGAGGCATAGATAGTAAACAGCCTGGGAGATGTTAAATAGGTTTTTTCCTACAGAGAAAGTACAGTTAATCAAAGTCAGGTACCAGCCCATTGAGGACTAGACTAAGAAAGCCTTGAAGTGTTGTTTGAACCATTGAAGATTTGTTGTTTGTTTCATAATAAAGACTTTGTTGTATCATTAAAGGCTCTAAAGACCATTACTGCAGAAAAATCCCTGAGAACCTCTCTTTGAGGCACCCCTGGCTTCCCACTGGGCTTAAAGTATACATCCTATAGAAAAGACAACTGTTACAGGCCCACTGCGCGACAGAACATATGGCTAGATTCATAACAGAAGTGTTGCTTCCAGCTGTTAGTCTGGCGCAAGGGAACCAGGATTTGGTAGTGTTTTGAGATCCAGTCTGATCCAGTGTCCACTGTCCAATAGACCAACTGCAGTGTTACACAACAACCCTGTTGTGACTTCATCTAAAGCAGTGGTTCTCAACCATTGGGTCCCCAGGTATTTTGGCCTACAACTCCCAGAAATCCCAGCCAGTTTACCAGCTGTTACAATTTCTGGGAGTTGAAGGCCAAAACATCTGGGGACCCACAGATAGAAAACCACTGATCTAAAGCAATATCCCCAACACAACATTGTCAGAAAGCTGCTTCTAGCTGGAGACAGTAATGGGTCTATTGGACATGTGGACACTGGATCAGGCTTGATATAGCCCAATCTAATCACCTACAACTACTAACCCTGCTACCAAAGGGTTGTCCACTTAAATACTTGAAAGACACCAGATTCCGTTTGATCATGGAAGCTAAGCAGGCTCAGCTCTGGTTAGTACTAACTGGCAGACCATCAAGGAGTCCTCAGTGCTGTGGACTGTATTTCAGTGGAAGGAACTGCCAAAACCACCTCTGAGAATCTATTGCCCAAGAAAACCCTGTCACTTTAAGTTGACAGGTGACTTGAAAGCATCTGATTTCCAGGGTGAATATAGAATCATAGAATCATAGAGTTGGGAGAGACCTCATGGGCCATACAGTCCAACCCCATTCTGCCATGAAGCAGAAAAATCACATTCAAAGCACCCCTGACATATGACCATTTTTTTAAAAAGCTTCCAGAGGAGGTGCCTCCACCACACTCCAGAGCAGAGAGTTCCACTGCTGAACAGGTCTCTCAGTTAGGATGTTCTTCCTAATGTTCAGGTGGAACCTCCTTTCTTTCCTGTGGTTTGAAGCCATTGTTCCATTGTGTCCTAGTCTCCAGGGCATCAAAAAACAAGCCTGCTCCTACCTATGACTTCCTCTGACATATTTGTACATGGCCTCATCGTGTCTCCTCACATTGTTGGCTCATATTGTTGTCCACAAGTTATTTTGCATCTAAGCTTTGCAAAGCTCCTTCTAGTATGTCCAATGGTCGGAGAGTCTTGGAGCTGAATTTCAAGAATCCAAAGGATCAAAATTTGAGAACCAATGAGACTAGAACTTCAAAACATTCAGAGAGGGCCTATATTCAGTCAAAAGGAATTGAAGGGGAGATTGTGAACAAACCTGGACATGAGTGGGAATCCATGGGTTTTAAGATTGCACTGCATATGCACATAGACCTCCATGTCAGGGTTGTGCAATTTGTGGCCTTCAAGATGTGGTGGCATCTTGAAGGTTCTCAGCCTTCTCTTCTGCAGGCTAAACATACCCAGCTCTTTAAACCACTCCTCATAGGGCTTGTCCTCCAGACCCTTGATCCTTTGAGTTGCCCTCCTCTGGACACATTTCCCTTCAAGTGCAGTGCCCAGAACTGGACAGTGTGATTGCAAGTGTGGAATACATATGGGACATAAAGTAAGTGGCCAAAAAAGCCTCCATAATCCATCCACACTTCACTCCAAGAAAGCAAGAATTGTGTTGAGAGGGGACACCTGAAATGTAAAGATGGAGTTGTGATGTACCTATGTCCAGCCATATGCTCTAACTGGCCCAATTTGGTCGAAGCAATACCTCTTAGTTCACTTTTTCAGCTGCTTTTAAAATGTCCCAGTTTTTCTCTCTGATTCCAAAGTGCAGAAGTATTTTGCACTCTATTGACCCTCTAGCAGGAGAGAAAGGGTGGAATCCTATCATTTCTAGAAAGAATGACAAAAGCAAATGTCTGCAGTCTCTCCTAGCCTTGTTTCCTCTCCCTCACCAAGAACCTTTGCTACCATTCTCTACCACAATTTGATGCTATTCGGCTATGGAAGGAGCCTCCATATACCCACAATATTCCATATACCCAAATATTAGGCAGAGACTGGATGGCCATCTGTCAGGGGTGAATATGATTTTCCTGCTTCTTGGCAGAATGGGGTTGGACTGGATGGCCCACAAGGTCTTTTCCAACTCTAGGATTCTATGATTCTAAGCTCTGGAAATCAGTAATCACTATGAGGCCAAGGTCACCTAGTGGGCTGAGCAGATATTGGAACCCAGGCCTCTATCTCTGTTTTCATCTATGAAATGTTGGAAGATATGGCAACTGAAGGATGAATATTTCATAATAACCCATCAGGACCATAAGAGATATAGGTGAGGACTTTCTCCGGACATGCTTCAGAAGTTTTAGGACTCTGAACCTGATCCCTGCAAAGTTTTGCTATGGGCCAAAACTAACAAAATGAAGTTCAACAGGGACAAATGCAAGATACTCCACTTTGGCAGAAAAAACAAAATGCAAAGAGACAGAATGGGGGACAATGCCTGACTCGAGAGCAGTACGTGAGAAAAAGATCTTGGCGTCCTCGTGGACAACAAGTTAAACATGAGCCAACAATGTGATGTGGCGGCAAAAAAACCCAATGGGATTTTGGCCTGCATCAATAGGAGCCTAGTGTCTAGATCTAGGGAAGTAATGCTGCCCCTTTATTCCGCTTTGGTTAGATGACACCTGGAATATTGTGTCCAATTCTGGGCACCACAATTCAAGAGAGATATTGACAAGCTGAAATGTGTCCAGAGGAGGGCGACTCAAATGATCAAGGGTCTGGAGAACAAGCCCTGTGAGGAGCGGCTTAAAGAGCTGGGCATGTTTAGCCAGAAGAAGAGAAGGCTGAGAGGAGATATGATCTCCATATATAAATATGTGAGAGGAAGCCACAGGGAGGAGGGAGCAAGCTTGTTTTCTGCTTCCCTGGAGACTAGGATGCGGAACAATGGCTTCAAACTACAAGAGAGGAGATTCCATCTGAACATGAGGAAGAACTTCCTGACTGTGAGAGCCGTTCAGCAGTGGAACTCTCTGCCCCGAAGTGTGGTGGAGGCTCCTTTTTTGGAAGCTTTTAAACAGAGGCTGGATGGCCATCTGTCAGGGGTGCTTTGAATGCAATATTCCTGCTTCTTGGCAGAATGGGGTTGGACTGGATGGCCCATGAGGTCTCTTCCAACTCTTAGATTCTATGATTCTATGATTCTATAATAGCTTCAAGCTACAAGAATGGAGATTCCATCTGAACATGAGGAAGAACTTCCTGACTGTGAGAGCCATTCAGCAGTGGAACTCTCTGCCCTGGAGTGTGGTGGAGGCTCCTTTTTTGGAAGCTTTTAAACAGAGGCTGGATGGCCATCTGTCAGGGGTGATTTGAATGCAATATTCCTGCATCTTGGCAGAATGGAGCTGGACTGGATGGCCCATGAGGTCTCTTCCAACTCTTTGATTCTATGGTTCTATGATTCTAAGAGCTGCAGGTGAGTAAGATGTGCCTCGAAGGACCAGCTGTGCCGAGGTGAGAAGTGTCCACATGGCATCTCAGGGGTGTCTGAAGTGACTCACTCCCTCCTTGACAGAAGTGCAAACCACTGACACAAAAAAGCCACCTCTAAACACATCCAACCTCCACCCTGCAAAACTCAGTCGTAAAATATTAGCTGCTGTCGAAGCGCAAAAGTGACGCATTCCAAGACTGTGAATCCTCACCCTGGACTTATTTTCTCCTTTCTCTCCCTCTTTCAAGGGAGACTTTTCTCCTTCCCTCTCTCAAACTACCATGGTTAAGAAACCAACTCCCCAACCAACAGTTTGGCTTGGCTGGTGACAATAACCAGAGCTGTTTTCCATGGGCAACGGGGAATGTCCAAACGGAAAGGGCCTCCGAATGGGGCAGACAGACCAGAGGGCCTCCCTGTAAACGTGGGGAGACGCCGCTGCGGCCGCCCAGACCAAAACCTCCCAGGTCATCACCAGATACGTCAAAGAAGAAAACAGGAAACGGTCGTGGAGAAGCTGTCATTTGCTCTCTGTCTGGGGTTTTGCGGCCAGGCAGGGTTTTATAGTAAAGGCGGTCGGGAGAAATCGGAAAAAATCCCTGCTAATAGCCTTCGGTTCGGTCTTTCGATCATTGACACAAGAGGCCGACGAAGGCTGACGGTTAGAGAAACTATATAATGCAGAAAAGAAACTCGGAAACTGCAGAATTCAGAATTACACTGAAATTAAAACTATATCGGTCATCAGTATCTGGTCCAGTGTTTTTCAACCTTCCAAATGCCACGATCCCTTAATCCAGTTCCTCATGTCGTGGTGACCCCCAACCATAACATTATTTTCGTTGCTACTTCACAACTATAATTTTGCAACTGTTATGAATCATAATATAAATATCTGATATGCAGGATGGTTTTTAATTCACTGGACCAAATTTGGAACAAATACCCAATATGCCCAAATTTGAATACTGGTGGGGTGGGGTGGGGGGGGGGGGGGTTGATTTTGTCCCAAATGTAGTTCTTGAGATTTATAGTTCACCTACAGTCAAAGAGCATTCTGAACTCCAGCAATGATAGTGGTGGGGTTGGGGGGATTGATTTTATTATTTGGGAGTTGTAGTTGCTGGGATTTATAGTTCACCTACAATCAAAGAGCATTCCGAACTCCACCAATAATGGAACTGAACCAAACTTGGCACACAGAACTCCCATGACCAACAGAAAATACTGGAAGGGTTTGGTTGGCATTTTGCCTTGAGTTTTGGAGTTGTAGTTCACCTACATCCAGAGAGCACCGTGGACTCAAACAATGATAGATCTGGAGCAAACTTGACACAAACACTCAGTATGCCCAAATGTGAGCACTGGTGGAGTTTGGGGGAAATAGACTTTGACATTTGGGAGTTGCAATTGCTGGGATTTATAGTTCACCTACAATCAAAGAGCATGCTGAACCCCACCAATGATAGTGTTGGGCCAAGCTTCCAACACATAACCTCCATGACCAACAGGAAAAACTGGAAGGGTTTGGTTGGCATTGGCCTTGAGTTTTGGAGTTGTAGTTCACCTACATCCAGAGAGCACCGTGGACTCAAACAATGGTAGATCTGGACCAAGCTTGACACAAATACTCAGTATGCCCAAATGTGAGCACTGGTGGAGTTTGGGGGAAATAGATTTGACATTTGGGAGTTGCAATTGCTGAGATTTATAGTTCACCTACTATCAAAGAGAATGCTGAACGCTACCAAAGATAGAATTGGGCCAAACTTTCCACACAGAATCTCCATGACCAACAAAATATAGTGTCTCCTGATGGTTTTTGGTGACCCCTCTGACACCCCCCTCCCAACCCCCAGGTTGAGAAACGCTGATCTAGTCCAGCCCCTGCTTTTTTAGGAATATATGCTGCAAAAAGGAAAATGTAACCAATATGTTTAAAGAGTCCTGAAAGATTCTATATTTTGAAGGTGTGGCCTTGTTTCTCAAATTGAAGGTCTGCCTCCTAAAATTTGGGGAAATGTCAAATCCAAAGATAATCATGATTAAATGTATGTTCTAAGGATCAGATTAGGTCCATTTGAATCAGGATTCACCAAGACTGACTTCCTCCAACATGCTTCTCAACTGATAAGCAGTGGGTGCATTTACACTATAGAATTAGTGCTGTTTGGCACCACTTGAACTACCATGGCTCAAGGCTTTCATATTATGGGAGTTGTAGTTTCACGAGGTCTTTAGCTTTCTCTGCCAAAGAATGCTGGTGCTCACCAAACTGCAACTCCCAGGATTCCGTAGTGTGCAGCCATGGCAGTTCAAGTGGTGCCAAACTGTAATAGTTCTACAGTGTAGATGCATGTTGCTCGGATTTATTATCTTTTGCAGTGATTGGGAGGGAGCTTCCTGACCTTTGTTTCCTGCCTCTGTTAGGTTTCTGATAGGAAGGAAGAAGTGATACACGGGGCAATGGGAGTCCCACCCAGCATGTGCAGGAAATTGTAATCCAGCTGTCCTTCTAGTATCTGAAATTCCACATGGCAATGCCAAGAAAGGATGGGGAAATTTGTCAGTATCACTTCCTCTTGGATTTTTTTTTTTTTGCCCAACAAACCTCAAGTTCTTTCCATCCTGAGTATGTAATTTGCAAATTTGAGTGAATTCTTCAAAACCCAACAGAAATGAAATCCATCCCCTTTTCCGGAGGCCAAGTTCAACAAATGTAGCTCATCCCGGCTAGATGAAGACCATGAGTGCATCTAGACTGGAGAATCAATGTGGTTTGACCCCACTTGAACTGCCGGGGCTCCAAGCTATGGAAAGCTGAGAATTCATAAAATTATTGACTCATAGAATCATAGAATCATAGAATCAAAGAGTTGGAAGAGACCTCCTGGGCCATCCAGTCCAACCCCCTGCTAAGAAGCAGGAATATTGCATTCAAATCACCCCTGACAAATGGCCATCCAGCCTCTGCTTAAAAGCTTCCAAAGAAGGAGCCTCCACCACACTCCGGGGCAGAGAGTTCCACTGCTGAACGGCTCTCACAGTCAGGAAGTTCTTCCTAATGTTCAGATGGAATCTCCTCTCTTGTAGTTTGAAGCCATTGTTCCGCGTCCTAGTCTCCAAGGAAGCAGAAAACAAGCTTGCTCCCTCCTCCTCCCCGTGGCTTCCTCTCACATATTTATACATGGCTATCATATCTCCTCTCAGCCTTCTCTTCTTCAGGCTAAACATGCCCAGTTCCCTAAGCCGCTCCTCATAGGGCTTGTTCTCCAGACCCTTGATCATTTTAGTCGCCCTCCTCTGGACACATTCCAGCTTGTCAATATCTCTCTTGAATTGTGGTGCCCAGAATTGGACACAATATTCCAGGTGTGGTCTAACCAAAGCAGAATAGAGGGGTAGCATTACTTCCTTAGATCTAGACACTATGCTCCTATTGATGCAGGCCAAAATCCCATTGGCCTTTTTTGCCGCCGCATCAGGTCCTCCGCATTTGTTAGGATGAGATCAAGAGTAGCCAATCCCCTTGTTGCCTCTTCTACCTTCTGGACCATGAAATTGTCTGCAAGGCAAGCGAGGAATTTGTTGGACCTTGTACTCTTGGCCGAGTTTG
Organism: Anolis sagrei; assembly: GCF_037176765.1. Classification (NCBI taxonomy): domain Eukaryota; kingdom Metazoa; phylum Chordata; class Lepidosauria; order Squamata; family Anolidae; genus Anolis; species Anolis sagrei. The sequence goes on along the minus strand of NC_090026.1, from coordinate 128,656,314 downwards.
TTTTCCAGCAAATATCGGGATAGTTGAAATCGCCCATGACTACTACATCTCTTTTCTGTGCCTGTTTGGTCAACTGTTGGCAGAAGACTTCATCAAGATCTTCCTCCTGGCTTGGGGGTCTGTAGTAGACGCCTACAACGCCATCTTTTTGAGTCCCAGTTCCCTTGATTCTTATCCAGATGATTTCAAGCTGGTTTCCCAGATTGCTGTCTTGAATCTCTTCTGCAGCATAAGAGTTTTTGACATATAAGGTTACTCCGCCTCCTCTCCCCTTTGTTCGGTTTCTGTGAAAGAGGTTATACCCCTCGATATCTACATTCCAGCAATAGGAGTCATTCCACCAGGTTTCAGTGATGGCTATGATATCATATTTGTGGTGTTGTGCTAAAAGTTGGAGTTCGTCTTGTTTATTTCCCATGCTCTGTGCATTAGTGTAAAGACATGTGAGCCCCTGGGATCTTCCCTTGAGCTGTTTAATTGGGATTATTGTGCTTTTGGTACTTGGTCCTTGTTGTGTTTGTGCAGCCCTCCGTTTAGCCTTCTGGCGATTCCCAGACATTATGGGTAAAGTAGTGTTCACAAGGCTGTTGTCCCCCTCCCCCGGTGGACCTAGTTTAAAGTGCGTCTAATGAGGTTTGCGAGTCTGTGAGCAAAAAGGTGTTTTCCTACTTGTGTGAGATGCACCCTATCCCTTGCCAGTAGGCCATCCTCCTGGAAAAGCAGGCCATGGTCGAGGAAGCCAAAGCGTTCCTCCTGACACCATTTTCTAAGCCAGTCATTGACCTGTACTATTTTTCTGGCTCTTGTGGGTCCGTGTCTTACAACAGGGAGGAGGGATGAAAAGACCACCTGTACATTACATTCTTTTAGCTTTGCTCCTAGAGCTCGAAAATCATTTGTGATCTTTTGAAACGTATGCCTTGCAGTATCATTGGTTCCTACATGAATCAACATGAGGGATAGAGAGTTGGAAGAGACCGCATGGGCCATCCAATCCAACCCCCTTTCGCCATGCAGGAAAACTTATGAAAAATGTTGTGTTTTGGTATAGGATTTCATAGAATAATTGAGTTGGAAGAGACCAAGGGCCATCCAATCCAACCCCTTTCTGCCATGCAGGATAAGCACCATCAAAGTATCCCTGACAGATGGCCATCCAGCCTCTGTTTAAAAGTCTCCAAAGAAGGAGCTTCCATCAGATTCCAAGTCAGAATGTTCCACTGCTGAACAGCTCTTCTTACAGTCAGGAAGTTCTTCCTAATGTTCAGGTGGAATCTCCTCTCCTGTCATTTGAACCCATGGTTCCATTGAGTCCCAGTCTCTACAGAAAACAAGCCTGCTCCCGCTTCCTTAGGACACCCTTTCACATGTTTATGGCTCTCATGTCTCCTCTCAGCCTTCTCTTCTGAGGCTAAACAGACCCAGTTCTTTAAGACGCTCCTCAGACGGATTCATGGTCTTCAGACTTTTGGTCCTTTTAGTCACCCTCTTCCTCTAGACTTCTTCCAGTTTCTCAATATCTCTTTCAAACTGTGGGATCCAGAATTGGGCACAGGGAAAGAGGTCTGACCAAAGCAGAATAGAGAGGTACCAGGACTTCCCTCAATCTGGACACTAGACTCCTTTGGATGAAGCTGAAAATCCCATTGGCTTTTTCAGCTGCTGCATCACCCTCTTGACTCATGTTCAACTTGTTGTCCACAAAGACTCCAAGACCTTTTTCACATGTAACTCTGTTGTCAAGGCAGGCATCACCCATCATATATCTGAGTCTCCTTGTGGAAAGAAAAAGCAGCGTATAAATAAACATAATAATAAACATAATAATAACAATTAATAATAATAGAGCTGACATGACACGAGGATTTAAAGATCGCACTGCAAAGACTCTCGAACAAGTCAGTGAAGGTGGTCCCAGTGGTCTTTAGACCAAGTGCCTAAAGACCTTGGCCTGCACTTAAGCACAATCTGCACTGACAAAATTACCACCTGTCAGCTGCAAAAGGCCACCCTACTCAGATCATGCTTATACGCTGATACATCACACGTTGGGAAGTGTCCAACATGTAATCCAATACAACAGCCAGCAGAGTGACCTTGTTTGATGTGAATTCATCTTGTTATGTTTCAAATAATATTAGTAAAAATATTCTGAATATTTTCTGAGATATTGCTTTACATATGACTTGACTAACAATGGAATGGTGAAGCCACAATGCGTTTTGTGCAAAGCTGGACCATAAGGAAGGCTGAGCGAAGGAAGAGAGACACTTTTGAGCTGTGGTGTTGGAGGAAAATTCTGAGAGTGCCTTGGACTGCAAGAAGATCCAACCAGTCCATCTTCCAGGAAATAAAGCCCAACTGCTCACTGGAGGGAAGGAGATGAGAGACAAAGATGAAGTCCTTTGGCCACATCATGAGAAGACAAGAAAACTTGGAGAAGAGAATTGTCATGTATTATGTTCTGCAATTGATGGTGCTTGGTGATGGAAGGGTTAATGTAAGTATTAGTTCTAAAGGGTTTAGTAATCTGTAAGTAAGAGTTCATGGGTGAAAATGGTTAAGGGTGGAGGTATGCAAGAGGTAGGTTGCAGCTGGGTGTTTGTTGATATAAGGAGCGAGCCTTGGAAGAGATCTTCAGGAGAAAAGTATTGTCATATTTTGGTGGTTGATGCTGCTGGTTTTTCCCCCAGGTCTGTTGGATTTTCGATATCCTGATCTGTCTCATGTAATCTTGGAACCCTGGAACTTTGGACTGGCTTTTGACTACAGCATAGACTCTTGATCCCTGGACTCTGTTATTGAATTCTCTGAGTTTGACCACTGGACTGGACCCTTTTGACTACAGAGTTGTTTTTGCTATCAGTTTTTATTTATTTTGTGGCTGAGTGCTATCTTTATGTTTTATGTTTTGATCTATTAAAACAGCCAGCAAGTAAACTGCTTGATAAAACTGGGAGTTTGGTTCATCTCTACCTAAATAAGGCAGAGCCCTGGCAACATGACAAGAATGATTCTGGGGAAAATTGAAGGAAAAAGGAAGAGCAAGATGGATGGATGGCATCCTTGAAGGGACTGCTTGACCTTGAAGGAGCTGGGGTGGACACGGCTGACAGGGAGCTCTGTCCTGGGCTGGTCCAGAAGGTCACAAAGAGTTGGAAGCGACTGAACAAATAAACAACAACAAATATTTCTATGTGGAAAATGTCCCATACACAACGTTTGGTCTTCTGTACCAAAAACCACGTGCAAATTTTGTGTAGAATAAGTCCTGAACTGTGAGGAGTTGGCATTTGCATTCCCAGACTTTCAAGAAATATGATTTTCAACCATTTTAAATATAGTCAAATATTATTTTCCACCCCTAATCAGAAACCCAGTGTTCAGGTGGAATAACTGAAACAATTGTATGTGATATTATGGTTGGAAACAGGTCTGAGTCCCTCAAGAGAGGTGAGAAGGTCGGTATACAAAACTTTTAAATAAATAAATAAAATAAATAATTATCTCTCCTCTTATCCAAAGTATAAACTGATTTCTGCCACTGATACCCATTTTTAATCCCCCTTCCAGCCCTTATGCTGAACTTTGGTAATTATGCAATCTTGGATATGAACACCATGAACTTCCTTTTGGAAATGGCTTGGCCAGGGCTGGCATATTGGATGGCCTATCTTCATAAACTTTGCAAACTTAATGGCCTTTGGGAGACGTAAAGAGGGCAATGTGTGTGCCAAGAGACTATGCAAATTGGTGACTTCTGGATCGTTTTCTTTCCTTGCTTCCACGTCTTCATCTTCCCTCTCCTCTCCTGTTCCATCAGCAGGCGTTTTTTCTGATCCGCCATCAGAGAAAACCTAAATTCCATCTTCTTCTCACTTGATCTTATTTCATACGTTGCTTCTTTCGCCTTTTGGAAATGTCACCGTCATGGTCAAATGAGAATGAAAAACATTGGGTTGTTTTCCTTGGTTCCTGTGCAATAATGGAACCAAAAGGGAGTTGTTCGGTGAAGGAAACCGTATGATCCCATCGACCGGGTCAGCAAAGACAGAAGAGAAGAGACAATGGCAGGAGATAGAAAGTTGGGAAGCTTGCCTGGGTTTCCATCAGAAGGTGCCGATTTCAACCAGATCCAAAGGAGGCCATTTGAAATGCTCTATTTGCTCCCAATTACATCCCAGGAGAGGCCAGCAAATGCCAGTGGAAATATCTAATGGGGGGAAACAACCCGATACGCCAACCCAAAAGCCAAGTTGTGTTTGGATTCACTCGGCTTGTCTTGCCGTTCTTCCTGCTTCTGTTTTTCTTCCTCTCAGCTTATTCAAGAGCTTGGATCCTTCTGGGCTCCAAGGTTTTATGGTTCATTAGGATTTTGGGTAAGAAAGAACTTCTCCTGCCTTCTGTTCTCCAAGGCAAACAGATACAAGGAAGGATTACAACTCGGCGAGTTGTCTCTCTGCTTTTCTTCCTGTTTCTGGTGACCTTTGTTTAATGGGATTCCTGGAGTTCTCCATAAGGCAAGAGTGGTTCCATCTGGATGCCCTCAGAAGCAGAGGTGAACTTTTTTCATTAGTTTTGTTGGGGCCCGATCCCACCCAATCCCTCCCAAGAACAATCTCGTGCAGAAGCCATCGTTATATAACTACAAGGGTTGAATGAAAAGTAATGCCTCCACCTTCGTAACTCCTCAAGAGATGGAAGGACTGGTATGCGGCAGGTACTGGCTTGTTCAGTAGACTCTCGTCGACAGTTCCATTTTGATGGGAAGCCTTAGCATTAAACAGTTGTGTTGTTAAAGTGCAAAGTATGGAACCTGCGCAGATGGTCGGTCAATGCAACTTAAGCAACGTGGTCATTGAATTCTTGATAGCAGAAGGTGTCACCACTCCAAAGGAGATTCATCAGACATTGCAAGCTGTTTATGGTGATTGTGTTGATCACAATCACCCAACTGTGACAGCAACCACCGAGTATCACAAGCAAAAGGTTGACAGATTGATTCAGGACGATCGTTGTATCACTCAGAGAGAAATTTCAAGCATAATCAGCATTTCACAAGACCATGTGGGTCACATTATTGCTTTGCTTGGCTATCAGAAGATCTGTGCACAATGGGTACCCAGGATGCTGACTGTGCATCGTTGGGCGAGTAAGGTGGGAACATCTGACTTGCGTGACAAACATAGAGTTGGACATCCTGTGACAGCAACCACCGAGTTTCACAAGCAAAAGGTTGACAGATTGATTCAGGATGATCGTCATAACACTCAGAGAGAAATTTCAAGCATCATAGGCATTTCACAAGAACACGTGGGTCACATTATTGCTTTGCTTGGCTTTCAGAAGATCTGTGCACAATGGGTACCCAGGATGCTGACGCCTGAAATGAAAGTGCACAGACTTGAAACTTCAGAGACTGGATCTCACCACTGTACGACATCCTCCATACAGTCCAGATTTAGCACTGCCTGACTTCCATCTGTTCCTGATAATGAAAGAAGATCTGCGGGGACATCATGATGCTTCTAATGAAGACGTTGAGAGAACTGTGAGATGCTGGTTGTGGAAACAGAGTGTCGACTTCTTCCGTGACAGCTTCAGAAAACTTGTTCATCGTTGGCAGAAATGTATCCAATTGTCTGGTGATCATGTGGAAAAGTGGTAGTTAAAGAGCACATTCGAAGGATTATTTCTGCGTATTGTCGAAGGCTTTCATGGCTGGAATCACTCAGTTCTTGTGGGTTTTTTCGGGCTATATGGCCATGTTCTAGAGGCATTTCTCCTGACGTTTCGCCTGCATCTATGGCAAGCATCCTCAGAGGTGAGGTCTGCTGGAACTGGGAAAAAAACAAAAACGAAAACAGCAGAGAGAAAAACAGGCAGGGACATCTAATTACTTTTCAAGAAGAGTTTGCTCCAGGCACAGTCAGCCCATTGTATGCTAATCAAGGTGGTCAGTTGAAAGATTCACACCTAGCCCAAATTACAAAAGCCCTTTGTCTCACCCTGGTCATTCCACAGATATATAAACCCCTTTTTTCCCAGTTCCAGCAGACCTCACCTCTGAGGATGCTTGCCATAGATGCAGGCGAAACATCAGGAGAAATGCCTCTAGAACATGGCCATATAGCCCAAAAAACCCACAAGAACTGAGATTGTTTCTGCGTTTGATTTATTAAAATATTCCCATCTAAACCCAAGTAACGCAGGTGGAGGTGTTACTTTTCATTCAACCCTCGTACATAAAACTGGATTGGCCTGGATTGGCCTGTTCCTCTTCATCCTTGTGTAGTGAAGTTATGGTTCTGTGGTGTTTTGATTGTGCTTCTCCTGCATGGCAGGGGATTGGGCTCGATGGCTCATGTGGTCTTCTCCAGCTCTATGATTCTATCATTCTATGTATGCTATAGTTGAAAGTGCTCCCACCTAGAATAGATCCAACAAATCCATGGGACCTTGGGAGTTCAACAGTTGGTTCCATTTATTCAATGGGCCATCTAGGGTGCATCTACACCAGGCATGGGCAAACTTCAGTCCTCCGGGTGTTTTGGACTTCAACTCCCACAATTCCTAACAACCGATAGGCTGTTAGGAATTGTGGGAGTTGAAGTCCAAAACACCTGGAGGGCTGAAGTTGTCCATACCAGATCTATACTGTAGAATTAATGCTATTTGAACTGTCATGACTCAAGGATCTAGAACCCTGGGAATTTGAGTATGACAAGGTCTTTTGCCTTCTCTACCAAAGATGCTTCACCAAACCACAACTCCTAAAAATCCATAGCATTGACTGGTGTCAAGATGCATTCATTTTATAGTACTTATGCCCAAACTTGTTTGTTGTTTAGGAGGATGTTCTCACAGCATGACACTGTTGCCATAACATCAAATGGAGCGGCCTCGGGCACATGATATTGCATTTATAGCATTATTAGCATAGTACATATAACAGAGTTCAGCAAAACAATACAGGCCATCAGCTATTGTCAAGATGGAGTTGATCAGGCTGACTATAACAGATCAGCTGGATTTGTAAGTCATATTTTACACCAACAATAGGTCATCACAAAGACTTTGAATTCTGCCCAGAAATGGACCATTGTGTGCTATCTCTTGGATCATTGTGTACACCAGCTGTACCTGTGATGGTGATGAGATGGAGAGAAAGCCCTTCCCTGAAGATTGTATGACTTTGGTAGGCTTCTATAGAGTGATAGGGTCTTTCAGAAAGGTTTTAATGTTGGGTGGAAAAGACAACTCTCAGCCAAACTAAAGATTGGTATCTTTCAAAGAAGCATCTCAATTTCTTTGCGATGTGAGTGGCACTCAAAGTTCATGGCTGGGTCATAGGAAAAGACACTGGGGTTTCAACCTCCTTGTGAACTTGGTGCTCCTTCTGTCAATATCTCTGACCATTTCTTTGTACCTGTTACAGGCTACTTTTTGCCACATCAAACTGGCCATGGCATGTGGTCATGAGCCCACAAAAGTGAATATGGACTCTACCCATTCTTGTTGCCTCTTGACCTCTCGGAGCCCTCCCTCGCACCATTTGCTCGAGGAAATTCACAGCCGTTGAGTCACAGCAATGAGCTCAGTCTTCCACACAGGCCTTGCGCGACATCATTGCAGTGGAATTTCTGTGCCTTCGAAAAGGGGAAATGTCGAAGACGCCAGCAATGATTCCAACATTGAGGGGTGAGCCTTCAAAGACATGCCTATGGTGTATTCCATGGCAGTTGTACCAAGAATGGTGACTTCTTGGAGGTTATCTGGATGGTCACAATAGGATGAATATGAATGAGCTGGAACATATCCAGAGGAGAGCAACCATTGGGTGGTGAAACTTGAAAACCAAAAGCCTTATGAGGAATACTTGATGGAACTGGACATTGTCATGGAAGCATTAGAGGTGATGCAATAGCTGTCCTCAAATATCCGAAAGGCTATCATGTGGAAGATGGAGTTTGCTAATTTCCTTCTGAGACCTGGAGCAATGAGACTACGATCTCCAGGGGCTCCTAAAGTAATTTATTCATATTGCGAAAGGATTATACTAAACTTTCTTGGAGGAACGTTGGAAGAAGAGCTGTTAGACCAAGAAATGGTTCTTTTCATTGGAATCCTTCAAATAGAGGTAGCCATCTCTCTGGAGTGCTTTCATAGTGGGTTGAGAGACTAGATGGCCCTTGGAGTTGCAGAATCATAGATTTTGAAGAGAACCTCAAGGCCATCTAAAGATCAACCCCATTCTGCCATGGAGGAGCACACAACTCAAGCCATCCAGCCTCTGTTGAAAACTTCCAGAGAAAGAGACTCCACTGTACTTCCACATCTTCCACACTTGAGCAGCTCTTATTATCAGGAAGTTCTTCCTAAACTTTAGATGGAATCTCTTTTCCTCTAGTTTGAATCCATGCTCTGTGTGGTTTTTGTTGCAGGTGCTTTTCTTGTGGTACATGATACGTTGAATTTTCTGGTATTTTAGCAACAATATTATGGTCTGGTCTGGAACGGATGGAGGTCCATGGAGGTGAAACCATGAGTTCCTGCAATCAATCTTTGAAATAGATAGAAATCAATAGAAGAAGGACCATGATCTGTCGTGCACTGGGCCTGTAACAGCTGTACTTTTCTATAGGACGTATACTTTAAGCCCAGCGGGAAGCCAGGGTGCCTCAAAGAGAGGTTCTCAGGGATTTTTCTGAAGTGATGGTCTTTAGAGTCTTTAATGATGCAACAAAGTCTTTATTATGGAACAAACAACAAATCTTCAATGATTCAAACATGATTCCTGCCATACATCAAGGGAACCACTGACCGCATAGGGAAGCTGATGAGGAAACACAACATACAAACAATCTACAAACCCACCAAGAAAATCCAACAAATGCTACGTTCAGCAAAGGACAAGAGGGATCCTCTCACCTCTGCAGGAGTCTACCATATACCATGCAGCTGTGGACAAGTCTACATAGGGACCACCCAACGCAGCAGCATTGCCCAAACAAGAATCCAGGAACATGAAAGGCACTGCAGACTACTCCAACCAGAGAAGTCAGCCATAGCAGAGCACCTGATGAACCAGCCTGGACACAGCATATTATTTGAGAACACAGAAATGCTGGACCACACCAACAACCACCATGTCAGTCAGACTACACAGAGAAGCCATTGAAATCCACAAGCATGTGGACAATTTCAACAGAAAGGAGGAAACCATGAAAATGAACAAAATCTGGCTACCAGTATTAAAAAACTCTAAAATTACAACAGCAAAACAGCAGAGAGGAAACAACCAGGCACATCTTAACACCTCTCAACAGGGGATTTTCCCAGGCTCAGGCAGGCCTTCAAATGCTAATGAAGGTGGTCAGTTGAAACATTCACACCTAGCTCTAGCAGAGAAGAGCTCTTTGCCCCACCCTGATCATTCCACATATATATAAACCCATTGTCCTATTTCCAACAGACCTCACTACCTCTGAGGATGCTTGCCATAGATGCAGACGAAACGTCAGGAGAAATGCCTCTAGAACATGGCCATATAGCCCCAAAAAAACCCCACAAGAACCTATTCAAACAACACTTCAAGGCTTTCTTAGTCTAGCCCTCAATGGACTGGCACCTGACTTTGATTAACTAAACTTTCTCTGGAGGAAAAACCCTTTTTAACCTCTCCCAGGCTGCTTTCTATCTATGCCTCATCAGTGTAGGACCTACTACCGATTCCAAATGCATCTGGGTATCGAGTAGACCTACCAGCCGAGGCTTGAAGATATTTCAGCTGGAGTTCCGTGGATCTGTAATGCTGTCCTCCCTCAGAGAATTCTTTGAAACTTCAGGGCTGTTTTCCCTCTATTTGCTGTGAGGTTGAGAGGCTGTGAGCTCTCAGCCAGAGCTTTTGGGACTGGCTGGAATTCCTGTTCCCCTGGATGCTATTTTTCCCTGGATAATCTGTTCCCCTGGATGCTCTTGAGAAAGGAAGCTTTTCTACGGGATGAGCTGGCCTACGTCCTATAGCTTAGCTACCTTGTGTGAGACTGCCCAAAAATGGCTCCTTTCCCTCCCAGAGCCCAGAACAGGGGGCAGAACCAAAGCTTAATTATGATGGACAGGAGGCCTGTCCTATGACTGCAAAAGAGATAACAGAAAGAAAATAAAGTTGGAGCTCCTGGTACAGCCGTACCAGCACAGACCATGAGTTGAAATGCAAAGCTGACAGAGGAGGTAAAGAATTCCCAAGTTGCATAGGTATAGTGGTGATTAAAAAAAATGCAGTACCCTCCTTTATTGGTAGGTTCAAGGTCCATGGTTTCAGATACCCATGGTATTACTCATAGAGGGTTTGGAACTATCCAATTTTTTGGGCATCCATGGGAAGCCTTGGAATGCATTCCTTGAGTTTTGGGAGTTGTAGTTCACCTACATCCACAGAGCACTGTGGACTCAAACAATGATGGATCTGGGCCAAACTTGGGGGTCTATTGAGGGTCTATTACAGTGGTTCTCAACCTTCCTAATGCCACGACCCCTTAATACGCTTCCTCATGTTATGGTGACCCCCAACCATAAAATTAGTTTCATTGCTACTTCATAACTGTCATTTTCCTGCTGTTATGAATAGTAATGTAAATATCTGATATGCAGGATGTTTTTTCATACACTGGACCAAATTTGGCATAAATACCCAATATGCTCAAATTTGAATACTGGTGGGATTGGGGAGGGTATTGATTTTGTACTGTGAGCGTTGTAGTTGCTGGGATTTATAGTTCACCTACAATCAAAGAGTATTCTGAATTCCACCAACAATGGAATTGAATCAAACTTGGCACAAAGAACTGCCATGACCAACAAAAAATACTGGAAGGGTTTGGTGGGCATTAACCTTGAGTTTTGGGAGTTGTAGTTCACCTACATCCACAGAGCACTGTGGACTCAAACAATGATGGATCTGGGCCAAACTTGGCACAAATACTCAATATGCCCAAATGTGAACACTAGTGGAGTTTGGGGAAAACAGACTTTGACATTTGGGAGTTGCAGTTGCTGGGATTTATAGTTCACCTACAATCAAAGAGCATTCTGAACCCTACCAACGATTGAACTGGGCCAAACTTCCCACACAGAACCTCCATGACCAACAGAAAATACTGTGTTTTCTGGTGGTCCTTGATGACCCCTCTGACACCCCCTCACAACCTCTCCAGGGGTCCCGACCCCCAGGTTGAGAAACACTGGTGTATTATATAAATCCCCTCCATGTCTTCTAAGAGACGCAAGAGATGTGCACCCCACCAATATCTCATATGGGATTAGTGCAGTCACTATATAACCACAGCTATATAGGGTTTTGTGGTATCCTCATATTACTACCTTTCCTCTCATGCTTGAATCACTTTGGGCATCAGGCCTTTGCTCCAAGGATTATTTTTTGTGGTCTGGAAGACCGAGGGGATTCCTAGAGATAGCATTTCTCCTCAGATAAGGGTTCTGTGCAATCTTCGGCCCCTTTGACACTGCTATATGATCCAGATTAGCAAATTAGATAATCAACATTATCTGCTTTGAACTGGATTCTATGAGTCTACACTGCCATATAATCCAGATTATCAAAGCAGATGATCTGGATGTTATATATAGTAGTGTAGAAGGGACCTTATTTTACTAATGGAAGCGTGGCTCTGAGTATAGCAGGTCTTTATCATCCAGCTTTGGAGAAACGTTACCAGCTCTGCAAAACTTTTCTCTGTCATACGCATTAAAAGAAATGATAATCATAACTTCTGGCTTGCCCGGCATGGAAAAAAAACCCAATCCGTCACGACCCTACAGCTGTTCTCACTCTGGCATTTCTAATTTTATTACTCAAATATGAGCTTTTGTTCGCCGTCCAAGCGTAATGAAAACATCATATTTCAATCGAAAAATCCCCATTTACCTTTCAAGGCCTTTTCCTGTCCAAAAACCGTTCCCGAGCAATTTGTGTCCAAGCCGGGTCTCTCGCCCATCATTCAAGTCCGCCCTGTGCCGGTTGCATTAAGAGGTGCTAAGTCTCCCGCTGTGACATCATCACCCGCGCCCATGGCAACCAGCTGTGATGTCACAAACACAAGACAATGCATGGGGAATGAGTTATGAGTTGATGGTGGGAAGGCCTCCAGGCCCAAGCCCAAGAGCACACGTTGGCTCCATGCGGTGGCTCTCTGCAGGCCGGAGCAATCCAGACAGCGTGGGTTTGGTTCCTCTCACACATCTGTTGATGGATAGCCTTGAGAGGTGAAGCGTATGTTAATCGCTATCCTCCAAGCCGTGCTTTTCTATCCAAGTTGCAAGCAACTCAATCCATCATCCATTGTGAGACCTTTGGGTCTCAGCCTCTCATCACAGGATGCCAATGGGAGTGGTCCAGAAGCCTGGTCACTTGGGTCACGGGAGCATAGAGCTGGATAAGTGACATGGGGAATATATGCCTATTATTCATGCAAGAGGACAATTAGGAAGAACTTAGACTGGGAAGCATAGTTTGTAAACATCTGTGACTTGGAGAGGCGAAGGAGGGTGGATGGGATAAGACAAGATTATTTGTTTGTTTGTTTGTTTGTTTGTTTGTTTGTTTTAACTTGTATACCACTACTCCCAATTTGGCTCGGAGCGGTTTACAAAAATAGATTAAAACAATACAATTAGCCTTAAAACAACCATAACAATAACAATAGGTAGCAAGGACAGACATAGCCCAGGTTGTTCACCCATCAAAAGCTTGAGTCTACACTGCCATATAAGAAAGGTTTTCAGGCTTTCTGAAAAGCAGATAAGTCTTGAATGGTTCGAGTTTCCACTGGCAAGGTATTCCATAAATAAGGGGCTATAATCGAGAAGGCTCTATGCCTAGTAGATGACAAGTGATAGGTCTGGATGTTAGGGACTGCAAGCAATTTTTGGTCTTCAGACCGGAGTAATCTCTGGAGTTGGTAGTTGGATAAACGGGCCCTCAAGTATGCCGGCCCCAGACCATATAAGGCCTTAAAGGTTAGTACCAGCACCTTGAAAGTGATCCGGTACTCAGTCGGTAGCCAGTGCAGCTGTTGGAGAATTGGGGTGATATGACACCTCACCGGCACCCCAGCGAGAAGATGAGCCGCCACATTTTGCACCAGCTTCAGTTTCCAGATCACTGACAAAGAAAGGCCAATGTGGAGGGCGTTACAGTAGTCAAGCCCATTATGATCTGTTGCTGTACTGTGATATTGTATATCTTGTGGAATTTAATACTAATTATAAATAAATGTGCTCAGGAAAAAAATCAATTAAATTTCTCTCTGTTTCCATTTGCTGTTGGACAAATAAACAGAGGCTGGGTGGCCATCTGTCAGGGGAGATTTGAATGCAATTTTCCTGCTTCTTGGCAGAATGGGGTTGGACTGGATGGCCCATGAGGTCTCTTCCAACTCCATGATTCTATGATTCTAATTATGCTGGCAAATACATGTTTTGGTGACTCAAATGTTAGTCTGATTTCTGGGTATATTTGACCTGTTGATTAAAAACAAATGACAGTTTTCTCCTGTTCACTCTAGTTTTTGAGATATAAAGCTCTTGCTATGTACCCATCATCTGCTCACCCATAGAAAACCATGATAACAATTACCTAGGAAACTAGAGTGAATGTAGTCTATCCAATACAATTTTCTGAATCAGCCCCTCAAATCATCCCAGGAATAGGCCTAAAAACCAAGACATCAAGGATGTTGTTGTTAACCAGTATTTACTGGTGTACTAGCCTCAAGATTAAAAGAATTACTGAGTAATAGAATAGACAAAGACCAAGCGGGTTTCCTTCTTAAACGCCAATTAAAAGATAATATAAGAACAGTTCTAAATGTCATTGACTATTATGAAAAAAACAATCAGAACGAAATAGCCCTAATATTCCTAGATGCCGAAAAGGTCTTTGACAACGTTAACTGGAACTATATCATTGCTATTTTAAAAGAAATGGACATAGGATATTATTATCTGAACGCGATTGAATCAATTTATACAGAGCAAACAGCAAAAATCATAGTAAACGGACAACAATCAGAAAATATCTCCATCCCAAAAGGAACAACGCAAGGATGCCCACTCTACCCACTTTTATTCATTCTGACCCTCGAGACCTTATTAACCAATATAAGAAAGAACACAGAATTAAAAGGACTAAGAACCAAAAGCCAAACTTTTAAAATTCGTGCACAAGCTGCTGCTGCCTGTTGAGCTGCCTTATTGCTCTCCTTCAGACTAACCACATTATCCTGACCCTTGCCGGAAGAGTTCAGTTTCCAAATTTAACCCTTGTCTGTGCAGTTGGCTTGAATGTCTGTATTGCCTTGGTACTTTAGTTGAACTCTCACAACACTGAAATGGAAATATCTCCTAAAGTTCAACAAGGTCAAGTCAGCCTTTCTCCTAGCACTCCATTTCAGTCCACCAAGAAAGTTGGAGTTTTATCACAACGTCAACAGAAACAAAACCTATCTATCCAGTCTCACTCACTGCATGGAGGTCTATCTTTAGACCTGTTGATACGACCTTTTCTCACCAGCAAGGAGAGGCGAGAGGAGTTGTTGTCATGGAGGCTTAACATTTGGGCTCAAAGCTGGCCTCAGCTGACATTCATCCTTCTTCACAATGATCACGAGAAGTCTAGTATCCAAATTGAGGAAAGTATTGGTGCCTCTTTATTCTGCTTTGGTCAGACCTCACCTGGAATAACCCTGTGCTCAGTTCAAGGCAAAGAAATTCAAGAAGGAAATGGAGAAGCTGGAAGGTGTCCTGAGAAGGACAACAAAAATGGCCAAAGGTCTTGGAAGCCAAACCCTATGAAGAGGGCATGTTTAGCTTAGAGAAGTGGAGGTTGAGAGGAGACATGAGAGCCATGCTTAAATATTTTGAGATGATGTCCTATTGTTTCTTGCTGCTCTGAGGACTAGGACACAGGAAAAGAGATTCCACCTGAACATTAGGAAGAACTTTGTGAAGAACTTTGTGAAGTTAAGACCTGTCCAGTGGCAGAATATCTTGCCTTGAAGTCTGATGGAGTCTCCATCCTCTTCAGGACGAAAACAAATTTGAACTACTGAAAAATATGACTGGATGCTTTCCTGGTGGCGACTTTCCATTGAGTCGTCCCAGCTCCTGGTGTCCTTCCAGGTGAGCCCCGTATTTCTTCCAGGTCACACAACTGGAAGGGAAGCCAAGCAAGCCTACTTGCTGCGAGATGTTGTCGTAACACATGTGAAATTCTCCAGGAGGTAATGAGGCATCCCTGGGGACCACCAGAACTGTTCCGGAAACATGGAAAGGGGATGGTTTGTGGGTAGACCTCCAAAGGAAAGGAAGGAATATTCCATCAACAGCCTCCAAGGTGGGTGTGATGTGGCCGCCTTCATCAGCAGAGGGGGGCTAATTGGAAGCGAACCCGGACTTAATTGCATCTTGTTAATTCCCGGCCCTTCAGAGGATCATATAAAAGAGCGAAAGAAAAGAGGAGGGGAAACAAGGGCTGGCGTTAACACACGGCAATTTACACCTCGTGCCCAGATCATAAGTCTTGGCCTCGGGTGCCTCCACGCTCTCAAGATTTACGACCCAGAGTCCCAGCATGGTCTAGAAATGGCATGGCACCGAAGCCTTGCGGTGAGGTGGAGTGATGTTAGAAAAAACAAAACATGCACTTAATTTATGGCAATGCTGCCTCGGAGAGGGATTGCCAGGCCAAACACAGCTCTCTTCTAGTGGAAAAACTTTGCAAAACATCCCCTTGTATTCGCCTTGTCTCTAGCAGTCTCTTGGATTGCTCTCCTTCGTCTTCCTCTGCTTGCGTCAAGAAGTCTTCTTTCTATTGTTGGCAATGGCTAGAAGAGTCTTCAACAGTGCAAAGAAATGGAGGGGCTGGCTTTCTACCTGAAAAGCCAGTTGTAATGCTCAGAAAGAGGCAATAATAAATAATAATAAACTTTATTTGTACCCCGCCACCATCTCCCCAACGAGGACTCAGGGCGGCTTACATGAGGCCAAGCCCAACAACACAGCAACACAATAAAATCAAAACATAAACAACAACATAATCAATTACATAAGGCAATCCATATAATTAAAGGATTGGGATATATTAGATATATGGGGAGATTTGAATTTAGAATTATAGGAGGCATAAACTAAATATTATAAAGGTACCAGATCCTGTCTGATCTTAAAGCTAAGCAAGGTCAGCCCCGGCTAGTACTTGGATGGGAGACCACCAACAAATACCAGGTTCTGTAGGTGATGTTTCGGAGGAAGGAATGGGAAAAACAACATCTAGGTATTCAATGACTAAGAAAACCCAATGAAATTTATGGGATTTATTTTTATTTATCGTGTCAGTATCAACCAGACAATTGTATTACAGGGTTGTTGCATGTTTTTTCGGGCTATATGGCAATGGTCTAGAAGCATTCTCTCCTGCCTCTAGACCATGACCATATAGCCCGAAAAAACATACAACAACCCAGTGATTCCGGCCATGAAAGCCTTCGACAATAAATTGTATTACATTTTTAACAAATTTTTAACAAACAGACAAAACAGGGTTTGCAAGCTTGGTAGTTGATTGGATGTCCTTTGACCAGTATCTGGCCACTTGGAGTGCCTCTGGTGTTGCCGCAAGAAGGTCCTCCATTGTGCATGTGGCGGGGCTCAGGTTGCATTGCAGCAGGTGGTCAGTGGTTTGCTCTTCTCCACACTCGCATGTTGTGGATTCCACTTTGTAGCCCCATTTCTTGAGGTTGGCTCTGCATCTCGTGGTGCCAGAGCGCAGTCTGTTCAGTGCCTTCCAAGTCTCCCAGTTTTCTGTGTGTCTAGGGGGGAGTCTCTCATTTGGTTTCAGCCATTGATTGAGGTTCTGGGTTTGAGCCTGCCACTTTTGGACTCTCGCTTGCTGAGGTGTTCCAGCGAATCTCTCTGTAGATCTTAGAAAACTATTTATTGATATAAGTCGTTGACGTGCTGGCTGATACCCAAACAGGGGATGAGCTGGAGATGTCTCTGCCTTGGTCCTTTCACTATTGGCTGCTACTTCCCAGTGGATGTCAGGTGGTGCAATATCGGCTAAACAGTGTAATTTCTCCAGTGGTGTAGGGCGCACCCCGTGACGATGCGGCATGTCTCATTAAGAGCCACATCCACTGTTTTAGCGTGGTGAGATGTGTTCCACACTGGGCATGCGTACTCAGCAGCAGAGTAGCATAGCGCAAGGGCAGATGTCTTCACTGTGTCTGGTTGTGATCCCCAGGTTGTGCCAGTCAGCTTTCGTATGATATTGTTTCTAGCACCTGCTTTTTGCTTGATGTTCAGACAGTGCTTCTTGTAGGTAAGATTTATGGGATCACCATCAATCAAGAGGCAACTTGAAGGCATCCAAACACAGATGATCTGATCTTGGTTCCTCTTCCCCAATTGCTGCAGTCTAGAAATTCCAGAGCATGGGGAAAGAGTCCTTTTCGGACTGCCACTCCCAGAATCTCCAAGCTAAGAAGGACTGACAGTGAATCTTTTGCCAGTTCCTCCATATCATATGGAGGAACTGGCAAAAGCATATCTGATATACTTGGCCTAAGAAAACCCTCTGGAATTCATGAGGTCACTACAGCTTGATAGGGGTCTTGAAGGTCCATACATGCATGAGATCTGACTTTGGTCCCTTTTCCTCAAATGCTGCAGGCAAAAACCTCAAGAACATGGGGAAAGGTGCCCATTTGGTCTGTCATGTCCAGAGCTATGCTGAGTGGGATTTTCTGGGAATAGCAATCCATAAAGAGCAACCTCCTCCAAACTCAGAAGGACTGCCAATGAACCGCAGGTGCTGGAGGTTGTATTTCAGAGGGAGGAACTGGCAGAACCGCCTCTGAGCTTTCCTTGCCTAAGAAAACCCTATGAAATGCACAGGGATACCATCAATCAACAGGTGACTTGAAAGCACACACAGAGAGATCAGAGCTGAGAAGGTTTACGGTTTTGGTCTACAACCCCCAGCATCTCCATTTCCAAGATCTCAGCTAGTTGGAGAAATAATCCAGTCTCTAAAGCCTGTCAGAGGAAGAGGGAAAGTGACATTTGACCTCCATCCCAGGAAGACATGCTCTCAAAGGTATCTTTTCCCAGTCTCTGGCAGTTCTAGCCTGTAGCATTTGAAGAAAAGAGATCACAGTTGGGTCTTGTGTGTGTCTGAACCTTCCTGTCACTTGGCAACCTGTGGGGGACTCTATGAATTTGGCAGGGTTTTCTTAGCAAATGACACTTGCCAGTTCCTCCCTCTGAAATAGAGCTTGTAGACCCTGGTCTTCCTTGGCAGAGCTTCTGAAGTTGGGAAAGTGTCTTCTTTTTTAACAGTCCCTTAAAATAATATCTAACTGAATTTGTTCTACAGTGTACAAAGTCAACATCTTCTCTGGGGGAGGCAAATTAGTAGTAATAGTAGTAGTAATTTTTGTGTCAAGAGTGACTTGAGAAACTGCAAGTTGCTTCTGGTGTGAGAGAATTGGTCATCTGCAAGGACGTTGCCCAGGGGATGCCCAGATGTTTTGATGTTTTACTATCCTTGTGGGAGGCTTCTCTCATATCCCTGTAAGGGGAGCTGGAGCTGACAGAGAGAACTCATCCATGCTCTCCCCGGATTTGAAACTTAGACCTGTCGGTCTTTAGTCCTGCTGGCACAAGGGTTTAACCCATTGTGCCATCAGGGTTTCCAACAACAACAACAACAACAATTTATTTATTTATAGGAGCCCAGTGGGTTAAACCGCTGAGCTGCTAAACTTGTTGACAGAAAGCTCACAGGTTCGAATCAGGGGAGCAGCATGAGCTTCTGCTGTTAGCCCCAACTTCTGCCAACCTAGCAGTACAAAAACCTGCAAATGTGAGTAGATCAATCGGTACCACTCTGGCGGGAAGGTAACGCCGCTCCATACAGTCATGCCGGCCACATGAACTTGAAGGTGTCTACGGACAACGCCGGCTTTTTGGCTTAGAAATGGAGATGAGCATCAACCCCCAGAGTCAGACACGACAGGACTTAATGCCAGGGGAAAACCTTTACCTTTACCTTACCTATTGATTTATAACCCGCCCTATCTCCCCAAGGGGACTCAGGGCGGTTTCCAGCAAAAGTAACAGAGTGTTCAACATTCAATGAGCATGTTCAAATTATGTTGAGTTGACAATAAATGCCAAAGTGATTCTGTTGACATACCAACTCTGTTGGCATAACTTAGCAATATTTTATACGTTTCCAAGATAGCCTTTCTCAAACATGTGACAAAGTCCTTGCCAGCCATGTTGCCCACCTCTGCTCTGGATGCTGTTCTTGGTCAATCCAGGACTTCTTGAAACTGCCTGGGACAACATTTGGGATTTTACAGAAGAAGCTGGGTCAGCATTCAACCAATCAGCACAAGCCATGTTGCTCTAATAAACCAAACTAATGCATAGCCAGAAAGACCTGGTGCTCATATTATCTCCATGTGGGGTCTTCACCACACATGTGGATGCAATACTTCTACATTCATGTCTCCCACATGGCTGCAGAATTGTCTCCCCATTTTCTCCACAGTTTATGTTCTGGACGCCTGGCTTGCTGACTTTGGAGGTCATTTGTCTATCACCACCAGCAATAGCATGGCAGATTGGCAGAGGCGGTCCTAGGTAATTTTCAACGGTAAGCAAACAGTATTTTGGCGCCCCCCCCCCCCAACCAATCATTG
This sequence comes from Anolis sagrei, assembly GCF_037176765.1. NCBI lineage: Eukaryota > Metazoa > Chordata > Lepidosauria > Squamata > Anolidae > Anolis > Anolis sagrei. The sequence continues at coordinate 128,636,524 of NC_090026.1, read as the reverse complement.
ATATATATTTTCTGTTTGTCGTGGGAGTTGTGTGTGCCATATTTGGTTCAATTCCATCATTGGTGGAGTTCAGAATGCTCTTTGATTGTAGGTGAACTATACATCCCAGTAACTACACTTGCTGCATTTGTTCCCTTGCCTGGCCCGCTTTGGGTCCGGAGGCATGCTTGAAGACCCCGGCGTGTGCACCAAAAGTCACCTCTTCTCCTGACTTTCTCCTCAGCCATTGGGACCGAGAGAGAGAGACAGAGGTGCAGATGCCCACCTTTCCTGAAGGTAGGCGCAAAAACAAAGGAGGGAGCGGAGGTAGGAGATACCTCCAGCTGGAGGGGCTCTCTCTCTCTCTTTCTCTCTCTCTGGTCCCAATGGCTGAAGAGAAAGTCAGGAGAAGAGGCGACTTTTGGTGCGCACGCTGGGGTCTTCAGACACACCTCCGGACCTGAAGCAGGCCAGTTCTGCGACCGCTTACTTCGCGTAATGGACGAGCCGCCCCTGCAAATTGGCATCAAATGCGCTTTGGAAATACATTTTGAATGGCAGGAGACATACATAGAGGACATGGGGCAGACTGGTTACCTATCATGCATTTCAAAGCACGGGTTTGTTTCACAATAAAGATGAAAAAATCCAGCAGCCTCTTCGGGACTGATATTTTAGCATGCATCTTCATGGATTGCAATCCACTGTATTGATCTGAGTATGCGCCTGAAGTCAGTGTCTATTTATTGTGATTTTGTAAATTTCAAAGGGTTTTCTTAGGGGAGGAATAATCAAAAGATGGTTTTGCTAGTTGCTTCACCTACAACATGGGGATTTATTGGCATTGTTTTGTCGTGCGCTGGGCCTGTAACAGCTGTCTTTTCTATAGGACGTATACTTTAAGCCCGGTGGGAAGCCAGGGGCGCCTCAAAGAGAGGTTCTCAGAGATTTTTCTGAAGTAATGGTCTTTAGAGTCTTTAATGATACAACAAAGTCTTTATTATGGAACAAACAACAAATCTTCAATGGTTCAAACAACACTTCAAGGCTTTCTTAGTCTAGTCCTCAATGGGCTGGTACCTGACTTTGATTAACTGTACTTTCTCTGTAGGAAAAAACCCCCTATTTAACCTCTCCCAGGCTGATTACTATCTATGCCTCATCGGTGTGGGTCGTACTACCGATTCCAAATGCGTCTGGGTATCGAGTACAGCTACCAGCCGAGGCTTGTAGATATTTCAGATGGAGTTCCGTGAATCTGTAGTGCTGTCCTCCCTCAGAGAACTCTTTGAAAACCTCAGGGCTGTTTTCCCTCTGATTGCTGTGAGGCTGAGAGGCTGTGAGCTCTCAGCCAGAGCCTTGGGACCTTTCCCCTAGAATTTCTGTTTCTGTTTCCCCGGATGTTCTTGAGAAAATAAGCTTTTCTATGGGATGAGCTGGTCTACGTCCTATAGTTTAGCTTCCTTATGAGAGACTGCCCCAAAAATGGCTCCTTTCTCTTCCAGAGCCCTGAACAAGGGGTGGAACCAAAGCTTAATTATGATGGACAGGAGGCCTGCCCTATGACTGCAAAACAGATAACAGAAAGAAAATAAAGTTGGAGCTCCTGGTACAGCCGTACCAGCACAGGCATTCTCTCAGCCAAGGACTCACCAGAACGGACCCTGCTTATCTTCCAAGATTAGATGACATCTGGTGCCTTGAGAGCAGACAAGGGCAAATTTTGGCCCTCCAGGTTTTTTGGACTTCAACTCCCGGTAGGCTGTTAGGAATTGTGGGAGTTGAAATCCAAAACACTGGACACTAAACCCAAAGTTCTTCAAGCAAAGTTTAATCGCCATGAAGGTCGGATCAAAGCAAAACAAGGTGTAGAGAGTTTCAAACAAGCCCCCAAGCCTTTTAAAAATGGTGTGGCGTGAGACAGCTCTGTCAAGCAGCTGGTCTGTTAATCTCGAGGTGTGAAAGCAAAAGGCTCTCCTTCCTGGAAAGCCAGTCCCCTTGAAGCAGGACAATTTCCCAAGAATTCTTTTTGTTACAATCTGTAAGTGTAAAGAAAACCCCTGTTTTAATAGAGGCTGAGCAGCAAGAAACACCTGTCACGATTTCATAACTCTGCTAATGGATTTGAATTTGGGAATAATATACATGGCTATCCACTGGGCTTGGTTCCAGGACCCTCCATAGATACCAAAATCTGTGATTGTTCAAGTCTTTTATATAAAACTAGTGGTCCCCTGCCATGCGTTGCTGTGGCCCAATCTGGTGATCTGGAAAATAAAGGAATGAGAAAGTGTTGGTTTCTAATCTATGTCATGTCTTTCTGCTTGTGGGTAAACAGTATTTCTTGCTGTTTCTTTGCCAGTGTTGATGTGGAGAGTGTCTGGTTTGCCCACCCTGGAACATGCAACATATCATCCTTCTTTAGGGGTCCCTTTCAAATCTTTGATACTGCATCTGTCATATACATATATGTGTGTGTGTGAATGGCTGAATGGCCCTTTGTCATGAGGGCTTTGATTATGTTTTCTTGCCCTGGTGAAGGGAGTTGGACTGGATGGCCTTCAGACAGCATTTCTCAACCTGGGAAGTCAAGACCCTGGGAGGGGGCTCACCAGGGGGGTGTCAGAAGGGTCACCAAAGACCATCAGTAAACACAGAATTTTCTGTAGGTCATGGGGGTTCTGTGTGGGATGTTTGGCCCAATTCCATCGTTGGTGGGGTTCGGAATGCTCTTTGATTGTAGGTGAACTATACATCCTAGTAACTACAACTCCCAAATGTCAAGGTTTATTTTCCCCAAACTCCATCTGTGTTCACATTTGGGCATATTGCGTATTCCTATCAAGTTTGGTGCAGATCCATCATTGTTTGAGTCCACAGTGTTCTCTGGATATAGAGGTGAACTACAATTCTAAAATGCAAGGTCAATGCCCACCAAACCCTTTCAGCATTTTCTGTTGGTCATGGAAGTTCTGTCTGCCAAGTTTGGTTCAATTCCATTGTTGGTGGAGTTCAGAATGCTCTTTCATTATAGGTGAACTATAAATCCCAGCAACTACAACTCCCAAATGACAAAATCATAATTTTTTGAGTGATGGTCACTCCTTGTGTTGTGAGACGTTTTGTTGCGAAATTTGGTGTGATTTCATTCATTGGTTCTTTTGTTTTTAAAGAACTCATTATGCACAGAGCATTTATATAGACAGATGACAACGCTAACCAATATGTTTCTAGACTGCAGTGTTGAGAATAGAGTGCAGATTGAGAAAAGTCCTAGTCTCCCTCCATTCTGCTTTGGTCAGACCTCACTTGGTATAATAACCCTGAGTTCAGTACTGGGCATAGCAGTTCAAGAAGATAGACAAGAGGGAAGGAGTCCAGAGAAGAGTGATCAAGATGGTTCAAGTTCTGAAAACTTCATCTTGAGAAGAAGAAGAGGCTTGGAGAAGAGACACCTGAGAGGTGCCATCTTTAAATATCTGAATAGTAACACATAGAAGATGATGCTATCTGGTTACCTGCTGCTCAAGAGACCAAAACATGAATCAGTGGATTCAAATGGCATGAAAAGTGATTCCATCGAAACATGAGAAGAACCTCTTGACTGTAAGAGCTGTTCAAAGAAGGGAATAAATTGCCTTAGATGGTGGTGGACCCTCCATCTTTGGAGATCTTCAGACAAGTTGGATGGACATTTTCCTGGAGTGCTTTAACTCAAGAGACCGAAACATGAATCAATGGATTCAAATGGCATGAAAAGCCATTCCACCTAAACATGAGAAGAACCTCTTGACTGTAAGAGCTGTTCAAACATGGAATAAATTGCCTTAGATGGTGGTGGACTCTCCATCTTTGGAGATCTTCAGACAAGTTGCATGGACATTTTCCTGGAGTGCTTTAACTCAAGAGACCGAAACATGAATCAATGGATTCAAATGGCATGAAAAGCCATTCCACCTAAACATGAGAAGAACCTCTTGACTGTAAGAGCTGTTCAAACATGGGATACATTGCCTTAGATGGTGGTGACCCTCCATCTTTGGAGATCTTCAGACAAGTTGGATGGACATTTTCCTGGAGTGCTTTAGCTGTGTATTCTTTCATGGTGGGGGGTCAGACGACATGGTTTATGTGATCCCTTCCAACCTTTAGGATTTTCTGGTTCTATGATCTACATTCATAGTAGTCGTTTATTTTTCTTTCAAACTTTGCAGAAATGTCCCCCAAATATTAGTGAAATGTAGGAATAACCCTAGATTTCGGCCGGCCTTTTCAATCTCTCTCTCATCTCCTTTGCAATATTCATCCCTGTTAAAGACGCGCTCGTGATTTGTTAATCACCAACCCTCTCCGCCGACACCCCATTATTCACGAAACCGCACTCGACCCACCATGTCAAGAAGACTCAGTGGAAAGTCTTACCGCGGTGGCCACACACAGACTGGGAGAACTCATTCAACAACACCTCTGTGTTTATTCTATTTGTTCGCGTGGGATGTGCCAGCCTTGGAAGACGAGGGATATTAACACGGATTCTGCGTTACAAGAACCAAAGTCCAAAAGTTCAACATGTTTCAGACAAACAAGAGATGAGAAGGCCTCAGGCTGCAGATCTCACATTACTCCCCATTGATTGTGCAGGGTAAGGATGCTGGCATTGTAGTTCATCAACATTGGGAAGGATGCTTGATTCTGATCCTAGATATAAACCAAGCAAATCCTTTAAGAAGTGCCATTATTAAAAGACACTGAAAAGAAGATCTCTCCAAGAAGCTGTGGGACAACTGGCAACAATGTGGACATCTGGTGCCAACAAAACTGCATCAGAGATGATCTCAAATCATCTGTGTTTCCAAGACTTGGCCAAGGAAGTGGTCCATTGATGGATGCATACCATGCCACTAATGTGGAAGAAACCTTCTACTAATATGGAAGAAACCAGGACATCTGTAGCAGCTGATGGTGGAGCAATGAGGTGTTTCCATCAAAACCATCAAGAGATCATTTCTGAATGAGTAACCAAGGCTAACAATATTGAAGTTGTCGAAGGCTTTCATGGCTGGAATCACTGGGTTGTTGTAGGTTTTCGGGCTATATGGCCATGTTCTAGAAGCATTCTCTCCTGACATTTCACCTGCATCTATGGCAAGCATCTTCCTGAGGATGCTTGCCATAGATGCAGGTGAAACATCTGGAGAGGATGCTTCTAGAACATGACCATATAGCCTGAAAAACCTACAACAACCCAATGTTAAAGTTCAGGTTTTTGTGATTCACAAGGAAGATGATGTTATCTGAGATTCATTTCTTGATAGTATCTGTCATGCTCATGTCACTCTTATCTGAAGTCCTCATAGTAGTTGGAGGAAAGAGGACTAGATTTAACCAATATATTCTTGTGAGTTGTCTCATTGTAGCACACAATATTTTGGGTGCCTGGTCTCAATTTGATAGTTATGATTCATTACTTTTACAAATACTTGTGATCTATTTTGTTGAAAATGATGGCTTTGATATAACTATTAGTTCCAACTGGAATACAAATATTTATTTATTTGTCGTGTCAGGGCAACCAGTCAATTGTATTACATTTCTAACAGAACAAAACAAACAAATAGAGAAAACACAAAAATTGCAAGTTTGGTAGTTGATTAAAGGTCCTTTGACCAGTATCTGGCCACTTGGAGTGCTTCTGGTGTTGACGCAAGGAGGTCCTCCATTGTGCATGTGGCAGGGCTCAGGTTGCATTGCAGCAGGTGGTCAGTGGTTTGCTCTTCTCCACACTTGGGGAAAGTAAAGATCTAATCGAATGAAGCAGAGAGAGTTTGAGGACCAGGACATCCTTAGGGATACCAAGGTGCTTGTTTATAAAGCTATTGTACTCCCAACCCTGCTATATGCCTGCGAAACATGGACTATCTACAGACATCACATGCAACTCCTAAAACGATTCCATCAGTGCTGCCTCCGGAAAATCCTACAAATCTCTTAGGAAGACAAGCGGACAAATGTCAGCATTCTGGAAGAAGCAAAGACCACCAGAATGAAGCGATGGTACTCTGCCATCAACTCCGTTGGACCGGCCACATTGTCCAGATGCCCGACCATCATCTTCCAAAGCAGTTGCTCTATTCCAACCTCAAGAATGGAAAACGGAATGTTGGTGGACAGGAAAAGAGATTCAAAGACGGGCTCAAAGCCAACCTTAAAAACTCTGGCATAGACACGGAGAATTGGGAAGCCCCGGCCCTTGAGCGCTCCAGCTGGAGGTCAGCTGTGACCAGCAATGCTGCAGAACTTGAAGAGGCACAAATGGAGGGTGAAAGAGAGAAACGTGCCAAGAGGACGGCGTGTCAAGCCAACTCCAACCATCTGGAAACCAATGCCCTCACTGCGGGAGAAGATGCAGATCAAGAATAGGGCTCCACAGTCACCTACGGACCCACAATACAGTGATCTTGAAAGACTATCCTACTCAGACAACAAGGGATTGCCTACATAAGTAAGTAATAGTTATTGTCACTAAGCAAAGCTTCTGGACCATGTATTGTCAAAGGCTTTCACAGACAGAATCACTTGAGTGTTGTGTAGTTTCTGGGCTGCATGACTGTGTTCTATCAGCAATTTTCTCTTGACATTTCATCTGCACCTGTGGCTTCAGAGGCATCTTCTGGGCCATACCAAAAAGTGATTCCATGAAAACATTAGGAAGAATTTCTTGATCATAACAGCAGTTCAACAGTGGAATATTCTGCTGTTTTTCTGGAGGTTTTTAAGCAGAGACTGGATAGCTATCTTCCAGGAGTGCTTTGATTGTGTCCTCCTGCATGACAGAATAGGGTTGGAAAGTATGACCCTTGGGGCTTCTTCCAACTCCATGATTCTATGAGTCATCTAGAGCTTCTGTCTTGGTAATGTGTAGCCTTGCATTGCCTGCTTGCCAGATCTGGTTTCAGATCACGCAGCTCTTGTTTCCCCAGCACCCCGATCCCTGGATCTGCTAGAGATCACCTCTTGGAGCCCCATGCACCCATTTTCCATCCTCACATTGAGTTCCTCAGCAAATCTCACCCCAACCTGTTGCCCGCTTTGCTTCTTTGCCTCTTTATTACCACAGATATAATTTCAAGTGTATCCTTTCCAGGCCTGAGGCTGGAGCTGCTCCTGGCAGAGTGTGACTGGCTTTTGCCAGCTCTGGTGCCAAAACTGCTTTTCCATCCGTTGGTTTGCCAAGGCTCTCCGATACTGTATGTCAGCAGAGTACAGACTTTCCCCTTCGCCGCTCCATCAATCAATGTTCCCCAAGGAGCCGGCTACTAGCAGGCCATTAGAGGACTTGCCAGGCAGCCCAAAGGCCTGCAGAGGCTGCAAAGCAAGTCTGGCCAAAATGCAATGTGTCTGGGTCAGATTTTGACTTCTGGTCATGCACTTGACCGAAAGATAAGCATGTCAGGTGGATTTGTGAGCGCCTCAAGAGATATTAGCTGGCTAGGGTTTCTGGTCTCTGGCTATAGCTCTTTTGGAACTCAGTGCACACTTTGCAGTGGTTGTTTTGACAGGCTGGAAAGAATTTAGAAGCAGGCTCAGATGGAGGGCAGAAGAAGGAACTGTGCATAAGAGGACCCAATGTGCACTTAGGTAAAGAGGTGAGTGTTGCTATGGGGCAAATGAGGGCAATCCTTCCCTTGAAACATCTATTCTGCATTTAAACTTTTCCTGAAGCCCCCAGATTTCTTGCATTGCAGAAGCCAAGATGTGGATTCCATAGCATTGAGCAATGGCAGCTAAAGCTGTGCCAAACTACAATAATTCTACAGTATAGAGGCAGCCATTGTCACCTTATTTGTGTCTTAAACACATCCTCGCATGTGCCCTTCAGCAACATGGGAGTTGTTCTCATCTGCCATTAAATTATTGCTGGCTTCTGGTTACCTTCTTGACAAGATCTATTTGTTGGGATGCGTTTGGTGGGCTGAGATAATACAACTTGCTCAGAGTCACCCAGTGGGTTGCCATGTGTAGTGTATCTTAGCTAGTAGGCCGGAAAAGAAGCCTGGATAACAGTATGGCAGACCTCCATTTTGAGAGTGTAAGCCAGGGAAACAGCCATTTTGAGTGGGGATAGATAGAAGATGGGGGGAGTTTGAGATCTCCTGGGACTGGCTAGAGCATATGGGAGGAACCAAGTCTTAGGAGGGAAAAGATTTCAGATTCTGGGAGTTGGGAACTGGGAGCTGGGGAGAAAAGAAGTGGTTTTTTGAAACTAGGTTTTCAGAGAGAGAGTGTCTGTGTCAGGGAGGGCTGATTAGCTGACAGGAAAGGTCAAGCAGCAACCTGATTTCTTGTGGGAGATAGCACAAGGGACTAGCTCTTTAGACTGAGTTATTTAGCTGGAAGAACTCTGGGGAGAGTTAGCTAATAACTCAGGGGACTACCTAGGATAGGTTAGTCAGAAACTCATTACTATTTCTCTGAAGTAGAGTGAGGGATTTTTGTAACCAGCAGCTAGATCTGTTTGATTAGCTCTGTATGTAACTAAGTGAAGGAACTTATTTCAAACAACCATCAAGCTATACTACTTTTGTAACAAGCGTTTTGTGCCTGGTTTTATAAATAAATCTTTTTCTATTTAACTTTCAAAAAGGTCTCTATCATTCCTCAATCTATCAGCAATCCTTTGTGATAATTCAAGGCTCTTTAACCTCCTGATACCACAGAAAGGTCTCTTATCCAAACAGTCATTTTGGGTGCCAGGGAAAAAGCTGTGTGGGCAGAAGTGGGAAAGGTTTACTCAGAAACTTATTTTAAAAATCCTAAGACATCTTGGGTTGGTGGCAGCTTTTAAAACAAAAGAAGACTAACAGACTAGCAGTGTTCATTCTACCATTACACACAACTAACATCTACTCGCAATCATACTATTGTTCAGTGGCATGATTTATTATAGTATAAACATTGTATATTCTCTATACCATGGTCAAGCAGGAACTCTTAACTATGGTCTCCAAAGTGGTAGCCTATTGCTCAATGATACCACACTGGGTTTAGCAACATGAAAAAAAAATGGGTTGCCCTAAAACTGCACTCACATATGCCAACCTTATACCTGTTTATAGTGTTTTGTTTGGTTGCCTATGAGTCATTGTGGGTGCAAGAGTCCTCTTCTACCCTCTACAATGACCAAATACCTTTCTTTCAACTCATAGGCTAGCCATTGCAGCTCCCTCTCCAGCCATTCAGTGTGTGAGAGCCAAAACTAACACAATAAATGTCAACAGGGACAATTGTAAGTTGCTACTCGTAGGCAGAAAAAATAATGAAAGGCACAGATATATGATGGGTGACAAATGAGTTGAAAACAGTCCATTTGAAAAGGATCTAGAAGTCTCAGTAGCTGAATGTGAGTGACAGCAAAAAAGCCAATGCAATTCTAGGCTGCATCAATTGGACTCTAGTGTCCAGAGCTCAGGTGGTGTTGTATTTCAGTGTCAATGTTGCCTTTTGTGGAGAGGTGGCTGCCAAAGGAGAGGAAATGGTTCACATTTTCTAATGCTACACCATTAAGCTGTATTACTGGCATTGCAGATGGATTGGCTGGTGATTGCTGGAAGAGCACTTTGGTTTTCTCGATGTTCAATGACAGGCCAAGCTTCTTGTATGCTTCCGCTAAGGTGTTTAGAGTGTAGGTCTTCTTCTGAATGTGCACAGACAACGTTGTCATCAGCATATAACAGATAACAGATATAACAGCATATAACAGTTCTATGACAGATGTTTTTGTGACCTTGGCTTTGGCTTTCAGTCTACTGAGGTTAAATAGCTTGCCATCTGTCAGATAGATGATTTCCACTCCGGTGGGAAGTGCAGCATTTTTCCAAATGAAGCAGAGAGTGTTTGAGGACTGGGACATCCGTAGGGAGACCAAGGTGCTTGTTTATAAAACTATTGTCCTCCCAACTCTGCTATATGCTTGCGAAATGTGGACTATCTACAGATGTCACATGCAACTCCTGGAATGATTTCATCAGCGTTGCCTCCGAAAAATCCTGCAAATCTCTTAGGAAGACTGGCAGGCAAATGTCAGTGAGCTGGAAGAAGCAAAGACCACCAGCACTGAAGTGATGCTCCTCTGTCATCAACTCCACTGGACTGGCCACGTTGTCCGAATGCCCAATCGCCGTTGCCCAAAGCAGTTACTATATTTCCAACTTGATAATAATAATAATAATAATAATAATAATAATAATACTTTATTTATACCCCACTACCCTCTCCCCAAGGGACTTGGTGCGGCTTACATGAGGCCGAGCCCACAATACAACAATACAAGCAATATAAGCAGTAACAAATACAATACAAAGCAATTAAAACAAATCTCATACACAAATAGCATAAACATTGAACAAGGTACAGCACACATTTAAAATCTATGGCTGGGCTAAATGTAATTGAAGTTTAAAAAATAATGCTAGGCATGAACAAGATAAAGGAGGTGGGGCGTTGATGGAGACATACAAGCAGACCTAAATCGATAGAAAGTGCTTTTGGGGGACATAATGCTAAGGGTTCATTATTCTGGGAAGGCACACTGGAACAACCACGTTTTCAAGCTCCTCCTGAAGACTGCCAGAGATGGGGCATGCCTGATGTCCTTAGGGAGTGAGTTCCAGAGTCGAGGGGCCACCACCGAAAAGGCCCTCTCTCTCGTCCCCACCAAACACGCTTGCGATACAGGTGGGAGTGCGGGTAGGGCCTCTCCAGATGATCAGGAAACGTAATGTTGGACAAGAAAAGAGATTTAAAGATGGGCTTAAAACCAACCTTAAAAACTGTGGAAGCTCTGGTCCTTGAGCGCTCTAAGTTGAGGTCAGCTGTGACCAGCAGTGTTCCAGAATACAAAGCGGAACAAATGGAGGGTGAAAGGGAGAAACCTACCAAGAGGAAGGTGCAGCATATCAAGCCAACCCTGACCAGGACCGCCTTCCACCTGGAAACCAATGCCCTCACTGCGGAAAAACATATGGATCAAGAATAGAGCTCCACAGCCACCTATGGACCCACCACCAAGACACTACACTTAGAGGACTATCATCCTCAGGCTACGAGGGATTGCCTAAGTAAGTCCCTTACACACATACCCAAATACAAACACACACTTTCCACCAGCAACAGGATGGCCATTGAAGGATTGCAGTGCCTAAATCAGTTATGGGCCAACTTTGGCCCTCCAGGTGTTTTGGACTTCAACTCCCACAATTCCTAACAGCCGGCTGTTAGGAATTGTGGGAGTTGCAGTCCAAAACACCTGGAGGGCCAAAGTTGGCCTATGCCTGGTCTAAATAGTGGGGATGAAAAGGAGAGATGAAGAAGCACAGTTGCACCTGCAGAACTATGAATCTCTGCCCCATTGAACAGAAATGTGAAGATGTTACCATTAGCTCAAGGACCACACTCTTTGTTTTTAACTTCAGAAAGAAATCACCACCTTTTAAAATAAATGTGTTTGCATGGAATGATTCAGTTTGGCTTGCACCTTTGCAGGAGTGGCCCAGAAGGAACATCAGGAGCCGAAGATGTAAATCCTCCCTCGCGAAGCCAAGAAAACCATCTTGGGGGGAAACCAAACAGAAAGACTGACTGTCCTCCTCCTCTCTCCTTCCCGACGCTGGAAGATGCGCCGCGTGTTTGAGTGATTTCTAGGTGGGAACTCGGGGCGAGAGGAAAAAAGGCTCAGGCTTTCCATCTTCCCGGGATGGAAATGTATGTTTCACCGGACGAGGGTTGAATGTCAGGATGTCAACAGGGAAACTTGACATGGTCCTCAGCTGGGAATGACTGGGAATCTCCATGAACGGAGAGGACTTTTTGGTGCTTATAGCTGCCGGCTTCAAAGGGGGAAAAACACCGAGTGCTCTCCAACGTACACATTTTAAGATTGACACATCTCTGGGAAATTATTTTTATTTGGGGGTGGTTTTGCTTTGAACACGGTTGCGGCACACACGGCTCACTGGAAATAGCTGAAATGGGAGGAAGACTTGCAGAACCAAGAGCTGGACACAAATGGAAGGAAGGAAGGTTCAAGGAAAGGGCAGAATGAAGCCCAGGACAAGTCCAGATGGCAATATAAACAAGGCCGGACTAACTGGGTCAAACTTAAGGACAGAAAACCTGGATAATATCTTCTTTTCCAGAGGATGGTTCGGCACAGTTGCATCCACACTGTAGAATTAATGCAGATTGAAACTACCATGCCTGTTTGCAGCATTTGAAGGAGGGATGTGATTTTTCATTAAGAGTGCATCAACACTGCACAATTAACGCACTTCAATACCACCTTAGTGGTCAGTTGAAGCATTCACACCTAGGCTTTCATGGCTGGAATCACTGGGTTGTTGTAGGTTTTTTTGGGCTATATGGCCATGTTCTAAAGGCATTTTCTTCTGACGTTTCACCTTCATCTATGGCAAGCATCCTCAGAGGTAGTGAGGAGGTGACGCACTATTTATATTTTATTTATTTACAGCTTTTATATTCCGCCCTTCTTACCCTGCAGGGGACTCAGGGCGGATTACAGTGTACATATATATGGCAAACATTCAATGCCAATTTTGACATACAACATATACAGACATAGACAGAGGCTATTTAGATCTAGGGATGTCATGCTACCCCTCTATTCCGCTTTGGTTAGACCACACCTGGAATATTGTGTCCAATTCTGGGCACCACAATTCAAGAGAGATATTGACAAGCTGGAATGTGGCCAGAGGAGGGCGACTAAAATGATCAAGGGTCTGGAGAACAAGCCCCATGAGGAGCGGCTTAAGGAGCTGGGCATGTTTAGCCTGAAGAAGAGAAGGCTGAGAGGAGATATGATAGCCATGTATAAATATGTGAGATGAAGCCACAGGGAGGAGGGAGCGAACTTGTTTACTGCTTCCATGGAGATTAAGACAAGGAACAATGGCTTCAAACTACAAGAGAGGAGATTCCATCTGAACATGAGGAAGAACTTCCTGACTGTGAGAGCCATTCAGCAGTGGAACTCTCTGCCCCGGAGTGTGGTGGAGGCTCCTTCTTTGGAAGCTTTTAAACAGAGGCTGGATGGCCATCTGTCAGGGGTGAATGCAATATTCCTGCTTCTTGGCAGAATGGGGTTGGACTGGATGGCCCATGAGGTCTCTTCCAACTCTTTGATTCTATGATTCTATGATTCTATGTCAAGGTCTACTTTCCTCAAACTCCGACAGTGTTCACATTTGGGCACATTGAGTATTCGTGCCAAGTTTGGTCCAAATCTCTTGGTCATGGGAGTTCTGTGTGCCAAGTTTGGTTCAATTCCATCGTTGGTGGAGTTCAGAATGCTCTGTGATTGTTGGTTAACTATAAATCTCAGCAACGACAACTCCCAAATGACAAAATCACACACACCCTACCCCAACAGTATTCAAATTTGTGTATTTGTGCCAAATTTGGTCCAGTGAATTTACATTACAATTCATAACAGCAGCAAAATTACAATAATGAAGTAGCAACGAAAATAATGTTATGGTTGGGGGTCACCACAATGTGAGGAACTGTATTCAGGGGTCATGGCATTTGGAAGGTTGAGAAACACTGGCGTAGATGCATCCAAGTATTTGGACTTCATCTCTTAGAATTCCTGACTATCAGACAAGAAAAGGCAAGGAAAGGGGGTGACTTCATTCTGTGTATTTATTCATGCTTCTCTCACCAAAAGTTCTGCTTAATCCCTCTGTCAATGGATATAGTAGTGGAACAGAGTGATGACGGCAATTACAATCTGATCATAAGCCAACCATCTTCTCAAGAGCATTGAGTGATGCCATTGGTATCTCCTCCCTTTGGCATTGAATAAGACTATGATTTCCAGGTACTGCTTCGGCACAGACTAAGGGTGCCTCTACATTGCAGAATTAAGGCAGTTTGTACTTTGGTACAGGATCAGAACTTACTAGAGGAGATGGCTAAAAAGCTTGTAAAACCACAATTCCCATGTATCCATAGCAATGAGCAATTGCAGCCCAAGTTCTGTCTGATTGTATTAATTCTACAGTGTGGCTTTGCCCAAACATCTCCATCACTTTACTCAATGAGAAGGGAATTACCCTCAAATGTTGCTCTTTGCTTGGAAGACCTTATTGTATTAGGCTATAATCTCGACCCACACCTTATAAATCCGATGTTTGTTCCTCCCAGGAATCCGGAGGCCGGGTGTGGATCATGGAAGCTGGACTCTACCGCGGAGGTGTGGAAAGGAAGGCAACATCGTTCTTTCCAGGCGCTCCTTCCTCGCGGCCTTATCAGAACATCGAAAGAAATGTCAGCGTAAAGGGGGAAATGTAAGCATGAGCTGGCCTGACCCCACAAAACATCTCATCCCTCCAGGCAAACCATGAAGGGCTTTCTTGTCTACGTCCAGCGAAAGAGGATGTTTCGGCTCCGTTATGAGGTAATCAATTGCTCCATATCCTCAGAGAGGAAGCGAGCGCGGCCAACACCAACCACAATATTTAACTAATTCAGGTGTTCACGAGCTGACTCAGAGCAGAGGGGAGCATGAGTGGCATGAAGGCGCTTGGGAGAGCAATGTGGGTTCTGACAATATCACTGGAACAGGTGTTGGTGAGCAAGGAGGGAGAGAAGGAAGGAAGGAAGGAAGGAAGGAAGGAAGGAAGGAAGGAGGGAGGGAGGGAGGGAGGGAGGGAGGGAGGGAGGGAGGGAGGGAGGGAGGGAAGGAAGGTCCATGTGCTATGGTCAGAAGAACATCACCTGTGAGCATGAGTGACATGAAGGTGCTTGGGAGAGCAATGCGGGTTCTGACATTATCAATGGAACAGGTGTTGGTGAGCAAGGAAGGAAGGAAGGAAGGAAGGAAGGAAGGAAGGAAGGAAGGAAGGAAGGAGGGAGGGAGGGAGGGAGGGAGGGAAGGAAGGAAGGAAGGAAGGAGGGAAGTTCCATGTGCTATGGTCAGAAGAACATCACCTGAGAGCATGAGTGACATGAAGGCGCTTGGGAGAATGTGGGTTCTGACATTATCAATGGAACAGGTGTTGGTGAGCAAGGAGGGAGAGAAGGGAGGGAGGGAGGGAGGGAGGGAGGGAGGGAGGGAGGGAGGGAGGAAGGAAGGAAGGAAGGAAGGAAGGAAGGAAGGAAGGAAGGAAGGAAGGTAGGTCCATGTGCTATGGTCAGAAGAACATCACCTGAGAGCATGAGTGGCATGAAGGTGCTTGGGAGAACGATGCGGGTTCTGGCATTCTCAATGGAACAGGTGTTGGTGAGCAAGGAGGTGGAGAAGGAAGGAAGGAAGGTCCATGTGCTATGGTCAGAAGGGCATCACTTGAGAGCTTGGGAAGGTGCTTGGGAGAGCAATGCGGGTTCTGACAATATCACTGGAACAGGTGTTGGTGAGCAAGGAGGGAGAGAAGGAAGGAAGGAAGGAAGGAAGGAAGGAAGGAAGGAAGGAGGGAGGGAGGGAGGGAGGGAGGGAGGGAGGGAGGGAGGGAGGGAGGGAGGAAGGGAAGGAAGGAAGGAAGGTCCATGTGCTATGGTCAGAAGAACATCACCTGTGAGCATGAGTGACATGAAGGTGCTTGGGAGAGCAATGCGGGTTCTGACATTATCAATGGAACAGGTGTTGGTGAGCAAGGAAGGAAGGAAGGAAGGAAGGAAGGAAGGAGGGAGGGAAGGAAGGAAGGAAGGAGGGAAGTTCCATGTGCTATGGTCAGAAGAACATCACCTGAGAGCATGAGTGGCATGAAGGCGCTTGGGAGAATGTGGGTTCTGACATTATCAATGGAACAGGTGTTGGTGAGCAAGGAGGGAGAGAAGGGAGGGAGGGAGGGAGGGAGGGCAGAGGAAGGTCCATGTGCTATGGTCAGAAGAACATCACCTGTGAGCATGAGTGACATGAAGGTGCTTGGGAGAGCAATGCGGGTTCTGACATTATCAATGGAACAGGTGTTGGTGAGCAAGGAGGGAGAGAAGGAAGGAAGGGAGGGAGGGAGGGAGGGAGGGAGGAAGGAAGGAAGGAAGGAAGGAAGGAAGGAAGGAAGGAAGGAAGGAAGGAAGGAAGGAAGGTCCATGTGCTATGGTCAGAAGAACATCACCTGAGAGCATGAGTGGCATGAAGGTGCTTGGGAGAACGATGCGGGTTCTGGCATTCTCAATGGAACAGGTGTTGGTGAGCAAGGAGGTGGAGAAGGAAGGAAGGAAGGTCCATGTGCTATGGTCAGAAGGGCATCACTTGAGAGCTTGGGAAGGTGCTTGGGAGAGCAATGCGGGTTCTGACAATATCACTGGAACAGGTGTTGGTGAGCAAGGAGGGAGAGAAGGAAGGAAGGAAGGAAGGAAGGAAGGAGGGAGGGAGGGAGGGAGGGAGGGAGGGAGGGAGGGAGGGAGGGAGGAAGGGAAGGAAGGAAGGAAGGTCCATGTGCTATGGTCAGAAGAACATCACCTGTGAGCATGAGTGACATGAAGGTGCTTGGGAGAGCAATGCGGGTTCTGACATTATCAATGGAACAGGTGTTGGTGAGCAAGGAAGGAAGGAAGGAAGGAAGGAAGGAAGGAGGGAGGGAAGGAAGGAAGGAAGGAGGGAAGTTCCATGTGCTATGGTCAGAAGAACATCACCTGAGAGCATGAGTGACATGAAGGCGCTTGGGAGAATGTGGGTTCTGACATTATCAATGGAACAGGTGTTGGTGAGCAAGGAGGGAGAGAAGGGAGGGAGGGAGGGAGGGAGGGCAGAGGAAGGTCCATGTGCTATGGTCAGAAGAACATCACCTGTGAGCATGAGTGACATGAAGGTGCTTGGGAGAGCAATGCGGGTTCTGACATTATCAATGGAACAGGTGTTGGTGAGCAAGGAGGTGGAGAAGGAAGGAAGGACCATGTGCTGTGGTCAGAAGAACATCACCTGGGCATAGGCATCAAAGACAACTAGGTGGTGAAATCCAGGGCATGTACCATTCAAAGGCTAGAATTTTCTATCTCAATTAAGGAGTCATAACTTGGACGTACACAACTGTAATATGCACAGTCTCTATGAATCCACAATCATGGGACTATTAGAGCTGGAGGGGAGCATGAGTGGTATAAAAGAGCATGGGAGAATGATGTTGGTTTAGACATTATCACAAGAACTGATGTGTGGAGGGAAGCTTTGTATCAAGGAAGGGGGGAGGGGGGGAGGGAGGGAAGGTCCATGTGCTATGGTCAGAAGAACTTCACCTGGGCAAAGTCATCAGAAAGAACTAAATGGTGAAATTCAGGGCATGTAAGTAGTACCATTTGGTATCTCATCTAAGAAGTCATAACTTGGACTTACACTCTGGTAATATGCACAGTCTTTAGGAATCCGCAGTCTTGGGAGCATGAGTGACATGAAAGAGCATGGGAGAACAATTCAGGTTTAGACATTATCACAGGAACAAGTGCATGGAGGGAAGCTTTGTATCAAGGAGGGAAAAAGGGAGGGAGGGAAAAAAGAGAAGGTCCATGTGCAATGGTCAGAAGAACCTCACCAGGGCAAAGTCATCAGAAACAACTAAATGGTGAAATTCAGAGCATGTAAGTAGTACAATTCAAAGGCTGGAAATTTCTATTTCAGCTAAGGAGTCATAATTTGGACTTACACACCTGTGTAGAATTACATGTCTGTAATATCCACAGTCCCTACGAATCTGTGGCTGTGGGATGATTGTCACAATTACACAAACCCTTGTTTCACCAGGAAGCAGCTGCTGCGAGCGATAGAGATCTGGGGTGCGGCATACTAATATTTCCACCTCTTTCCCTCCACCAATCTTCATGGACGTTTCCCTATCAGCATTGTAGAATAAAGGCAATTGTTGGAGTTGTTTCTACAGAATTCTGGGAAATGCAATTCAGGGCAGAGCCTTTGGAATTCTCAGCTAGAGAGGTCTTCGGCTTCCCTAAACCACTTTTATAAAATTCTTCAGGACCAGACCAAATGATAGCTTCCATTCTATAATGCTGGTAGGAAAATGTCCTGTGATGGGGAGGAATTGGGATTTTGCTTCTGATTGTCACATCTGAGACTATTGAGATGGAGGTGGAAACATGAGTAAGTTATGCCATGTCCCAACTGAAAGGAGAACAGACCACCATCACTTGCAGATGCTGCTGCCCAGAAAGCAATATTGGGTTGGGGTTGAGCCCAGGAAACAGAACTTAGTTTAAGTCCACCCAGATAAGTAGCTGATGTAGGATTTTGGCCATAGTATTTGGGTTGTTGTGTACTTTCAAGTTATTGACAACTTATGGCAACCTCGAGGCAAACCTTCCACGGGGGTTTCTCAAGCTAAGAGTGTGTGGTCCCTTCTACACTGCCATATGAAATCCAGATTATCTGCTTTGAACTGGATTATATGGCGCTTGGGGGCAATCCTGCAAATCTCTTGGGAAGACAGGCGGACAAATGTGAGCGTGCTGGAAGAAGCAAAGACCACCAGCATTGAAGCGATGCTCCTCCGCCATCAACTCCGCTGGACCAGTCACGTTGTCCAGATGCCTGACCACTGTCTCCCAAAGCAATTGCTCTTCCTCTGAACTCAAGAATGGAATGTTGGTGGACAGGAAAAGAGATTTAAAGATGGGTTCAAAGCCAACCTTAAAATCTCTGGCATAGACACTGAGAACTGGGAAGCCCTGGCCTGTGAGTGTTCCAGCTGGAGGTCAGCTGTGACTAGCAGTGCTGCAGAATTTGAAGATGCATGAATGGAGGGCGAAAGAGAGAAATGTGCCAAGAGGAAGGTGTGTCAAGCCAAGCCTTCCACCTGGAAACCAATGCCCTCACTGCAGGAGACGATACAGATCAAGAATAGGGCTCCATAGTCACCCATGGACCCATCCTGGAGGATTATCCTACTCGGACAACGAGGGATCGCTTGAGTAAGTAAGTAAGCATTATATGGCAGTGCAGACTAATATAATCCAGTTTAAAGCAGATAATCTGGATTTTATATGGCAATGTAAATGGGGCCTGTGACTTGTCCAAGGTCATCCAATGAATTATCATGGTCAAGAAGGGATTCATACCCTGTTCTCTTCCTTGAGCATCTCTCCATTACTCCTCCCTGTTCTTTGCAACTTGTGGGAGTACAACTAATAGTTAACTCTTCTAGAGATGCTATAGGAGGGAGTGAGGCCTGAAGTAACTTATGTCCTTTGCAAAATGCATGGTTTTTTATTAGTAAACGAAGTTTGATTTCTTATGGATTCCAGCTTGCAGTGCCCTAGTCAGTCCTTAGCAGCCTCTCTCTAAAATGGGCGTATTCCTGTCCGCACCATCCCTTGGGCCTATTTAGCATTTGGTCCCAGACATTGAGTTCCTTCACAGAAAATGAAATGCCTTGTATGTTTCCAAACCACAGAGTAAGTGGACACTAGTGCATCACTAAGAAGCCTGCGTAACAGAAGCATCTCTGAGTGTGTGCATAATACTTTGGTGCGCCCAGTTCTCAACCCAACCCATCAATGATTCATAGCCAATCAATGGCATAATCAAATCCAGTGAGGAAAAAGCCAACGCAAGTTTGGAGATCTCGCCCTCTTCGAGCAAAATTCCATAACTTGAATCAAAACATGGAAAAAGACAAGGAAACAAAGTCTGCATGAACCACAAACCTCACTTTTTAGACTCGTAATTTTGAGATCCAATCTAGTTGCAAATCAAAGAAGTCCACATAAAAAGTGAAGGTCTCAACTGAAAGTGACAGCCTCATCATAGGTACTATTCACACCTTAGAATCACAGAATCATAGAATCCTAGAGTTGGAAGAGACCTCATGGGCCATCCAGTCCAACCTCATTCTGCCAAGAAGCAGGGAAATCACATTCAAAACACCCCCAACAGATGGTCATCCAACCTCTGCTTAAAAGCCTCCAAAGAAGGAGCCTCTACCACACTTCAGGGCGGAGAGTTCCACTGCTGAACAGCTCTTGTTACAGTTAGGAAGTTCTTCCTAATGTTCAGGTGGAATCTCCTTTCCTGTAGTTTGAAGCCATTGCTCCATTGAGTCCTAGTCTCCAGGGCAGGAGAAAACAAGCCTGCTCCCTCTTCCATATGACTTCCCCTCACATATTGATACATGGCCCTCATCATGTCTTCTCTTAGCCTTCTCTTCTGTGGGCTAAACGTGCTCAGCTCTTTAAGCCGCTCCTCATAGGGCTTTTTCTCCAAGTCCTTAATCCTTTGAGTCACCCTCCTCTGGACACATTCCAACCTGTCAACATCTCCCTTCAATTGTGGAGCCCAGAACTGGACACAGTGTGATTCCAGGTGTGGTCTCACCAAGGCAGAATAGAGGGGGAGCATGACTCCCCTGGATCTAGACACCATACTCCTATTTTTCCGAAGGAAGCAGTGAGTGTTTGAGGACTAGGACATCCATAGGGATACCAAGGTGCTTGTTAATAAAGCCATTGTCCTCCCAACCCTACTATATGCCTGCGAAACGTGGACTGTCTACAGACGTCATACGCAACTCCTGGAACAATTCCATCAGTACTGCCTCTGAAAAATCCTGCAAATCTTTTGGGAAGACAGGCAGACAAATGTCAGTGTGATGGAAGAAGCAAAGACCACCAGCATGGAAGCGATGCTCCTCCACCATCAACTTCGCTGGACTGGCCACATTGTCTGAATGTCCAATCAGCAGTTACTATACTCCCAACTCAAGAATGGGAAACAGAATGTTGGAGGACAGGAAAGAGATTTAAAGCTGGGTTTAAAGCCAATCTTAAAAACTGTGGCATAGACACCGAGAATTGGGAAGTCTGGGCCCTCAAGCATTCTAACTGGAGGTCAGCTGTGACCAGCAGTGCTGTAGAATTCAAAGAGGCATGAATGGAGGGCCGAAGAGAGAAACATATCAAGAGGAAGGCACATCAAGCCAATCCTGACTGGGACCACCTTCCATCTGGAAACCGATGTCCTCACTGCGAACATGCAGATCAAGAATAGGGCTCCACAGCCAACTACGGATTCACTGCCAAGACACCACATCTGGAAGACAATCATCCTTGAGCTACACAGGATCGCCTAAGTAAAGTACTCCTACTTATGCAGGCCAAAATCCCATTGCCTGTTTTTTGCCGCCGTGTGACAATCTATGTAAACATTAGATTACTATTTATTTGTCGTGTCATATCAACCAGTCAATTATATTACATTTCTAACAGAACAAAGCAAACAAACAGACAAAATACAACATTTGTGAGTTTGGTAGTTGATTAAATGTCCTTTGACCAGTAGCTGGCCACTTGGAGTGCTTCTGGTGTTGCTGCAAGGAGGTCCTCCCTCGTGCATGTGGCAGGGCTCAGGTTGCATTGCAGCAGGTGGTCAGTGGTTTGCTCCTCTCCACACTCACATGTCAAGGATTCCACTTTGCAGCCCCATTTCTGAAGGTTGGCTCTGCATCTTGTGGTGCCAGAACGCAGTCTGTTCAGCGCCTTCTAAGTCGCCCAGTCCTCTGTGTGCCCAGGGGGGAGTCTCTCATTTGGTATCAGCCATTGGTTGACGTTCTGGGTTTGAACCTGCCACTTTTGGACTCTCGCTTGCTGAGGTGTTCCAGCAAGTGTCTTTGTAGATCTTAGAAAACTATTTCTAGATTTAAGTCATTGATATGCTGGCTGGTACCCAAACAGGGGATGAGCTGGAGATGTCTCTGCCTTGGTCCTTTCACTATTGGTTGCTACTTCCCGGCGGATGTCAGGTGGTGCAATACTGGCTAAACAGTGTAATTTCTCCAGTGGTGTAGGGCGCAGACACCCCGTGATAATGCGGCATGTCTCATTAAGAGCCACATCCACTGTTTTAGTGTAGTGAGATGTGTTAGATTACTGTTC
Source organism: Anolis sagrei (assembly GCF_037176765.1). NCBI lineage: Eukaryota > Metazoa > Chordata > Lepidosauria > Squamata > Anolidae > Anolis > Anolis sagrei. The sequence continues at coordinate 128,614,651 of NC_090026.1, read as the reverse complement.
TGCATAGATCCAAAGCCAGATAGTCAAACAATCAGATTCATCAATCCAGGGTCAGTACCAACTGTATTGCATGGATAATTATGCTGGGCCATATGCTTTCTCCCAAAGCCAAGTTTTCACTTGTTTGCAAAATCGAATCCCACTATGGAGGGAGTCCCACAGGCGAGGAGCTACCACTGAGACTACCTTGTCTCCCATTCTCACCAGTTGTGCCTGTGAAGGTGGTGGGAACAAGAGCAGGGCTTCCCCAGAAGATCTTAACCTTCATGATGGTTAATAGAAGGAGATGCGTTTGGACAGGTAAGTTGAGCTGAGGACATTCAGGGCTTTATAGGCCAAAGCCAGCACTTTGAATTGTGCTTGGTAGCAAACCGGCAGCCAGTGGAGCTACTGCAACAGAGGGTTGTGTGCTCCCTATACAACACTCCTGTTAGCAATCTGACTGCTGCACATTGTACTAGTTCTGGCCCAACTTACCTGTCCAAACGTGTCTCCCCTTATGAACCATCAAGGACTCTAAGATCGTCTGGGGAGGCCCTGCTCTCAGTCCCGCCTTTGTCTCAAGTACGTTTGGCGGGGACGAGAGACAGGGCCTTCTCAGTGGTGGCCCCTCGGCTTTGGAACACCCTCCCTAAGGAGATCAGATCTGCTCCCTCCCTCTTAACGTTTCGGAGGCAAGTTAAAACATGGCTGTTCGAGCAAGAGTTTACAAATGCAAAGTAGCTAATATAGGAAATCGAACGATTTGACAATGGAACTGGCCATGTATAAATATGTGAGAGGAAGCCACAGGGAGGAGGGAGCAAGCTTGTTTTCTGCTTCCTTGGAGACTAGGACGCAGAACAATGGCTTCAAACTACAAGAGAGGAGATTCCATCTGAACATGAGGAAGAACTTCCTGACTGTGAGAGCCGTTCAGCAGTGGAACTCTCTGCCCCAGAGTGTGGTGGAGGCTCGTCCTTTGGAAGCTTTTAAACAGAGGCTGGATGGCCATCTGTCAAGGGTGCTTTGAATGCAATGTTCCTGCTTCTTGGCAGAATGGGGTTGGACTGGATGGCCCATGAGGTCTCTTCCAACTCTTTGATTCTATGATTCTATGGACAATGCTTGGTAATAATGAGACGCTAATGGTGTTGTTTCTATTGCTTTTGTGGTGTTTTATATTGTTTAATGTTTTAATCTGTATTATGTTTTTATATGTGCTGATTTGTTGGAAACCGCCTTGACTCGCCGATTGGCTGAGAAAGGCAGTATACAAATACAGTAAATCTATATAAATAAAAATGTAATGTTCATTGGTGGGATTAACGGAACTCAAAAACCCCTGTACGAATTGACACCAAATTTTGACACAAGACACCTAACAACCCAATGTATGTCCTTCACTCAAAAAAAAATAGACCTTGTCATTTGGGAGTTGTAGTTGTTGGGATTTATAGTTCACCTACAATCAAAAGCATTCTGAACCCCACCAACGATGGAATTGAACCAAACTTGGCACACAGTTCTCACATGAGCAACAGAAAATACTGGAAGGGTTTGGTGGACAGTGTCCTTTGGTTTTGGATTTGTAGTTCACCTACATCCAGAGATCACCGTGGACTCAAACAATGATGGATCTGGACCAAACTTGGCACAAATACTCAATATGCCCAAATGTGAACACTGGTGGAGTTTGGGGAAAATAGAATCTTGACATTCGGGAGTTGTAGTTGCTGGGATTTATAGTTCATCTACAGTCAAAGAGCATTCTGAACCCCACCAATGATGGAATTGAACCAAACTTGGCACACAGTTCTCCAATGACGAACAGAAAATACTGGAAGGGTTTGGTGGGCAGTGTCCTTTGGTTTTGAAGTTGTAGTTCACCTACATCCAGAGAGCACTGTGGACTCAAACCATGATGGGTCTGGACCAAACTCTACACGAATACTCAATATGCCCAAATATGAACACTGGTGGAGTTTGGAGAAAATAGAATCTTGACATTTGGGAGCTGTAGTTGCTGGGATTTATAGTTCACCTACAATCACAGAGCATTCTGAACCCCACCAACGATAGAATTGGGCCAAAGCTCCCACACAGAACCCTCATGTGGGCCACAGCAACGCGTGGCAGGGGACGGCTAGTAAATAAATAAATAAATAGTTGAAGCTTCCGAACAGTCTTTAAAGGCAACCCCATATAAAGTACATTACAGTAGTCTATACGAGATGTAACCAGCACATGGACCACCGTGGCCAAGTCTGACTTCCCAAGATATTGTTTTCAGGCCATCCTTTATCTGTGCATCTCAGTTCTTCTGCTTGTGTTTCTTACAGGATATTTTCCCTACTGAAGTTCATTTTGTTAGTTGTGGCCCTGCTCTCTAATCCAGTGTTTCTCAACCTTCCTAATGCCACGACCCCTTAGTACAGGTCCTCATGTTGTGGTGACCCCCAACCATAACGTTATTTTCGTTGCTACTTCATAACTGTAATTTTGCTACTGTTATGAATTGTAATGTAAATATCTGATATGCAGGTTGCATTTTAAGTCACTGGACCAAATTTGGCACAAATACCCGATACACCCCAAATTTGAATACTGGTGGGGTTGAGGGTGATTGATTTTGTCATTTGGTAATGCTGGAGTTGCTGGGATTTATAGTTCACCTAAAATCAAAGAGCCTTCTGAACTCCACCAATGATGGAACTGAATCAAACATGGCACACAGAATTCCCATGACCAAGAGAAAATACTGGGAAGGTCTGGTGGACATTGACCTTGAGTTTTTTGGAGTTGTAGTTCACCTACATCCAGAGAACACTGTGGACTCAAGCAATGATGGATCTGGATCAAACTTGGCACAAATACTCAATATGCCCAAATGTGAACACTGGTAGAGTTTGGAGAAAATAGATCTTGACATTTGGGAGTTGTAGTTGTTGGGATTTATAGTTCACCCACAATGAAATAGCATTCTGAACCCCACCAACGATAGAATTGGACCAAACTTTTAACACAGAACCCCCATGACCAACAAAAAATACTATGTTTTCTGATGGTCTTTGGCGACCCCTCTGATACCCCCTCGCGACCCCCACAGGGGTCCTGACCCCCAGGTTGAGAAACACTGCTGTAATCTGTCAAGGAAGGTCCTTTTGGATCCTGACCCTGTCCTATGGGGCATAAGCTCTCCCTTCGGATCTGGTGTCATCTGCAAATCTGATCGTCCTGTGTTCTATTCCACGATCCAAGTCATGAAGGTAGTCCTTCCATCTCAGCCCACATGGCTTGGAGGCCAAGGGAAGCCCCATCTGTGTCCGTGGGTCCGCATACACGTGTGTGAGGACACGAGGGAGTCCCTCACCCACGAGGACACCCCCGGCACACTCAACGACATGTGAGGTGATTTATGGAGCATTAGCACATTTGTAAAATATATTGTGTTAAGCGTCTGCATCAAATAAAACGTAGAGGTTACCGCAAACTTTTTACGACCTTTCCCAGATCCATCCTGGAATGCCGTCTCGAGCGCCGTCCGCTCCTGCAGGTGGAAAAACATATTCGTTCAACCCGGAACTCGGCCTTTCGGCAAAGCAACAATATTGTGGAAATGGCTGTTACCTTGACAGCAAGTCCTGGGCTTCTGGGGCCGGAGGAGATTCTCAGGCTGACGTGAGACACTTCTAATTGCAGAATCGGACAGCCTCCATCTTTTCTAAGCAGGCTCGTAGATGCATTTTTTAATAAGGTGCTAGGTTTTTATTTGATGCCTTTCAAGGCTCCCTCTTTTAAACCGCACTAATTAGAATTTATTAATTATTTCTTAAAATATGCTTGGGTTTTTAAACAATTTGTTGCAATTGTTAGGAGTTGCCTTGAGTCCCAAATTGCCGAAAAGTTTCAACATACAACATTTCTTTCCATCCACAAAATTATTTGAAATCTATATAAATAAAAATGTAATGTCAGTTTGTGGGATTAGCATAACTCAAAACCACTGGACGAATGGACACCAAATTTGGACACAATACACCTCTCAGGCCAATGAGTGTCCATCAGCCCTAAAAACACACACAAAAAATTAGCAGAACGGACTTAACCCCCCCCCCCCCAATAAACTATATATGCATATACACATACACTCATATACACATGCACACATACATTGTGCCGTCGCGCTTGGGGACTATTAGTCTTAATGAAGGAGGGATGGATGTGGCACCTTTCCCAAAAACCCAAAATGCTGTAAATGGCTCAAAATAAGTTTTATTTATCACAAAGTCATTTCTTCAAAGCAATGAGCTGGAAAACTTCAGAAGGGTGAAGGAAAACATACGTTACAGTCTCAATTAGTCCTGGGTCCAAGGGGTTTGAAGCTGAGAAGCCTCACCAAGATTCCTCTTTCCCAAATGGCTGTGAATGCCAGAACAAACCACAACCCCAGTTCAGATGGCCTATGTTTTGAAGACTCTGGATCTACCTTTGGTGCCAAAAGAATTGGCTTGAAGATGCCTGGGAACTCCTCAATGTTATCCAGGACGATCTGGACATAAAGCATGAGTCCCAAGGGTAAAAAACCTCAGAACTGGTGCTAAGAGGTAACTTAAATCAGGGTCCTTTAGAATCAAGTCTTTTACTCACATCCATATGGTAGGAACTCTGATGGCAGAATGAAGAAGAAAAAGGAAGCTCTCCCCTTCTGCAGGAAGAGGTGGAGCCAAACAGTACTGATTGACAGCTACAAGCAACCAATCCATACAACTATACATAAGCAGGGTAAAAAGGGGCAGGATTAAGCATGATACAACAGTTTAAATCTTGCAACTAACAGTTCTATACATAAGTGGCGCCACTCGCGCCATCACATACATACATACAGACACACACACACACAAGCACACACAAATATACACATACATATACACATGCACACATACACATATTTACATATACACATGCACACATACACATATAGACATACACACATACACATATATATACACAAGCACATACATATACTCAATATACATATACACATATAAACACAGAAATACACAAATATATACACACGTATACACACATATATACACACACATATGCACACACATATGCACACACATATATACACCCATCTATCTATCTATCTATCTATCTATCTATCTATCTATCTATGCAAACACACATATATATACACATATACACAAATATATACACACACATAAACACATATATACACACACAAAACATATACACAAACTGGACCACAGTAACGCGTGGCAGGGGATGGCTAGTCTATATAAATAAAAATGTTATGTTAATTTGTGGGATTAACGTAACTCAAAAACCACTGGATGAATTGACACCAAATTTGGATGCAATACACCTCCCCGGCCAATGAGTGACCATCACTCATAAAAACACTGAAAAATTTATTTATTTATTTATTTGGTTTACTTTTACCCCACCCTTCTCACCCCGAAGGGGACTCAGGGCGGCTTACACATCCAAGGCCCAATTCGATGCCCATAGCATACATCAATAATAAACAGTAAAGCAAAATAACACAAATTAGCAAACAACAACAATACATTGCATCTAAACCCGTTAAAACCAATAAAATTTCATACAAACCGATACAAACCGCTTCTTCCTTCTTGCCAGTCAATGTTCGCTATCTCATGGTTCAGAGTTTTCTTCCACATTTATCAGTCCACATATATCAGTCCTGCCGGTCCTAATTGCCTGGTTGTCCTATCTAGTTAGCAGATTGCCCGAAGGCCTGGTCCCACAACCACGTCTTTGCCTTCCTCCTAAAGGACAGGAGTGATGTCGATGCCCTGATATCCACTGGGAGTGAGTTGCACAGGTGGGGGGCCACCACTGAGAAGGCCCTGCTCCTCGTCCCCACCAGCCTTGCTTGGGAAAGCGGTGGAGTCGAGAGCAGGGCCCCCTCAGATGATCTTAAATTCCGTGGTGGGACGTAGAGGGAGATACATTCGGACAGATACGCTGGACCGGAACCGTACAGGGTTTTGTAGGTCAAGACCAGCACCTTGAATTGGGCTCGGAACTGAACCTGCAGCCAGTGGAACTGACACAGCAGAGGGGTGGTGTGCTCTCTGTATGTCGCCCCAGTGAGCAGCCTGGCTGCCGCTCGCTGGACCAGTTGAAGTTTCCGAACCGTCTTCAAGGGCAACCCCACGTAGAGCGCGTTGCAGTAGTCTATTCGGGATGTAACAAGAGCGTGGACCACTGTGGCCAGATCAGACTTCCCAAGGAACGGGCGCAACTGGTGCACAAGTTTTAATTGTGCAAAAGCTCTCCCGGCCACCGCTGAGACCTGGGGTTCCAGGCTCAGCGATGAGTCCAGGAAAAACAGCAGAAGGGACTTAAAAAGTAAAAAAAAAAAACCCCAAAATGCACAAAACCACACATATATATGCAAACACACACATATACACATATACACAAATATATTATACACACACAAAACATCTATACACAGGCTGGGCCACAGCAACGTGTGGCAGGGGATGGCTAGTATTGCATAAAATTACCTTCAGGTTATATGTATAAGGTATATATGAAACACAAATGAATTTCATGTTTACACCTGGGTCCCATCTCCAGTATATCTCATTATGTGTATATGAAAATACAATAATTCAAAAATTTGGGGAGAAAAAAATCCCTCCATACCTGAAATTGTCCATTTGGATGGCTGAGAGAGTGGCACCTTTGCTTTATGCACGCAACCTTTGTTTAATGCACAAAATGCACAAAATAATTAAAAAATAAAATCAAATTATATTTAGGATATGCGTGACAACAGATGATGTTCGGTCGCGCACTGGGTCTGAACAAATTGTCTTTATTCTATAGGTCGTATACTTTAAACCCAGTGGGAAGCCGGGGTGCCTCAAAGAGAAATTGTTAGGGATTTCTTAGGGATTGATGGTCTTTGGAGTCTTTAATGGTACAACAAAGTCTTTATTAAGTAACAGATAACAAACAACACTTCAAGGCTTTCTTATTCTAGTCTTTAAGAGACTGGCACTGACTAGGATTAAGTGTACTCTCTCAGCATGAGGAAGAACCCTTTATAATCTCTCCCAGGCTGACTATCATCTGGGCCTCGCTGGTCTGGGTCTTACTACCGATCCCAAATGCGTCTGGACATCGAGTAAACCTACCAGCCAAGGCTTGAAGATATTTCATCTGGAATTCCGTAGTTCTGTAATGCTGTCCTGTGGGAACTTCAGGGCTGTTTTCCCCTCTGGTGCTGGGAGGCTGAGAGGCTGTGAGCTCTCAGCCAGAGCCTTTGGGATCTTTTCCTTCTGTTTCTATTTCCCTGAATGATCTCCGGATGGTCCCCAGATGATCCCTGGATGATCTTGAGGAATGAAGCTTTTCCTACGGGATGAGCTGGTCTACGTCCTATAGACTAGTTTCCTTGTGTGTGACTGACTGAAAATGGCTCCCTTCCCTTCTCAAAACCCAAAAGGGGCGGAACTAAGGAACCTAATGATGATGGACAGGTGACCTGCCCTATAACTGCAAACTTTAACAGGAAGCCACCCTGCTGCAGAATCCCAAGCCTTGGACTGCAAGCAAACATTTAATACAAGGCAAATAAAATGGGAACTTCTGGTACAGCTGTACCAGCACAGATTAGTTTCACTGAGTTGTTGTAGCTTTTTTGGGCTATATGGCCATGTTCTAGAAGCATTCTCTCCTGACGTTTTGCTTTGCAACCTCTGAGGATGCTTACCATAGATGCAGGCGAAACATCAGGAGAGAATGCTTCTAGAACATGGCTATAGAGCCCAAAAAACCTACAACAACCCAAAAAGATTATAGTTGGCCTTCTGTCTCTAAAGAGTCTCTATCTATGGATTCAGTGACCCTTTGAAGGCAACCATATGCCTGCCATGAAAATGAGCTTGTCACCCCTGGTGTAGATGCATCCTTTGTTTCCGTACATATGTCACAAAAATAAATACATTTCGTGTTTAGACTTGGGTCCCATCTCAAAGATATGTCATGATGTACGTACATAGATGTGAATACATGTATTGCAAACTCCTGAACACTTCCCAAGCATTTCAGATCAGGGATTTCCTTGCAGGCCCAAGAGCTGTACTTGATCTTCCTCTTCGGGTCTGCAGAGGCCTTGACCCTCTTAAGGTGTGGGTGCCTTTAGGGCATCTTGCACCCCTTTCTCCCCCTTCCTGCCTTCTTTGCTTGGCTCCTGGGCTTGGCAGCAGAGGGCAGTGGCTGCTTATCGGATCCGGCTGCCGCCTCCCTCCCCTCAGTTTTTTTTCCCAGGGAGCTGGAATGACGGAGAGGTGCTTTCTCTCTCTTTCTCAATCTGGGCTCCCACCAGCTTGATTTGTCTTGGCTTCCCTTTCCTCCCAGGCTTTGGGAAGGGCCCGGAAAGGAAATGGGTGTGAGCTCTCTCTCATCAAGCCACAAGTTTGTCCTCTTGCTCTCTCTCGCTCTCTCTTGCTCCCGGAGCACGTTGCGGGGAAATGCGCTGCAACACATCTCCAGCACCACCGCTCCAGATGTTGCACTGCAGGCCTCCCTCTCCTCTGCTCTCTTTTGGCTCTGGAGCAGAGATCAGTCCCATTTAGTGAGGGAAAAGCATATGGTTCAACTGGCCCAACTGGGTAGGAGAGGAACCTACGCTGTGCAATGAATTCAGATTGGCACCACATTCATTGCTATAGTTTAAGGGTACAGAACAGGCCTGGGAAAACTTGAGCCCTCCCTCCAAGTGTTTTGGACTGCAACTCCCACAATTCCTAACAGCCGGTAGGCTGTTAGGAATTGTGGGAGTTGAAGTCCAAAACACCTGGAGCCGCCCAAGTTTGTCCAGGCCTGGTATAGTATTTTGGAAATTGTAGTTTTGCAAAGTCTTTCGCTTTCACCGCCAATGTGCATCTGCATTGTAGACTGAATATAAATAAACATAAACATAATAATAATAATAGTCCTAGACACTTGGGAAGTGTCTGACATGTGATCCAATACAACAACCAGCAGAATGTCTGTTGTGGACTCATTTTTTTATGTTTCTAATAATAATAATAATAATAATAATAATAATAATAATAATAATAATAATAATAATGCACCTCTCCATCATTCTGGGACTTTCGGATTCAGACAGACAGAGTTTTGGAACATGATACTCCGGACCTCACAATCGTGTTAAAAAACCAAGTATGGATTGTCGATGTTGCAATCTCATGTGAGAGCAGGATTGCAGGGAAACAACTGGAAAAGCTGACACGATATGAGGATTTAGAGATCGAACTGCAAAGACTCTGGCACAAGCCAGTCAAAGGGGTCCCAGTGGTGATCGGCACACTGGGTGCAGTGCCTAAAGACCTTGGCCTGCACTTAAACACAATTGGCTCTGACAAAATTACCATCTGCCAGCTGCAAAAGGCCACCTTACTGGGATCTATCTGCACACATTATTCGCCGACACATCACACAGTCCTAGACACTTGGGAAGGGTCCAACGTGTGATCCAATACAACAGCCAGCAGAGTGTCTACTGAGGACTCATCTTGTGTTTCAAATAATAATAACAACAACAACAATAAAAACTCAGCCGCTATCAAGACCTCAAAATCAAACTGCAAAGGCTCTGGCATGAACCAGTCCTGGTGGTCCTAATGGTCATCGGCACACTGGATGCCATGCCAAAGATCTCAGCCGGCATTTGGAAACAATCAACATCAACAAAATCACGATCTGTCAACTGCAAAAGGCCACCTGACTTGGATCTGTGCACATCATTCGAAAATACATCACACAATCCTAGACGCTTGGAAGAATTCGACTTGTAATTTTGTGATACAAAATCCAGCATATAGATCTTGTTTGCTGTGACATACTGTGCTTCTGTGTCAATAATAATAATAATAATAATAATAATAATACACTTTGATACTGCATTCACTGCCATGGCTGAATGCTCTGGAGTTATGGGAGTTGAAAGTTTCACAAAGTCTTTATTTTTTTTTCCTTTGGCAAAGAAGGTATCTACACTGTTGAATGAACACAGTTTGACATCATTTTCATTGCTTTGGAGTCATGGGAGTTGTAGTTTTACAAGGTCTTTTGCTCTCTCTGCCCAAGAATGCATCAACAATGTAGAATGAATGCCAGTCTGTCCCCATTTTCACTCTTTTGGAGTTGTGGGAATTGTAGTAAGAAGATCACAGAGGGCCTTGTCAAATGCCTACAACTAAATACTAAATTACAGGTGTTTATTTTTGCTTTAAACTAACTTTGACTGCATCTACATCGTAGAATCAACCCAGTCTGCCACCACTTGAACTGCCATGGCTCAGGGACAACTGACACTGGAAATTGTAGTTTTGCAAGGTCTCTCACCTTCTCTGCCGAAGAGGGCTGGTGCCTCCCCAAACTGCAACTCCCAGGGTGTAGTTCTGTGCAGATGTGCCCCGGAGTAACCCCAGATCTGTCCCATTTGTGCCAAATCCGGAGCCATTGGCACGATAAGAAAAGTGTATTAGTCATCTCTCCAGCTGTTCACTCTGTCTGCCCAGGTTTTTATAATTTCCAACTTTGCTGCCTGTTTTCTCCTGGCCAGGAATATGATTGTGGAAAATATAATAAAAAGATAATTAAAAAAGAGGGAGGGACCTTTCCCTTTGAAGCTGAAATGGCTCCCTATTTCAATGAACAGTTCCAATGATGAAAATACTTCTTTTAAATGGTCCCCAAAAATGGATTGTTTAGGCCCCATACACACATCACCATATAATGCAGTTTCATAATAATAATAATAATAATAATAATAATAATCTATATAAATAAAAATGTAATGTTGATTTGTGGGATTAACATAACTCAAAAACCACTGGTCGAATTGATACCAAATTTGGCCACAAGATACCTACTAACCCAAGGAGTGACCATCACTCAAAAATTGATTTTGTCATTTGGGAGTAGTAGTTGCTGGGATTTATAGTTCACCTACAATCAGAGCATTCTGAACTCCACCAATGACGGTATTGAACCAATCTTGGCACATAGGACTCCATGACCAACAGAAAATTCTGGAAGGGTTTGGTGGGCATTGACCTTGAGTCTGGGAGTTGTAGTTCACCTACATCTAGAGAGCACTGTGGACTCAAACAGATCTGGACCAAACTTGGCACGAATACGCCATATGCCCAAATGTGAACTCAGATGGAGTTTGGGGGAAATAGATCCTGACATTTGGGAGTTTTAGTTACTGGGATTTATACAGTAGTTCACCTACAATCAAAGAGCATTCTGAACCGCACCAACAACAGAATTGGGGCAAACTTCCCACACAGAACCCCCATGAGCAACAGAAAATACTTAAGGCCATCCAGTCCAATTTCCTTCACCAGGGCAAGAAAACATAATCAAAGCCCTCCTGACAAAGAGTCATCCAGCCATAGAGATAGATTGATATGATTCACACCCCCAGAGATATAGCACCATAGATTTGAAAGGTTCCCCTAAAAAAGGACAATTATATGTTGCATGTTCCAGAGTAGGCAAACCAGACAATCTCCACATCAACACTGACAAAGAAACAACAAGAAATACTGTTTACCCACAAGCAGAAAGACATTACATATATTAGAGACCATATATTAGAGAAAATATGTTTAAAATGTTTTACAGAACCTATATAACCCCTGAGGTACTAGCTAAAATAGAGAAGACAGGACAAGGGGCTTGCTGGAGATGCAAGAAGGTGAAGGGATCTTTTTTCCACGTATGGTGGACCTGTAACATAGTTAAAGAATTCTGGAAAAAAGTGATGAAAGAAACAAACAAAATGATCAGCAAAAAAATCAAGAAAAACCCAGAAATGTGCTTATTAGGAATATTTAGGAGGCGTATTAGCACAGGAGATGAAGAAAATTGTCAGTATTGTTTTGTTGCTGCGAGACTAATAATACCTAAATCGTGGAAGGGGGAAAAAGAGTTAAATATTAAGGATTGGAGAGATAAATTAGTAGACTATATCCAAATGGCCAAACTGACAAATAGCAGCAGAGGTGGAAATAATGAAGAATTTGTTAAAAAATGGCGGTTGGCAATTGGATATCTTGAAAAGAAGACAAAAGTAGATTTGAAGATTGCCATAAAGGGTGAAAGAAGTGAAAGAAGATACGTGAGTAGTTGCGGGTTAGTTATGTGATCCATACGGAGTGGTGTCGGAGGTCACAGGGGTTGGGTTCACGGGTGTGGGATTAGAGGGACAATAAATGTTAATGTATTATAACTGTACAGTCAAAGTTGAGTTTTTATATGTTTAATGAGTGCTGGCTGTATACCATTCTGCTAACTGGCATACTCTTTTGCATTTCTTTTTTTCTGTTTTTTTCTTTCTTTTTTACTTTTTACTTATTTCGGTTTTCCTTTGGTGTTGGTTTTGTTTTCTGTATGCACCACATACCAATAAATTTTTTAAAACAAAAAACACTGACAAAGAAACAGCAAGTGTTAGAGACCCTAAATTGGGTCTTCTTAGGTCCACATCATGGGAACACGTAAGGAAGGAGTTCAGTCCCAAAAAAAATAAAAAAAACAAGGTTTATTTTAGTTTCTTCATGAAGAAGACAGACAGCGTGGCAGTATACGCAGATGCTACCTTTCAAGTGGCTGCTGCCCCCCTCCTCTTTTTCTGCTGACTTTTATACTCAAGTAATAGGTCATGGAAAGTACTCGCTTTCCAGCCCCTCTCCCTTGAACTTTTGATGGAAAGTAACTTCTTGTACCTGCAGACTCTGTGCTTAACCACAACCTTTGAACTTAACCACAACACAACTTCCACCCTCTACATGTCACATCTTGTTTCTTAAAAACATTTTCTTCTGTGTTGCTCCTTTTCTACAGAGAAAGGGTATATTTTTCTTTTGCTGTTAATTTCATTCAAAGCCCCTTGCTTAGCATTTGCAAATTTCACTCAAAGACCCTTTCACAAGAAGTGCTGTTTACCCACAAGCAGAAAGAAATTACATACATTAGAAACCAATACTTTCTCATTACTTTATCTTCCAGATCACCAGACTGGGCCATAGCAACGTGTGGCAGGGGATGGTTAGTGATAATAATAATGCCTGATTCTTGCAGCCCAAGAACAGGCAATTAGAACCAATGCAATCAAAGCCAGAATTGAAAAGTCGACTACAGATCCTACGTGTAGACTCTGCAAGGAAGCAGACAAAATGATAGATCACCATAATTCCCACACACAATCTTCTTGACCAACAGAAAATACACTTCACTACCTCTGAGGATGCTTGCCATAGATGCAGGCAAAACGTCAGGAGAAATGCCTCTAGAACATGGCCCTATAGCCTGAAAAAACCCACAAGAACCTAATACTTTGTATTGTCGAAAGCTTTCATGGCTGGAATCACTGGGTTGTTGTAGGTTTTTTTCGGGCTATATGGCCATATTCTAGAGGAGAGAATGCCTCTAGAACATGGCCATATAGCCTGAAAAAACCTACAACAACCCAGAAAATACTTTGTTTTCTGATGGTCTTTGGTGACCCCTCTGACACCCGCTTGTGACCCCCTCAGGGGTCCCGACCTTCTGGTTAAGAAACACTGTTGTAGAGCTTCACCTAGAACTTGAAAAAGTTCCTTTTTGGATTGGAGCTACTCAAATTCCCCAACCAGTACAGGAGATGGTTATCTGAGTTGGGAGCATCCCATACAGATAGTAGACTGCGCATTACATTGGGCTTGCCTTTTGGAGATGATGCTTTCACCCCTTTGGATTTTTCATCTCCATTTGTCCTGCCATGAAATATTAGGAACACGGTTTAGCCAGAATTAATTAATTTCCCGCCTGGAATGCTTAAACAGTGAAAAAGTGTCACTTCATGGTTATGTCACAACTTGGATGTGTGTGTGTATGCTTAAAAGTAATACTCTTTCTCCTTGGGTGGGCATCACCCCAAGTCCCAAATCTCTCGCTCCCATCCCTTCTGGAAAGGTTCAGGCAAATGCACACAAACACACAGTCATTCCGCGGCATCAGACTCTGTGAGCAACACACTTTTTAATAAGCGTTGCCCCCGCGGGGGAGATCAAACCGTCCAAAGGACTCATGCATCCAGCGTGGATATTGCACAGCTCTCTTTGCAAAAGTTTCTGTTTTAAGCTGTGTGAGAACTGGCATGGCATCAGGGTTGGAACCTTGGACTCTGGGGACTTGGGTTCGAATCCCCACACAGCCATGGAAACCTACAAGAAAACATTATGCACGACACATTTGGCACTGAATTCTGTCTTAGGAATATATCTATATGTGTGAAAATATGTTTGTAAGTATATATGTTTGTATGTGGGTGACTGACACATCCAGAGAGCAAGCGCTATGAACCCCATCAGTGACAAATCTGGACCAAACTTGGCACACATACCCAACGTGGCCAACTTTGAATACTGGCAAGGTTTGTGAAGAGTTGTGAATGTTGGGAGTTATAGTTTATCCACATCCAGAAAATACCCTAAACCAGCGTTTCTTAACCTGGGGGGAAGGAGGTCAGCGGTGTCACCATAGACCAAAAATTTAAAAACTATGGCTGGGCCAGATGTAAAAGATTAAAATTTTAAAATAAACACTGGGTGTGAACAGAGGTAGGATGTATCTTGGCAGGAGGGTTTTAAAGGGTAATGTAGGGAGAGCAACCCAACAGGTAGTTAAAGTGCTTCTGAGGACATTCTGCAGGGAATCGGTCAGAGCAGGGCATTGTTTCCTTTATTCAAGGAAGGCACACTGGAACAGCATTATGAATTCCACCAATGATGGAATTCAACCAAACTTGGAACAGAACTCCTATGACCAAGAGAAAATACTGGAAGGGTTTGGTGGGCATTGACCTTGAGTTTTGGAGTTGTAGTTTTTAGAGGGCACTGTGGACTCAAACAAACTTGGCACAGATACTCAATGTGCCTGTTCTGTCGCGTACTGGGCCTGTAAATAATGGCCTTTAAACAGGACGTGTGACTTGAGCCCAGCGAGAAGCCAGGCCCCCCCGAAGAGAAGTTCTCAGAGGTTTTCCACCACAAATGATCTTTAGATGGCTTGTGAAGTATAACAAAGTCTTTATTAATGAACAATCAAACAGAAACTTCTCTTGTCTTCAGAAAGTTAAACAAATGATTCCAGGCTTTTATGCAACTGGTGGCTTCCTAACCTTGCCCACGAAGGACAGACAATTGTCTTCAATAACTAATTCTTTACTTTAAATGGAAAATCCCCTTTTTAACTTCTCCCAGGCTGACTGTAATCTAATTCTTACTGATGTGGGCTCCGCTACTGGGTCGAACTGCATCTCGAACGGTGAGTGGACCTACCAGTAAGGCTAGTAGATTCTCCAGCCAGAGTTCTTTAGTCTTTAGGGCTGTTTCCCTGGAAATCTTTGGAGACTCTTAAGACTGTTCTCCCCCAGAAAGGCTTAAGGGTTGAAACTTTTGTACAGGAGAAGCTTGAACACATTCTGTACATTAGTTTTCGTTACTGAGACTAACTAAAAAATGGCTTCCTTCCCTTCTCAATTGCCCTGAGCAAGGGGCGGAACCAAAACTTAACGATGATGGACAGGTGACTTGCCCTACGACTGCAACCAAAGGAAGCCACCCTTCTGCAGAATCCCAGGAACCTTGGACTGCAAGCAAACATTTAAAACAAAGCCAATAAAATTAGAGCTCCTGGTACAGCCGTACCAGCACAGTGCCCAAATGTGAACACTGGTGGAGTTTGGGGGGAAATAGACCTTGACATTTGGAAGCATTCTGAACCCAACCAATGATAGAATTGGGCCAAACTTCCCATATGGAACCCTCAAGACCAACAGAAAATACTGTATTTTCTGATGGTCTTTGGTGACCCCTCTGACATCTCCTTGCAATCCCCCAGTGGTCCTTATCCCCAGGTTGAGAAACGCTGTCCTAAAGACTGCCAATGTGGGAGTTTGCCTGATATCCTTGGGGAGTGAGTTCCAGAGTCGGGGGGCCACCATAGAGAAGGATCTCTCCCTCGTCCCCAACAATCGTGCCTGCGAAGGGGGCGGGAGTGAGAGCAGAGTCTCTCCGGATGATCGAAGTGATCGCGTGGGTTCGTACACAGAAATGCGGTCACGCAGGTTCTCCCATTTCTGAGTGGTGTTTCAATGGCAGGGAGAGAACTTCGACCTAAAACTTGGGAGAAGCTTCCTAAGGGTCAAACAGTGGAAGATGTTGCCACCTTCGAGTCGAGTGCCATCTCCTTTGCTGGAGATGTGTGTCAGCTCCACTGGCTGCCGGTTCAATTCCGAGCACAATTCAAGGTGCTGGTTTTGACCTACAAAACCCTGTACGGTTTCGGTCCAGTGTATCTGTCCGAACGTATCTCCCTCTACGTCCCACCCCGGAATTTGAGATCATCCGGGGAGGCCCTGCTCTCGACCCCACCGCTATCACAAGCGAGGCTGGTGGGGACGAGGAGCATGGCCTTCTCGGTGGTGGCCCCTCGCTTGTGGAACTCACTCCCGGGGGAAATCAGGGCATCAACATCCCTCCTCACCTTCAGGAGGAAAGTAAAGACGTGGTTGTGGGACCAGGCCTTTGGGCAACCTGACAATTAGATATGGAAACCAAATGGATAGGACTGAAAGGACTGACAATTGCGGAATTGGAATTTAAACTATGAGATTGTGAAACGCTGACCGTCAAGGAGGTTTGTATGGGAGTTGTCGTTGTCGTTGCTGGGATTTTATTGCTTTTATTGGTTTTATGGTTGTTTTTGCCTGTAATAATTATTGTTTTTATGGTAATTGTTGTTATCGATAGAGTTGTTGTTTTGTTAAATGATGTTATTGTCTTTTGCTGTTATCTGATGTGGGCATCGAATTGTGCCTCGCTTTTGTAAGCCGCCCTGATTCCCTCCCCCCCCCCCCCCCCGGGGTGAGAAGGGCGGGGTAGAAGCAACCGAAATAAATAAATAAATACATTTTAAGAAGTGGTTGGATGGCTATCTCTCAGGAGGGCTTGAATTGTGTTTTCTTGCATGGGAGAAAGAGGTTGGACTGGATGGCCTTTATGGCTCTCTTCCAACTTGAGGATTCTCATCTCTATGACGTGAACCAAAGTGGCCAAGTGCAAAGACGGCCTCATTTCCGCCCGACGCGTAGAAAATCCCATCCTCTGCTCTCACTTTTAAAACAGATGCTGGAGTGGCGCGCTCAAGTTTTTTGAGCCCGGTCATAATCACTTCATTATTATTAATAACCATAGCAACAGCATGGAAATTAATCGTAGCCTTTCAGCTTTTTAAAATATATATATGCAAAAAAAGGCGATCTCCATAGGAACAGAATCCCCGAAACAAACAAAGCGTACCCGCAAGGTTAGATTCCTAGAAATCATATACATATTATATCATTTCCGACCATCCGAGCCCATGGTTACAAGCTGCCACCAATTATCCGGTAGCTCCTCTTTGAAATACAAAAAAAAAATCATAATGATTTTCAGAAAGATCGGCTTACCAAATATCAGGTCAGACTTGGCTGGAAAAAACGCGGGTGGCCAGGGAGCCCAAGCCAGGCTTACAATGAAGGGTGGATGCATTTGTGCATAATGCGCTGTTGGGAATGCGGGTCGGTTTTCTCATAGGAGGCATTTACACTCCAGAATGAATGCAGTTTGACATCACTTGAACCCCCATGGCTGGATCCTATGGGGTTGTAATTTTAGACATCCCAGGCTTCCTTACACATCACCATCTCCCAAAGCAGTTACTCTACTCCAAACTAAAGAATGGGAATTGAATGTTGGTGGACAGGAAAAGAGATTGAAAGATGGGCTTAAAGACAACCTTAAAAACTGTGGTATGGACACTGAGAACTGGGAAGCCCTGGCCCTTGAGTGCTCTAACTGGAAGTCAGCTGTGACCAGCAGTGCTGCAGAATTCAAAGAGGCACAAATGGAGGGTGAAAGGGAGAAACGTGCCAAGAGGATGGCATGTCAAGCCAACCTTCCATCTGGAAACTGTCACTGGGGAACGGAGAACATGCGGATCAAGAATAGGGCTCCACAGCCACCTACGGACCCACCACCAAGACACCACATCTGGAAGACCATCATCCTCAAGCTACAAGGGATCACCTAAGTAATTAAGTATTGAGTCATAGTGGTTAAACTGGTGTCAAACTGCAGTCATTCTAAAGTGTAGACTAGTCATGGGCAAACTTGGGCCCTCCAGGTGTTTTGGACTTCAACTCCCACAATTCCTAACAGCCACTAAGGGCATATTGAGTATCAGTACCAAGTTTGGTCCAGATCCATCATTCTTTGAATCCACAGTGCTCTCTGGATGCAGGTGAACTACAACTCCCAAACTCAACATCAATGCCCACCAAACCTTTCCAGTATTTTCTATTGCTCATGGGAGTTCTGTGTGCCAAGTTTGGTTCAATTCCATTGTTGTTTGAATTCAGAATGCTCCTTGATTGTAGGTGAACTATAAATCCCAGCAACTACAACTCCCAAATGACAAACACAACCTCCCCCCCAACCCCACCAGTATTCAAATTTGGGTGTATTGGGTATTTGTGCCAAATGTGGTCCAATGAATGAAAATATTTTCTGCCTATCATGGGCAAACTTGGGCCCTTCGGATGTTTTGGACTTCAACTCCCACTGTGGGAGTTGAAGTCCAAAACATCCAAAGGGCCCAAGTTTGCCCATGATAGGCAGAAAATATTTTCATTCATTGGAATTGAACCAAACTTGGCACACAGAACTCCCATGACCAACAAAAAATACTGGAAGGGTTTGGTGGGCATTGACCTTGAGTTTGGGAGTTGTAGTTCAGATACATCCAGAGAGCACTGTGGATTCAAAGAATGATGGATCTAGACCAAACTTGGTACTGATACTCAATATGCCCCAATGTGAACACTGGTGGAGTTTGGAGAAAGCAGACCTTGACGTTTGGGAGTTGTCGTTGCTGAGATTTATAGTTCACCTACAATCAAAGAGCATTCTGAACTCCACCAACGATGGAATTGAACCAAACTTGGCACGCAGAACTCCCATGACCAACACAAAATACTGGAAGGGTTTGGTGGGCATTGACCTTGAGTTTGGGAGTTGTAGTTCACCTACATCCAGAGAGCATTGTGGACTCAAACAATGATAGATCTGGACCAAACTTGATGCGATGTAGTTTGGGGAAAGCAGATCTTGACGTTTGGGAGTTGTCGTTGCTAGGATTTATAGTTCACCTACAATCAAAGAGCATTCTGAACCCCACCAACGATAGAGTTGGGCCAAACTTCCCACACAGAACAACCATGACTTAAATTCCCAAACACCTGGAGGGCTGAAGTTTGAGGATGGCTGCTTTAAGGCATGGTGGTTCTGTGTTCACATTTGGGCATTTTGAGTATTCGTGCCAAGTTTGGTCCAGATCCATCATTGCTTGAGTCCACGGTGCTCTCTGGATGTAGGTAAACTACACCTCCAAAACTCAAGATCAATGCCCATTCAAGCCTTCCAGTATTTCCTGTTGGTCTTGGGAGTTCTTTGTTCCAAGTTTGGTTCAATTCCATTGTTATACATGGCTATCATGTCTCCTCTCAGCTTTCTCTTCTTCAGGCTAAACATGCTCAGGTCTTTAAGCCGGTCTTCATAGGGCTTGTTCTTCAGACCCTTGATCATTTTAGCCGCCCTTCTCTAATCTAATGCCTAAAACACTTTAAAACTCGTGTTCCCAAAACCGCTGCATTACGGCTCTCTGCAAACTCAAAAATGCACCAAAAGTTTGGTGGAAAGAAGGCGATGGGATGAAAACCTCGCTCCACAATCCATTAGACTGCACAAATTCCATGACAATGACTGAGCCACTCAGCAGGGCTTTATGAGGCTCCGGAAAGTGGAAAAATCACACCGAGGCACAATAGAGGGGGAAAAACGAAAGGAAGAAAGAGGGAACTCCCTAAAACACCCGAATATCACTGCTGAGCAAAAGGGAAACTCTGGCTTTGACCACAGAAAGAAAGGAAAACAAAGACACTGGTCCAGGAAGGAGGAGGAAGCCTGCCAATGGGAACTTCTCCTATAAAGAGGCACACCGGGAAGGCAGCGTGCGAAACAGAGAGAAGGGATACCTTGGCTCTATAGCATTACGCCCTGCAATGAATCAAATTGGGGTTTTAAAAAAATCTATATACATACTCCTCAACCCCCGAGCAATATTAACATCATTGCCCAGTTTGCAAAGCCAGTAATTTTCCAATACATGACCCATAAACTTATGGAAACCAGCTTCCCCGTCATCCTCAAAACAATTATTGTGAAGTAAAAAGGAAGTTAAAATGGACTTCCCTCCTCTTGCCGTAAAGATATACAATGAGAATATTATTGTCATCCTGCCAACTTAAATAACTTCTTAAATAACTTCTTTATCCTACCGTACGATGTATTTATGCTTGTTTGTCTGTACTACAAAGGCTGTTGGTGGGTGGAGTGGCCCTCTGTGATGTCACTGGCTTGGCTGCTGTTAGATGAAGGTTTGGCTGCTGCCAGGTGAAGTGGCCTTCTGTGATGTCACTGGCTAGGCTGTTGCTAGGTGAGGGATTGGATGCTGCTAGGTGATGTGGCCTTTTGTGATGTCACTGGCTTGACTGCTGGTAGATGGAGGATGGGCCACTACTAGGTGAAGTGACCCCCTGTGATGCCACTGGTTTGGCTGTTGCTAGGTGAAGGATTGGTTGCTGTTATGTGAAGTGGCCTTCCATGATATCACTGGCTTGGCTGTTGATAGGTGAAGGATTGGCTGCTGCTATAAAAGTGGCCCTCTGTAATCATAATGTCACCGGCTTGTCTGTTGCTAGTTGAAGGATTGGCTACTGCTAGGTGAAGTGGCCTTCAGTGATGCCACTGGCTTGGCTGCTGCTAGATAAAAGATTGGCTGCTGCTAGGTGAAGTGACCTTCTGTGATGTCACTGGCTTGGCAGCTGCTAGATGAAGGATTGGCCACTGCTAGGTGAAGTGACACTCTGTGATGACACTGGCTTGGCTGCTGCTAGGTGAAGTGGCCTTCAGTGATGTCACTGGCTTGGTTGTCGCTAGATAATGGATTGGCTGCTGCTAGGTGAAGTGACCCTCTGTGATGTCACTGGCTTGGCTGTTGCTAGATGAAGGATTGGCTGCTGCCAAGTAGTGGCCTTCCGTGATGTCACTGGCTTGGTTGCTGCTAGATAAAGGATTGGCTGCTGCTAGGTGAAGTGACCCTCTGTGATGGCACTGGCTTGGTTGCTGCTAGTTGCTGCAACAGGTTGGCTGTTGCTAGGTAAAGTGACTGTTCTGTCGCCGCTGGCCCTGTATTTGGTTGGCTTTAAATATAGGATGTGTAACCTTTGCCCAACGGGAAGCCAGGGGCCCAAGAAGAAGTTCTCAGAGGTTTCCACTACAAAAGAGTCTTGATATGGCTTGAAAAATACAACAAAGTCTTTTATTAATGAATCAGACAGGTACTTCAAAGCTTTCTTGATAAAAAAAATTAGTTCTCTCAATCTTGCCCACAGGGGACAGGCACTATCTTCAACAACCTTTCTTTAAAGGAAAATTCCCCTTTTTTAACTTCTCCCAAGGCTAAAATCCAACCCTCACTAGTGTGGGTTCCGCTGCCAGGCTGAACTGCTTCTCGAGCGCTGAGTGGACCTACCTGCAAGGCAATGGATGTTCCCCAGCTGGAGTTCTTTAGACCTTAAGGCTGTCTTCCTGGAAAATCTCAAGGCTGTGGAAGGCTTCCCTGGAGTTCTTAGGAGACTCTTAAAGCTGTTCTCCCCTGGAGATTCTTTCCCTGGAGATTCTGTTAGAGTTTCTGTGACCCTGTAATTCTTAAAGGTTGAAGCCTTTGTACAGGGGAAACAACACACATCCTATACATTGGTTAACCTGGCTGAAACTAAACTCAAAATGGCTCACTTCCCTACCAAAGCCCAAAAGGGGGCGGGACTAGGGAACCTAAGGATAATTGACAAGCAATTGACCCAATAACTGCAAAATAAGGAGGGCCATCTAACTGCAAAAGCATATAACTTCAAAATACATGCAGCATCAAACAGATAGCAAGATAAGCTGGAACTCCTGGTGCGGCTGTACCAAAACAGTGACCTTCTGTGATGCCACTGGCTTGGCTGTCGCTAGATAATGGATTGGCTGCTGCTAGGTGAAGTGACGATTTGTGATGCCACTGGCTTGGATGTGGCTTGGCTGTTGCCAGGTGAAGGATTGGTTGCTGCCAGGTGAAGTGGTTCTTTGTGATGACACCAGGAAATAAAGGCAACATGTGTATGAGGGGAAGAAGGAAGGATGGAAGAGGAAGGGAAAAGGGGACAAAAAAAAAAGGAGAAGAAAAAGCAGGGAGAGAGAGAAAGAAAAGAAGAAAAAGGTATGTAGGGAGGAAAGGGGGGGAAATAAAAAGAAAGAAGGCATGAAAGCAGTGGGCAGCGCTAGGTATATATGCTAGTTTTACTTAATCTTCAAAGTCTGCAAGCATTTTTACATTTGTCTTTATAAATGATACAAATGGTTCCCATTCTTCCAAAACATTTCCTGCTGGCATCTCCTTTGTGAAACAAAGGATGACTACCCGACTTCAACAAGTTCTAGAACTTCTATAATCCAGTTTTCTTTTGAGGGTATGTCTTTGCCCCCCCCCCCCCCATTTTCCTGTTTGGTTCCCCAAAATGCTGCTGTTGCACATTTGGGCATGAAAGCACCCCTTTCCCAAAGCGTTTGTGCTCTGCTTGTTGTAAACTAGAACTCTCTGAGTCTCCCAGCAAAGAGGGAATGAGTTCTTGGGAGAGGTTCACAAAGAAAATAAGGAGAGCAGGAGTGCAGGGAAGGTGTGTGGGGTGAGAACATCGACACTTCTCCTTCACGCTTGTAACTCGCACGTGTGTAAATTATCAGTCCCGGGTTGGGATGGTTTCAGTCTAAGAGAGAGGGAGCAGGAAACAAGGCTGAACTTCACCTTAAAACTTATTTTCCCATGCGAATAACCTTGATCTCTTATGGATGTTATTATTTATGGAACTGTTTAATAGGGCTTCTTTAGGGATCTCTAGATCTTCCAGTGCAACTGTATGGACAGCTTCCACAAGACGTTGATCACGCGGGATCTACAAATGCTTAGAGAAGTGTCCTTTGTAGGAAACTCTAGGGCAGTAGCACAGCGGGTTAAACCACAAGATGCAGAAAACTTGCTGACTGGAAGTTTGAAGCTGTGGGTCAGGGTGAGCTATTAGCCCTAGCTTCTGCCAACCTAGCAGTTCAAAAACATGCAATGTGAGTCAATCAATAGGTACTGCCTCAGCAGGAAGGTAAAAGGTGCCCATGCAGCCATGCCAGCAAAACACAAACAGGAGGGTCTATGGATAACAGACTCTTGGTATGGAAAAATGGAACAAGAGCACCTCCCCATGGCCAGAATTTAGCATTGCCTCCAGACGCCGGAGATGGATGTCTTTGTTTGTGTATTGTGTGTCATTGTTGTTACTGTATAAAATACATTGAATGTTTACCTATATATGTGTATACTGTAATCAGCTCTGAGTCCTCTTGGGGATATAGAGTGAAACATAAATAAAGTGCATTATTGTATTATTATTATTATTATTATTATTCCAGTGCAAATCTAAAGTCAACTTACAGTGAACTTGAGCAGAGAGATTCATAGGGTAAATTAATACAGCTTGGCACCACTTGAACTGCCATGGATTGTTTGAATTGTTGTTTGGCAATACCTTTAGTATTCCCAGCCAAAGACCGCTGGTGCTTCACCAGACTACAGAATCCCAGAACTCCATAGCATTGAACCATCGCAATGGAAGTCAAGTAAAACTGGATTAATTCCATAGTGTAGATGCACCCAGAGGTAGATGATGTTCCGCAGAGCATGTTTTAGCCAAGTCCCATGCAAAAGACACACAGGCAAGAGGAAAAAGAAACAGAAAATCTTTACTTTTATCAGTAGAGGCATAAACTTGCAGTGTTACATACAAAATCAAACAGTGCAATAAACTTACATAGTCCTTGTATGTAACACAGAATAAGGCTTCTGAATCTTCATTCAAATGAGAGAGCAAAACATAAACCTTGAGTAAATAGCTGTGCTGTCGCACGCTGGGCCTGTGCATAAGACTGTAGACACTAGACAGGACATAAATTCTGTGTGCCCAACGGGATGCCGGGGCTGCCTCAGATTAAAGGCCTTTGGACCTCCCCAAAACAAAGTTCTGTAGAGGCTTAAAGTAAGTCCAACAAAGTTCTTTATTGATGAAAACAAACAGGTACTTTCAAGCTATCTTAACTGTCTATTGGCTCTTGCAATCCTGTTCACTGGGAACAGGCACTATCTTCATAACTATATACTAACTAATGGGGAAATCCTTAACTTCTAATCTGGGCAGTCCGTCTTTGCCTCTGTTGGCGTGGAGCCCCTGCACCCGGTACCAACTGCGTCTGGCTTCTGCGAGAGACCCTTACCAAGCAGAGCTTTGTAGACTTCCAGGAAAAAAGAAGTTCAGGTTTCGGTGATGGCTGGCTGAAGTCCTTCTTCTTTGCCTTTTGGCTAAGATCATGTGTAGTGTAGTATCCTTCAGCAAATGAGCTGTAAGGCTGTATGATCCTCAGCCAAGCTGTGGGCTGTATAACCCCGGCCAAGCTGTAGGCTGTATATCTCCCCGGTCAAGCCGTAGAAAACGAAGCTTTCTACAGGAGCTCTTGGTATTATGTCCTGCATGGAAAGCTTCTCTGTGTGGACTGACTCAAAAAGGCTCCTATTCCCTCCAAAACTCAAAAAGGGCGGGACCAGGGAACGTAATGATAATTGACAGGTGGCTTGCCCTATGATTGCAAACTGTACCAGGAAGCCACCCTGCTGCAAAATCCCAAGCCTGGGATTGCAAACAAACATTTAATGCAAAGCAAACAAAATTGGAGCTCCTGGTACAGCTGTACCAGCACATAGCTATTCCATAATAGCAAAGAGCATCGCTGTTAGAGCATAGCAGCATTACAGCATATTGCTTCTCTTCCTCAGATTAGCATATTGCTTCTCCAAACTGTATCCTAAAATCCATACAGTTATACCACATTGGTTGTGTCCCAAGCATGCTGGCTGACCTACATTACCAGCTGTACATAATAATTAACATCATAAGGTTTTTCTTTAACACACACTGGTGAAAGTCCAAGACTTCCATGTCAGTTGGTCTGTGAAACCATTCCAGCTTCTAGTCCAAACTTCAATGTTTATTTGTTTATTTATTTACTGTATTTCTATGCCACTTTTCTCACCCCGAAGGTGATTCAAGGTGGATTACAATTCAATGCCACACAGTCATAAAGCACAATTAAAAACATTTAGCACACATTATTAAAAAACCATATAAAACCATTAAAAACATATAATCACCAGTGACTTCCTGTTAACTCATTTTCCAAAAGCATTGTCTAAGACATTCCATGTTCACTCTTTCCTGGTTCTATATTCATCTATTACACTGTGCTTCCAAAGGCTTGTTCAAAGAGCCAGGTTTTTACTTTTTTTTCCAAAATGTCAGGAAGGAGGGGGCTGATCTAATATCACTTGGGAGGCAATTCCATAGCCAAGGGGACTCCACTGAGAAGGCCCTGTCTCTCGTCCCTGCTAGGCGTGCCTGCGATGAAGGCGGGATCAAGAACAGGACCTACCCAAAATATCTTAAATTCCTAGATTGTTCATAAGGAGAGATTTGTTCGGATAGGTAAGTTGGGCCAGAACTGTTAAGGGCTTTATAGACCAAAGCCAGCACTTTGAATTGTGCCTGGTAACAAACTGGCAGCCAGTGGAGCTGGAGCAACAGAGGAATTGTATGTTCCCTGAGTGCTGCCCCGTTAGCAACCTGGCTGCTACCTGCTGGACCATTTGAAGCTTCCAAGGAGTCTTCAAAGGCAACCCCACGTACTTACTTACTTAGGCGATCCCTTGTAGTCTGAGGATGATGGTCCTTCAAGTTCGGTGTCCTGGGGGTGGGTTTGTAGGTGGCTGTGGAGCCCTATTCTTGACCTGCATCTTCTCCCACAGTGAGGGCATTGGTTTCCAGATGGAAGGCGGTCTCAGTGGCTGTGGAGCCCTATTCTTGACCTGCATCTTCTCCCACAGTGAGGGCATTGGTTTCCAGATGGAAGGCGGTCTCAGTGGCTGTGGAGCCCTATTCTTGACCTGCATCTTCTCCCACAGTGAGGGCATTGGTTTCCAGATGGAAGGCGGTCTTCCTCTTGGCACGTTTCTCTCTTTCTCCCTCCATTCGTGCCTCTTCAAATTCTGCAGCACTGCTGGTCACAGCTGACCTCCAGCTGGAGCGCTCAAGGGCCAGGGCTTCCCAGTTCTCAGTGTCTATGCCAGAGTTTTTAAGGTTGGCTTTGAGCCCATCTTTAAATCTCTTTTCCTGTCCACCTACATTCCTTTTTCTGTTCTTGAGTTCAGAGTAGAGCAACTGCTTTGGGAGACAGTGGTTGGGCATCCAGATAACGTGGCCGGTCCAGAGGAGTTGATGGCGGAGGACCATGGCTTCAGTGCTGGTGGTCTTTGCTTCTTCCAGCACGCTGACGTTTGTACACCTGTCTTCCCAAGAAATTTGCAAGATTTTCTGGAGGCAGCGCTGATGGAATCGATCCAGGAGTTGCATGTGACGCCTGTAGACAGTCCATGTTTCGCAGGCATAGAGCAGGGTTGGGAGGACAATAGCTTTATAGACAAGCACCTTGGTATCCCTACGGATGTCCCGGTCCTCAAACACTCTCTGCTTCATTCAGAAAAATGCTGCACTCGCAGAGCTCAGGCGATGTTGTATTTTGGTGTCGATGTTGACTTTGGTGGAGAGGTGGCTGCCAAGGTAGCGGAAATGATCAACATGTTCTAATGTTACACCATTAAGCTGTATCTCTGGCATTGGAGAGGGGATGGCTGATGTCTGCTGGAACAGCACTCTGGTTTTCTCGATGTTCAATGACAGGCCGAGCTTCTCGTATGCTTCTGTGAAGGTGTTTAGAGTGGCTTGTAGATCTTCTTCTGAATGCGCACAGATGACATTGTCATCAGCATACTGGAGTTCTATAACAGATGTTGTTGTAATCTTGGTTTTGGCTTTCAGTCTGCTGAAGAGTCTCTGAAGAGTCTTCAAAAGCAACCCCACGAACAGTGTGCTGCAGTAGTCTATACGGGATGTTACCAGAGCATGGACTACCATGACCAAAAGAGCTATATACCCTGAGGAGGCTTATCTCCAAAACAGGCCTAGCCTCTTTGAAGATTTGAGGTGCACTTCCACTTTAGAATATATCCTGGGAGTTGTAGTCTGGTGAGTCTTTGGTAGAGACGACTCAAGATCTCAAGATCTCATAAAACAACTCCAGAATTCCATAGTATTGAAACATGGCAGATAAAGTGGGGTCAAGCTGCATTAATTCCATAGTGTAGACACACTTGAAATGTGACTCAGCAAAACCCAATGCCATCGTCCTGGTGAATTTGTGTGCAAATATTTGCCGGGCGAGACGGGATCTTCCGTGGGCGCTGGGGAGACGATCCAGCACACTTCCTTGCTAATGAGGGATTATTGTCACAGCTGGGAGAAGTTTTCATTTGAAACCTGATCCCAGAAGAAAGCGGGATTCTGCCAAAACCATCTCTCCCGCTCCCTCCAGAAGTGCGGAGAGGTCCAGAAGAGCACAATGCCACTTGTTCAAACATCCCAGAAGGGAACGGGCAGATGACGTGGCCCTGCGTTTAGACTTGGTGCAATCGTTCTCAAAAGTGTGGATTGGAAGTCGGAGAAGTGATTTTGCATGGAAATGGATGCATTCCTTGCAAGAGAATTGTGGTTTTTTGGTTATTTTTGCAAAACAAACAAACAAACCCCTGAACTACACAAAAAAACCAACAGTTTCTAAACAGCTTTGTCTATTTTTGTGTGTGGCATATTACTATCATCTACACAAAACACAGTGATGTCGTGCAAAACAAAAAACGTGGACAGCAAAAAAATCTTACAGGATGAAAATGTCACACAACAAATATCTCGTGCAGAAAATACCAATATTCTTCCTCCTCTTCCACTTCTCCTCTTCCTCTTCTGCTCCTCCTTCTCTTTCTTTGCTTCCTCTTCTTTTTCTTCTCATCTCTTTCTTCCTCTTCTTCTTTTTCCTCATCCTCATCTTCTTCCACCACTTCTTGATCTTCCTCTTTGTCTTCATGTTCATCTTCTTCTGCCACTCCACTCTTTTGATTGAGATCCTTCTCCCCTTCTTCTCCTTCTCTTGTTCCTTCTTCTTTGCCTCCTCCTCTTCTTCTTCATCCCCTCCTCCTCCTCCTCTTCTTCCTCAGCTTCATCTTCTTCCACCACTTCTTCAACTTCTTCTTCGTATTCATGTTCATATTCTTCTGCCACTCCTCTCTCTTGATTGAGATCTTTCTCCTACACTTCTCCTTCTCCTCCTCTTCTTCTCCATCCATCCCCTCTTCCTCCTCCTCCTCTTCCTCATCTTCATCTTCTTCCACCACTTCTTGATCTTCCTCTTTGTCTTCATGTTCATCTTATTCTGCCACTCCTCTCTCATGATTGAGATCCTTCTCCTCCACTTTTCCTTCTCCTGCTCCTTCTTCTTTGCCTCTTCCTCTTCTTCTTCATCCCCTCTTCCTCCTCCTCCTGTTCTTCCTCATCATCTTCTTCCACCACTTCTTCACCTTCCTCTTTGTCTTCATGTTCATCTTCTTCTGCCACTGCTCTCTCTTGATTGAGATCTTTCTCCTCCACTTCATCTTTTCCTACTCCTTCTTCTTTGCCTCCTCCTCTTCTTCTTCATCCCCTCTTCCTCCTCCTCCTGTTCTTCCTCATCATCTTCTTCCACCACTACTTCACCTTCCTTTTCATCTTCATGTTCATCTTCTTCTGCCACTCCTCTCTCTTGATTGAGACCCTTCTCCTCCACTTCATCTTCTCCTACTCCTTTTTCTTTGCCTCCTCCACTTCTTCGCCATCCCCTCTTCCTCCTTCTCCTCCTCTTCTTCCTCTTCTTCATCTTCTTCCACCACTTCTTCACCTTCCTTTTCATCTTCATGTTCATCTTCTTCTGCCACTCCTCTCTCTTGATTGAGATCTTTCTCCTCCACTTCATCTTCTCCTGCTCTTTCTTCTTTGCCTCCTCCTCTTCTTCTTCATCCCCTCTTCCTCCTCTTCTTCTTCCTCATCTTCATCTTCTTCCAACACTTCTTCATCTTCATGTTCATCTTCTTCTGCCATTCCACTCTTTTGATTGAGATCCTTCTCCTCCACTACTTCTTCTAATGCTCCTTCTTTTTTGCCTCCTTCTCCTTTTCTTCTTCATCCCCTCCTCCTCCTCCTCCTCCTCTTCAACTTCTTCCACCACTTCTTCACCTTCCTTTTCGTCTTCATGTTCATCTTCTTCTGCCACTCTGTTCTCTTGATTGAGATCCAATGTGATTGACATCCAGATTATTTGCAAGTAAGTTTTTTTCTGCTGTGATTAAAAAACAAATTGCTTTTACACTCAAAAACCACCAGTGACTATCTGGAAACAGTGGTTTTCTCACAACCCACAAGGTTCTTGCAAAACAAATGATGATTGAAATCTGTGGTGCTTACTCATACGTCAGGACTACACTAGATTTGTTTTGCAAGACCTTTCTGAGGTGTGTCAAAACCACTGTCCTCTAGGGTATTCGCTATCTCTTCAAATATCTGCAAATTGTATCAGCATGACTTCTATTCCATCATTCAAGTCATGGATAAAGATGTTGAATAGCCTTGGACCAAGGACAGAACCTCATCTGCGTCACCCCAAAAGTCACTTCTCTCCAAGATGAAGAGTCTTCCTTGTAGACCAGCGTTTCTTAACTGGGGGTTGGGACCCCTTGGGGGGGTCATGAGGGGGTGTCAGGGGGCCAGCAAAAACCATCAGAAAACACAGTATTTTCAGTTGGTGATGGGGGTTCTGTGTGGGGAGTTTGGCCCAATTCTATCATTGGCGGGGTTCAGAATCCCCTTCGATTGTAGGTGAACTATAAATCCCAGCAACTACAACTCCCAAATGCCAAGTATATTTCCTCCAACCAGTGTTCACATTTGGGCATATTGAGGATTCGTGCCAAGTTTGGTCCAGATCCATCATTGTTTGAGTCCACAGTACTCTCTGGATATAGGTGAACTATAACTCCAAAACTCAAGGTCAATGCCCACCAAACCCTTCCAGTATTTTCTGTTGGTCATGGGAGTTCTGTGTGCCAAGGTTAGTCCAATTCCATTGTTGATGGAGTACAGAATGCTCTTTGATTGTAGGTGAACTATCAATCCCAGCAACTACAACTCCCAAATCACAAAATCTATAAGTCACCCCCCAAACTCCACCAATATTCCAATGTGGGTGTATTGGGTATTTGTGCCAAATTTGGTCCAATGAATGAAAATACATCCTGCATATCAGATATTTACATTACGATTCATAACAGTAGCAAAATTGCAGTTATGAAGTAGCAACCAAAATAATGTTATGGTTGGGGGTTACCACAACATAAGGAAAAAATCTTAAAAACATCTTGATGTGCCCAGACACGCATCAAGGAACATGAAAGGCACTGCAAACTACTCCAACCAGAGAAATCAGCCATAGCAGAGCACCTGATGAACCAACCTGGACACAGCATAGTATTTGAGAACACAGAAGTGCTGGACCACTCGCACAACCACCATGTCAGACTACACAGAGAAGCCATTGACATCCACAAGCATGTGGACAATTTCAACAGAAAGGAGGAAACCATGAAAATGAACAAAATCTGGCTACCAGTATTAAAAAAACTCTAAAATTACAACAGCAAAACAACAGAGGGGAAACAAACAGGCACATAAAATCACTCTCAACAAGGGATTCCTCCCGGGCACTTCCAAGCCATTGAATGCTAATCAAGGTGATCAGCTGAAACATTCACACCTAGCCCCAGCAGACAAAAGTCCTTTGTCTCACCCTGGTCATTCCACAGATATATAAACCCATTTTTCCTACTTCCAACAGACCTCACTACCTCTGAGGATGCTTGCCATAGATGCAGGCGAAATGTCAGGAAAAAAACTGCCTCCAGAACATGGCCACATAGCCTAGAAAAACCTACAACAACCCAGTATCTTAAGAGGTATTAGGAAGGTTGAAAAACATTGTAGATCTAGGCAAAAGCAAACTGCTGCTGCCTGTGCTAGCCCATCTGTTCTTCCTTGTTCGTTCTTGACCATCCTCTGACATTGCTTAGCCACATGTGTCCCATTTTACATCTGTGAGCTATTGGGAGGTAAGCCATTCCAGGAGTCAAGCTGAACAGAATGTTCCCAACTTGAGGTGGTCTTCCCGTCGTAACATATTGGACGCCACTCTGGTGGTTTACCATTAAAGAGCTGTAACTATAGGCCTGGCATAGAGGGTAGGAGGCTTTATAGGCCTCCGTTGGCCCAGGCGTCATGTTCTGTTCACCTCTGAGCTGAAGAAACCTTGAAACGTTCCATGTTTCTTGGAGAGATGCACTGGCCTATTAAGAAGAGCCCTGGAATTCTTCTCTGTTTGTTTTGCCAAGGGAAGAAGGAGGAAGGGGAGAGGGAAGGTACTTTATTTTTCTAATTTCTAAGGCCACACAGCTCTTGCCAGCTGTGGCCAGTAAGTAAAGGAGGTGGTTTTCTTGCTACAGACGTGCCAAGGAATTCCATTGTGGAGTTGTCGAGAGGGTTGGCTGATCCATTCCCACCTCTGTTTAACTTGGATCCAGGGTCCTAAGCCTGCGTTTCTTCATCAGGTGGTTCCATGACATCCATTGGTTTGTCTCTCTCAAGGAGAAGAAGACCCTCCAGGATATTTTTGAGCCTTGTCCAAGGAGAAGAAAGGAAGGGCATTCATAGACACGGCTCTAATGGCAAGGTTTAGTCTGCTAATCATCCAGAAACGTTTAAGAAGTTTATGACTGGGTTGTCTTCCAAGTCTGTCATGGAATCATAGAATTAAAAACAACAAAGAGCTTGAAAAAAGTAATTATGTGACCACAGTTCCCAAACACAGACTTAGAAGAGACTCCAAGGGCCATCCAGTCTGACTCCATTCTACCACACAGGAATCCACAATCCATGTTCTCCCACAATTCAGTTTTTGATGGAAAACCACCAAGCAATGAGGCTCCATCACACTCCAAGTCATCATCTTCCACTATTGAACAGCTTTAACAGTCAAGAGGGTCTCCCTCATATTTTCATGTAGTCTGTCTTAGTCTCTAGAGCAGGAGAGAATAAGCTTAATCTGGTCATTCTGGTCATTCCACAGATATATACACCCTTTTTCCTAGTTCCAACAGACCTCACTACCTCTGAAGATGCTTGCCATAGATGCAGGCAAAACGTCAGGAGAAATGCCTCTAGAACATGGCCTTATAGCCTGAAAAAGCCTACAACAACCCAGTGATTCTGGCCATGAAAGCCTTCGACAAGCTTAATCTGGCTTCAATATCTGAACATGGCTATTGTGTTAACACTTAGCCTTCTCTTCTCCAGGTTTGAATTTAGACTGAGTTCTATGGGTTTAATGGCAAGTCTATCCTGGCTACTAAAACCAGGGTCAGATACCTCCAGCTGGAAATGCTATGGTGCCACATTAATGTCTAGCTGGTCCAACTGAACTGAGAACATATCAGCCCCACTGAACTGTCCAGCATCAATCTCATCCCCCATATCACCACTGACAGTCCCAGTTGGCCATGAACTTCTGTGCCTCTTCTTCTCTAATTCTGATGGCAGGACAGCGGCCTTTCATCTGGTTCTAGTCTTAAATATGATAAAACTGTGATGGCTTCTACTTCTCTCCTTCCAAGGCCAGGGCTTCACTTTCACTTAGGTGATCCCTCGTTTTCCGAGGATGATTGTCTTCCAGTGTTCTTGTGGGTCCGTAGGTGGCTGTGGAGCCCTATTCTTGCTCTGCATCTTCTCCCACAGTGAGGGCATTGGTTTCCAGGTGGAAGGCGGTCCCGGTCGGAGTTGGCTTGACATGTCTTCCTCTTGGCACGCTTCTCCCTTTCGCCCTCCATTCGTGCCTCCTCAAATTCTGCAGCACTGCTGGTCACAGCTGACCTCCAGCTGGAGCGATCAAGGGCCAGGGCTTCCCAGTTCTCAGTGTCTATGCCAGAGTTTTTGAGGTTGGCTTTGAGCCCATCTTTAAATCTCTTTTCCTGTCCACCAACATTCCATTTTCCATTCTTGAGTTCGGAGTAGAGCAACTGCTTTGGGAGACGGTGGTCAGACATCTGGACAACGTGGCCGGTCCAGCGGAGTTGAGGGAGGAGGACCATCGCTTCAATGTTGGTGGTCTTTGCTTCTTCCAGCATGTTGACATTTGTCCACTTGTCTTCCCAAGAGATTTGCAGGATTTTCCGGAGGCAGCGCTGATGGAATCATTCCAGGAGTTGCATGTGACGTCTGTAGACAGTCCATGTCTCACAGGCATATAGCAGGGTCCTCATCCCCCATATCACCAGGTCCTCATCCCCCATATCACCACTGACAGTCCCAGTTGGCCATGAACTTCTGTGCCTCTTCTTTTCTAATTCTGATGGCAGGACAGTGGCCTTTCATCTGGTTCTAGTCTTAGACATGATAAAACCATGATGGCCTCTACTTCTCTCCTTCCAAGGCCAGGGCAATGGCAGTTGGAATGAAGAAAAAGTGTTTCATCTCCTCTTGAGCCTAAGCATGATGGAAATAGCCATGCCCCTTCTTCTCTATCTCCATGGTCAGGGCAGTGGCAGTTGGGATGAAGGGAAGGCCTTCCATCTGCTTCTGGGTCTAGAACTGATGGACCTGTGTCTTCTCTCTCTCTCTCTCTGAAGTGAGGGAAGTGCAGTCAAGAAGGAGAGAGGACCTGTCATCTGGTTCTGGGTCTAGGCAGTTGTGATGGAGGGAGGGACTTCCACTTCCTTTTGGGCCAGGGCAGTGGCTGTTGGGTTGGATAGAGGACCTTTCATCTGCTTTGAGTCGTCATGGGAGAATTGTGCCTATCTCTCTTCTTCTTTCCTTCTGAGGCCAGGGCAGTGGCTGTTGGGATGAAGGAAGAGTGTGTCATTGCCTCTTGAGCCTAAGCATGATGGAAATAACCCTGCCTCTTCTTCTCTACCTCCATAGTCAAGGCAGTGGCAGTTGAGATGAAGAGAAGGATTTTCATAGAATCATAGAATCAAAGAGTTGGAAGAGACCTCATGGGCCATCCAGTCCAACCCCATTCTGCCAAGAAGCAGGAATATTGCATTCAAATCACCCCTGACAGATGGCCATCCAGCCCCTGTTTAAAAGCTTCCAAAGAAGGAGCCTCTGCCACACTCTGGGGCAGAGAGTCCCACTGCTGAACGGCTCTCACAGGAAGTTCTTCCTCATGTTCAGATGGAATCTCCTCTCTTGTAGTTTGAAGCCATTGTTCCATTGCGTCCTAGTCTCCAAGGAAGCAGAAAACAAGCTTACTCCCTCCTCCCTGTGGCTTCCTCTCACATATTTATACATGGCTATCATATCTCTTCTCAGCCTTCTCTTCTTCAGGCTAAACATGCCCAGCTCCTTAAGCCGCTCCTCATAGGGCTTGTTCTCCAGACCCTTTATTATTTTAGTCGCTCTCCTCTGGACACAATCCAGCTTGTCAATATCTCTCTTGAATTGCGGTGCCCAGAATTGGACACAATATTCCAGATGTGGTCTAACCAAAGCAGAATAGACGGGTAGCATTACTTCCCTAGATCTAGACACTAGGCTCCTCTTGATGCAGGCCTAGACATGAGGGAGCTATGCCTGCCTCTTCTACACCTCACTACCATGTTCCTAAGCCATTCGAGAACACTGTTGTCAAAAAAACTACACATTTCATCATTGTCCGGAGCATTACAGATCTCATTTTACAACATTCAAGGCAAGGGTGGAGTGCAAGGAAGAAAGAAAAAGGGAGTCTCCTCCGCAGCAGCCACTTGACGATGACCCATTGTTTCCACTTGAAATAATAAAGTGTGGGAATGATGGATGCCTCCTTATTTTGGCTGCCTTCCTGCGATTGGGGGAAACTGTTGGCTGGTACCGATGGGGAAGGAACACATGGGGAAAACAGCTTCAGACCAGCCAGCTCCCATTGGCTGCTGACATGAATCCTGCAATTAAAAAAGGATTTCTCTTAAAACTTCCAAAGCAAAGGAGGAAGAGGAAGAGGCAAAGGAGAGACAGGATGGAGGGTCTCGTTCTCCCCTTCTCAGCCTGTATCTACTTATAAGGAGACAATACGGGAAGAATGGAGACTTTCCTCTCCTGAACATGTTCTTGACATTTCAGGAATATCTTTTCCTTGGCCAGTTTTTTTTTTCTCCATACACATTTTGTGAGCCAGTGTTATGGAAAATCAGTGGGAGGGGATGGAGGTGGGGCTGCCTTTCAGAAGTGAGTAGGAGGAGAAGAATCCAAACACAATGAATTGGTCAGCACCGATGAAGATGAAGAGGTGTTTTTTTTGCCACTGGGAGATGTGCTGACCTCTTTTTAGGGATGGGTGCTTTCTTCTTCCTCTCCTCCTCCTCCTCCTCCTGCTCTACCTTCTCTTCTTCCTCCTCTTCCTCCTCCTTCTTCTCCTGCTCCTCTTCTTCTTCCTTCTCGTCGTCCTCCTCCTTCTCTTCCTCCTCTTCCTCTTCCTCCTCTTCCTCTTCCTTCTCCTCTTCCTTCTCCTCCACCTCCTCTTCCTCCCTCCTCCACTGCCTCCTCCTTTTCCTCCTTCTCCTCCTCTTCCACCTCCTCCTTCTCCTTCTCCTCTTCCTCCTCCTCCTCTTCTTCCTTGTCCTCTTCCTCCTCCTCCTCCTCCTCTTCCTCCTCCTTCTCTTCTTCCTCCTCTTCCTCCTCTTCCTTCTCTTCCTCCTCCTCCTCCTCCTCTTCCTCCCTCCTTCTCCTCCTCCTCCTTCTCCTTCTCCTCTTCTTCCTTCTCCTCCTCCTTCTCCTCTTCTTCCTTCTCCTCTTCCTCCTCCTCCTCTTTGTCCTCCTCCTACTCCTTCTCTTCTTCTTCCTCCTCCTCTTCCTTCTCCTTCTCTTCCTCCTCCTCCTCCTCCTCCTCCTCTCCCTTCTCCTTCTCTTCCTCCTCCTCCTCTTTTCTTCCTCCTTTTCATCTTCCTCTTCTTCCTCCTCCTCCTTCTTCTAAGAGTGCAAATCAGGACAATGGAAGGCCCTGTTTTCCAAAAATGTGTTTCTTGTTAAACATCCAGAGTCATTAAGCCTGGCAGAAGAACATTGATGGAGGGAGAACATCTAGACATTGATTAGAGAGGGGTGTGGGGTACTATAGTAAGTCAGAAGACAACCCATAATACAGGATAGGTATTATGGCTTGACAGAAGTATGTGTGAAAGGAATCTTGATGTCTCAAGATGAACATGAGTCAACAGCGTGAAGCTGTAGTTAAAAAAAGCGAATGTAATAGGTTACATCTCTAGTACTGTAGCGTCTCAATGAAGGGAAGTAATAGTTGTGTTATTTTCTGCTTTGTTCAGAACTTACCTGGAAAACTGTGTCCAGTTCTGGGCACCACAGTCCAGGAATGGAATATGTTCAGAGGAAGATGACCAAGTGGTCAAAAGCACACTGGCAAATACACAGTTCGTTGCACACTGTCGGTCTTCAAAAGGGTGATGCAATAGTCCAACCTCGTAAGTGTAGATTTGCTCTACTGGGGTAGCATTTTGGCCAGTCAAAACTCTATTGGTGGCCAATTTTTAGCTGTTTGGATAGTGCTGGACTTCAGCCCCCATTAGCCTAAACTTTGGGTGAGAAATGCTGCGAACGGCTGTCCTACACCTGCTGGGTTATCAGTTGGCCAACCCTTCTCTAGAGGGGCCATGGTGGTGCAATGGATTAAATCCTTGTGCAGCTGAACTGCTGACCTGAAAGTTGGCAGTTCAAATCTGTGGGACAGGGTGAGCTCCTACTGTTAGTCCTGCCAGCCTAGCAGTTTGAAAACATGCAAATGTAAGTAGATACATTGGTGGGGAAAAGACAAAAAGGCACTCCAAGCAGTCTTGCCGGCCACAAAACCAGGAGGTGTTTATGAACAATGCAGGATCCTCAGCTTGGAAATGGAGAAGAGCACTTCCCCCAGAGCTAGAGATGAGCACCTCCTCCAGAGCCGGAAATGAAAGGAGAAGCCTTTGACTTTGTGTATTTGTGTCTCATTGTATGTCATTGTTACAAGGCATTGAATGTTTTCCTTTGTCTGTTTATATGCTGTCATCTGCAGCAAACAAGATCACTCTGCTGGCTGTTGTATTGGATCACACGTCGGACACTTCCCAAGAGTGACTTTGTAAGGTATCTGCGAATAATGTGCTCAGATCCCAGTAGGGAGGCCTTTTACAGCTAACAGGTGATGATTTGGTCAGTGCCAATTGTGTTTAAGTGCAGGCCAAGGTCTTTCAGCTCTGCACCCAGTGTGCCAATCACCACTGGGACCACTTTGAATGGCTTGTGCCAGAGTCTATGCAGTTCAATCTTTAAATCCTCATATTGTGTCAGCTTTTCCAGTTGTTTCTCTTCAATCCTGATGCCAACTGGGATTGCAACATCAACGAACTATACTTTGTTTTTTAACATGATCGTGAGGTCAGGAGTCTTGTGCTCCAAAACTCTGTCAGTCTGAATTTGAAACTCCCAGAGTTCCTTTTCTGTAACTTTTTCAGGCTTGTGATCCCACCAGTTTTTCATCATAAGCAGATGGCATTTGTGGCACAAGTTCCAATGAATCATTGGAGCAAGGGTGTTATGCCTCTGCTTGTAGTCTGTCTGCACGATCTTCTTTGCAGCAGCTGAGGATGGGATCTATTGTTTCTTCTGCTTCCTTGCAGAGTCTACATTTGGGATCTGTTGTCGACTTTTCAGTTCTGGCTTTGATGGCATTGGTTCGAATGGCTTGTTCTTGGGCTGCCAGAATCAGGCCCTCCTTCGTCTCCTTTTACAAAGTTCTATTTGTGAGCCACAGCCATGTTTTTTCTTTTTCAATTTGGCTCTTAATTTTTCCCAGGAACTGTCCACAAAGAGCCTTCTTTGGCCAGTTTTCTCTTCTCCTCTGCATTGTATTTTTTACAGTATTACTTCTTTGTCTTTAGCACTTTAAGCAGGTTTCTACTATTGACTTCCATCAATGTTGGTTCTT
Source organism: Anolis sagrei (assembly GCF_037176765.1). Taxonomy (NCBI): domain Eukaryota; kingdom Metazoa; phylum Chordata; class Lepidosauria; order Squamata; family Anolidae; genus Anolis; species Anolis sagrei. The sequence continues at coordinate 128,576,324 of NC_090026.1, read as the reverse complement.
GACTGCCTTTCCCATAATCTGCCAGGGCATATTTCTCTTCTTCTACCATATGTTTCACTTACAGAAGCCCTCTTCCTCCTGATTTTCTGGGCAGGTCAAGTCTGTTGACATCACTATGTGGGTGTAATGAGTAGTGGATTTACATTATTTTTCTTCTTGTTTATTATTATTACTATCTAGAGTAGGGCTTCTTAAACTTTTCCACTCAAGGCCCCTTTAGGCCTGAGAATTTTTTTAAATACATGATCCCAGGTATTTAGGTATATAAAATAAGTATAAAAATAAAACATTCACTGATAACAGATCGACATTTGCAAGGCTTGCTAAACTGACTGATTTTGCTTTGCATGAAGCACAGCTGAAGCATCTTCTGCAGTGTCCACTCACTGTAAATGCTGCACAATGGATTCATGTAAATGTCTACAACAGCCACTAGGTGGCATTCAGAACCTTTTGTTGTTGTAGTAGTTGTTGTTCATTCGTTCAATCGTTTCTGACTCTTCATGATTTCATGGACCAGTCCACGCCAGAGCTCCCTATCAGCTGTCACCACCCCCAGCTCCTTCAAGGTCAATCCAGTCACTTCAAAGATACCATCCATCCATCTTGCCCTTGGTCGGCCCCTCTTCCTTTTCCCTTCCATTTTCCCATCGTTGTCTTCTCTAAGCTTTCTTATCTTCTCATGATGTGGCTAAAGGACTTCCTCTTTGCCTCTAGTCTCCTTCCCTCCAATGTGCAGG